>NW_027466048.1:1410450-1763063 GCF_049634645.1 Pelodiscus sinensis
GCTACACCCCAGGGCCTGTGGGGACAGAGCGGTGCCAGCAGAGCCCCCTCACTGGGATGCAGCCCACAGGCACAGCAGGGGTGTTTCTGTTGCCACGACAACAGCTCCTCCCCAGGGAAAGCCCTCCCAGACTTCTGGCTGGAGCAGTCATGACTAGCAGTCAGAGCAGGGGCTGTGGGTCACAGCTGGGGTCAGGAGTCCCTCAGCAGCTGAAAGGCCGGTCTCCTGGGCTCAGACTTGAAGGGCCGAAGGAACCATCATGAGCACCTGGTCTGACCCCCTGCACCTTGCAGACCCCAGAACCTCACCCACCCCTCCGGTCCAGCCCCAGTCTCCCTGGCTGTGTTACTGACGCCCTCACGTCACGGCTCAGCGGTGGCAAGGGACGGAAAATCCCCCATTGACACAACTTGATCCCAGCCTGGCAGCCTCGTCCACCCTGCCCCCACGGGCTCTGCACATCTCCCCCTCGAGATGAGCCCTTCCAAGGGCGTTGTGCTGCCTTTACTGCAAGGCCGTGCCCTTTCCCCACACTCAGTGTTAACATGGCTGGTCAGCCATGTCTGGAGGGGTGTCTGCTAACACCTATGTGACTCCGCGGCCTGGCACCCAGAGGGGTCCCCTCGGTTAGAGGCTCCCAGGCCCAGAGGCCTCGTTGAGAAGTGAGTCTCCTCTCCCTCCTGAGACATATGGCCAAGAGGTCCAGTCCATAGGTCAGTCCCTTCTATCAGGAGCAATAGGGCCTAGCTCAGAGGTGAGTGCAAACTTCCAGAGAACTCTCTTGCTACGGGTAGTGGGGTTAGCTGGACCCGGGCCCTCCCGCTACCCTGGGTCCAAGCCCCGGGCTCTGTTGGCCGTTGAGCAGGGACTCCGACCGCCACACGCTGAGCTTGCGAGGAGCAATCCCCGCCTTGGGCACCTTCCGACCAGCTCTGGCGCATCTCTCCTGTCGTGCAGCCTCTGGGCAACGTCCGGCTGCTGCTGGAGTTTCCCGCCGCCCCGTTACACCGAAATCCTGCCTTGCTGCAGATGAGCACTCATAGTTTCCCCCTCCTGAAATAGCATTTTCCAAGGGCCGGGACCCTTTGTGGAAGCCTCCCCATCCCCAGGCTGAAATCCTATTTCAAGTGTGTTCCAGCACCAGCTGGCAGGGTCCCATGTCTCTGTGGGTCCGACTGTAACTTGGGCTTCAAGGGAAAACACAAAGCCATTTCCAGATTAGTGCTCTGAGCACTGGGCCGGCAAGGTCCTTACTCACCATGAATGGCTGTGTCTATAAGACCCAGATTAAAAACACAGGTATTGGGGGAGTGGGAGCCGTGTCAGTCTGTGTCTATAAAAACAATGAGGGCTCCAGTGGCACCTCAGACTAATGGATTTATCTGGGCGTCAACTTTTATGGGCAAACCCCACGTCCTTGTTACTTTCCTACGTGCCTCCAGCGTCCATCCAGGACCCATCACATGCTCCATGTCCAACGCCAAGCCCTGAGACACACCCACACGGGCTCCAGTCTGTCAGAGACAGACACCCCCAGGGTCTGGGCCAGCCATTCTGCAAACTGCACCATGCGCCTGGGGAGGGGAGGACACAGACTGACAGGACCAGACATGCACCCAGAAGTCACCTCCTGCAGGACAGACCCAAGAAGGAAACTCACAGAACACCCCAGAACACTCATGTACAGCCCCCCACTCACACCCCTCCAGACAGGCCCTGAGACAGCTCCAGCAGCCCCTCAGCCTGGTCTGTGTCGCCTGGTGACCCCCTCAGCCTCGCACCCACCACCTAACAGCTGCTCAGGACCCACAGAAACGGCATCCCGCTCCCATCACCTCCCCAGCTGGGCCCGTAGCCGGGGAGTCCAGGGACGAGGGTCTCTGGGCAGGGTCTGCAGGCAGCGCTGGAAGAAGGACACGTGCCGCCCCTTCTGGGAATCCAGCCGCTCCTCATCCCCAGAGCCCGGATCCTTCCCCGTCATCTGAGAACCCCCCTTGGGCACTAACCTGTCCCCCTCAGCCATTACCCACCCCCCCACCTCCAGCCGCTAAACCCCCAACCTCCAGCATAACCTGCCTAGCCTCTAACCCCCCCTACATCAGCCATTAACCCTTCCCCCCAGCCATTGACCCCTCCAGCCACTAACCCCGCCTACCTCAACCATGAACCATCCCAGTCACTCACCCCCTCCCACCTCTACCATGGACCTCCTTGCTGCTAACCCTCCCCCCGACTCAGCCACTAACCCCACCATCTCAGGCATTAACTTCCCTAGCTACTAACACCCCCAACTCAGCCACTGACCCCCCCGGCCACTAACCTCCTCCAACTCAGCCATTGGCCACTAACCCCCTCTAACTCAGCCATTGACCCCCCAGCCACTAACCCCCTCCAACTCAGCCATTGGCCACTAACCCCCTCCAACTCAGCCACTGACCGCCCGGCCACTAACCCCCTCTAACTCAGCCACTGACCCCCCGGCCACTAACCTCCTCCAACTCAGCCATTGGCCACTAACCCCCTCCAACTCAGCCACTGACCGCCCGGCCACTAACCCCCTCCAACTCAGCCATTGGCCACTAACCCCCTCCAACTCAGCCACTGACCCCCCCGGCCACTAACCTCCTCCAACTCAGCCATTGGCCACTAACCCCCTCCAACTCAGCCACTGACCCCCCAGCCACTAACCTCCTCCAACTCAGCCATTGGCCACTAACCCCCTCTAACTCAGCCACTGACCCCCCGGCCACTAACCTCCTCCAACTCAGCCATTGGCCACTAACCCCCTCCAACTCAGCCACTGACCCCCCGGCCACTAAACTCCTCCAACTCAGCCATTGGCCACTAACCCCCTCCAACTCAGCCATTGGCCACTAACACCCTCCAACTCAGCCATTGACCCCCCGGCCACTAACCTCCTCCAACTCAGCCATTGGCCACTAACCCCCTCCAACTCAGCCACTGACCCCCCGGCCACTAACCTCCTCCAACTCAGCCATTGGCCACTAACCCCCTCCAACTCAGCCACTGACCCCCCGGCCACTAACCTCCTCCAACTCAGCCATTGGCCACTAACCCCCTCCAACTCAGCCACTGACCCCCCAGCCACTAACCCCCTCCAACTCAGCCATTGGCCACTAACCCCCTCCAACTCAGCCACTGACCCCCCGGCCACTAACCCCCTCCAACAAAGCCATTGGCCACTAACCCCCTCCAACTCAGCCATTGACCCCCCAGCCACTAACCTCCTCCAACTCAGCCATTGGCCACTAACCCCTTCCAACTCAGCCATTGGCCACTAACCCCCTCCAACTCAGCCATTGACCCCCCGGCCACTAACCCCCTCCAACTCAGCCATTGATCCTTCTGGCCTCGAAACCCCAAAATCAGACATTAACCCCTCTGATCTCGAGCTCTCCCCAGTAGCCAATAAATGCCCCAGACACTTACCCCCCCACCTCAGCCACTTTCCCTCCTGGCCTGTAACATCCCTCCACACACAAAGCACAGCTGCTAACCACTGCTAACAGCGCACCTCAGCTATTAGTAGCTCCCCACACTGCTCATTCCCCCCATTCTGTCATGACCCCCCCCCCAGCCACTCACCCCCTGTGACGGCGCGTTGGGGGTTCCCCGTCTCCTGCACCCCGAAATGGCACAAACAGACTGCACCAGCCAGTGGAATTGAGGGTGGTTTATTGCTCCTCCAGCACAGCGCAGCACAGATGTAATCTGGTTACAGGAACTGGGCTAGGATGCCTCAGGCCCCCTTGAGATGGGGGAGACTGGGCCCCTAAACTCCAGCCCCTTCCCCTAGGCTCTCCTCCATGCTCTTCCACAGTCTAACTAAATTCCCCTCCAGCCCTGCCCCCGCAGTCAGGGCAGCATTCCACCTTCCTTTGTTCCTCTCCATGGGGGGTGTCTGGCCACTGGTTCAACCAGTTTGGCCTTATCTCTGCCTAGCCAGGTTTTCCCTGCTGGGTCTTGCTCCAGACAGCAGGGGTCACCACAGCCCAGCAAGTACCCCCACTACGTCACAGTTCTCCCCCCTCCGAGAGCGAACTGAGCAGGGTCACTCCGCTCGTGACCTAGGGAAGTTCGGGTCCTCTGCGTGGGAACCCGCCCCGGGGACATGGGTGCTCCCTTTGACTCGGGCCGGCCGTGGCAAGGCCCCACATGAGCTGGCTTCCCTCTGTCCACTCGCCGCCCCGCTTCAGGGCGACTGGCGCAGGCCTGTCCTCGGGGGTCACACCCACCCTTCCGCTGGCCTTGATCTCTGGCCAGGGTCTCTCGGGCCGGGGCCATGAGCCCAGTGAGCCTTCTCTGGACAGCCAGGGCGGCTTCCACCCCCGAAGCTCCATCCAGGGAGGACTTCCCCTCCCATAACTCTCTCAGCAAGCCCAGAGGGTCTATCTGGGGTAGAGACCCCCAAGCCGCTTTCCTCCTGTCTTGGGCCTTCCCGCCCCTCTGGCAGGAGTCACAGGACCGGCAGTACCGCTGCACGGCTGTAAAGATTCCCGGCCAATAGAAGTGCTGGAGCAGCTTCAGCCGGGTGCTCCGGATCCCCCGGTGGCCCCCAACGGGGACATCGTGGGCCAAATACAGCAGCTTGAGGCGATACTTTCGGGGGACGACCAGCTGCCGCTGGACACCCCATGCCCTCGCCTTCCTGGGGGGGAGCCACTCACGGAACAGGAGCCCACGCTCCCGCAGGAATCTCTCCTGGCCACCTCTCCCCCGGGGCTGAGCTGCATGGAGGCCAGCCTGGTCCCTCAGCCTCTGCAAGGAGGGGTCTGCCTGCACCTCAGCCTGGAATTCAGCTGCTGAGGCAGGGATCGGGATCTGTCCCCCACCTCTGCCTAGGTCCGGAGTCCCAGCCTGGCTGGACCCCGTGTCCACTGGGATGGGACCCTGAGGACGCTGCCAGGAGTCCTTCCCTGGACCCACGTTGTCGGCCCCCCGCTGGCTCTGGCTCCGGGTAGGGACTAGAGCCCGCTGGGATCCATGGGGCCACTCCTCTAGGTCATTCCCCATCAGCACCTCGGTGGGCAAGTGCGGGTGCACCCCCACTTCCTTGAGGCCCTCCTTGGCCCCCCATTTCAGATGCACCCTGGCTACAGGCACCTTAAACGGGGACCCGTCTATGCCCTTCAGGGTCAGCTGCGCGTGGGGTAGTATCCGCTCCTGGGCCACTATGTCGGATCGGGCCAGAGTCACCTCCGCCCCCGTGTCCCAGAAGCCCGTCACCTTCCTACCATCCACCTCCAAGGGTATGAGGCACTCGCTCCGCAGGGGCCGTCCTGCCCCCACCCGGTACACGGAGAAATCCGCCTCCTGAGAATCAGACCTCCCAGGGGAGGTGCACTGAGCATCCTTCCCCTCTCTCTGAGCTGAGGTTTGCCTGCCAGCCCCTGCCTCTGGGGCAGCCTGCCCTTCCTCCCGCCCCAGCCAGTTAACCCTGGAAAGTCCCCGGTCCCGGGACCTGGTGCACTGAGCCCTCTTGTGGCCTTTTTGCCCACAGCGCTGGCAAGTTAGGCTTTGGGCTGTCTCTGTCCAGGCCCTGGCTGGTTCTCTGGGGCGCAGACGACCTGTTCCTTGGTCTCGCCCCGTAGTTGACTCCCTCCGTCGCTCAGCCGAGATCCGGTCTCTGCGCGGTTCCCTTTCTCTCTGGGACTCCCGTTCACACCCGGACCGGCTCTCCGTGAACTCATCCGCCAGCCTCCCGGCCTCCTGGGGGTTCTCTGGTCTCCGGTCCTTGAGCCACAGCCTCAGTTTGGGTGGGCACGCTTCATAGAACTGCTCCATCATGACCAGCTTGAGCAGCTCCTCTGCGGTCTGGGCTCCGACTCCAGACACCCACTTGCGGCCGTATTGCGCCAGGCGGGAGGCCAGATCCACATAGGTCTCCCGTGGCCCTTTCTGTACCCCCCGGAACTTCTTCCTGTACATCTCGGGGGTCAGCCCGAACTTGTGCAGCAGGGCCTCCTTGACTCGGTTGTAATCCCCGGGCTGTAGGTCCTCCAGCTGACTGAGCACTCCGGCCGCCTCCTGGCTCAGTGCGGGGATGAGCTCCTGCAGCCAGTCAGCTGGGGGAACCCGTTGCAGTCCACAGGCCCTCTCAAAGGCACTGAGGAACCCGTCTATGTCACCCATGTCCTTCAATTGGGCCACCACGGGCCTCTCCAAGCATCTGGCAGTCCTGGGACCCTGGGGCCCATCCGCACTTGGCGCAGCCGGTGCCCCGCCGGTTCTCCGCTCTGCCATGGCCAGCTCATGCTGCCGCTGCCTCTCTCGATCTTGGCGATCCCTCTCTCGGTCCTCTACTTCCAATTCCTTGATCCGCAGCTGGATCTCCAGCCGCCGCAGCTCTGCTTGGCTGGCCCCTGCCCTAGATGGGCTGCAGCTTGCAGGCCTCCTGGGGGAAGCTGTCTCATCTCTCCTGTGGGTTCCAGCGCTCCTCCCCCTCTCTGAGCCTGACACACTCTCAGGGGGGGTCTGGCTGCTTCCCCTGGGGACAAGATCCTGGCCCTGTGGCTGGTCGTTCTCTTCTAGCTGAGCAATCAGCTGGGCCTTGGTTGCTTTCTGCACAGGCAAGCCCCTCTCTCTGCACAGCCCCACCAGCTCTGCCTTCAAGAGTCGGGCGTAGGCCATCTGCCCGCTGGGCCCCTCGGTGCAGACTCACCAGTCTAGTGCTGCAGCGCCCCACGATTCCCAGGAACCGCTTCGCTCTGTCTCCAGCACGCCTGGCTCCAGGGCTCTTGCTTCTACTGCGCCTTGTCGCTCGCCGCTGGAAGCTTCATCCACGGGGTGCCTCGGATCCCACTTCTGACACCAGTGTGACGGCGCGTTGGGGGTTCCCCGTCTCCTGCACCCCGAAATGGCACAAACAGACTGCACCAGCCAGTGGAATTGAGGGTGGTTTATTGCTCCTCCAGCACAGCGCAGCACAGATGTAATCTGGTTACAGGAACTGGGCTAGGATGCCTCAGGCCCCCTTGAGATGGGGGAGACTGGGCCCCTAAACTCCAGCCCCTTCCCCTAGGCTCTCCTCCATGCTCTTCCACAGTCTAACTAAATTCCCCTCCAGCCCTGCCCCCGCAGTCAGGGCAGCATTCCACCTTCCTTTGTTCCTCTCCATGGGGGGTGTCTGGCCACTGGTTCAACCAGTTTGGCCTTATCTCTGCCTAGCCAGGTTTTCCCTGCTGGGTCTTGCTCCAGACAGCAGGGGTCACCACAGCCCAGCAAGTACCCCCACTACGTCACACCCCCCATCTCAGCCACTAACCTTCCTGGCCTGTAACCGCTCCCCCCACCCCACCTCAGCCATTAACTCCCCTGGCAACTAACCCCACCCAGGCATTATAGAATCATAGAACCATAGAGCCGGAAGAGACCTCAGAAGGTCGTCAAGTCCAGCCCCCTGCTCTAGGCAGGACCAATCCCAACTAAATCAACCCAGCCAGGGCCTTGTCAAGCCGGGACTTAAACTCCTCTAGGGATGGAGACTCCACTACTTCCCTAGGGAACCCATCCCAGTGCTTCACCACCCTCCTAGTGAAATAGTTTTTCCTAATATCCAACCTGAACCTCTCCCACCACAACTTGAGACCATTGCTCCTTGTTCCACCATCTGTCACTACTGAGAACAGCCTCTCTCCATCCTCTTCGGAACCTCCCTTCAGGAAGTTGAAGGCTGCTCTCAAATCCCCCCTCACTCTTCTCTTCTGCAGACTAAATAGACCCAACTCCCTCAGCCTCTCCTCATAAGTCATATGCTCCAGCCCCCTAATCATTTTGGTTGCCCTCCGCTGGACCCTCTCCAGTGCGTCTGCATCCTTTTTGTAGTGAGGGGCCCAGAACTGGACACAATACTCCAGATGTGGCCTCACCAAAGCTGAATACAGGGGAATAATGACATCTCTGGATCTGCTGGCAATGCTCCTCTTAATGCAACCTAATATGCCATTAGCCTTTTTGGCTACAAGGGAACACTGTTGACTCATATCCAGCTTCTCATCCACTGTAACCCCCAGGTCCCTTTCTGCAGAACTACTACTTAACCGGTTGGTCCCCAGCTTGTAACTATGCTTGGGATTCTTCCGTCTCAAGTGCAGGACTCTGCACTTCTACTTGTTGAACCTCATCAGATTTCTTGTGGCCCAATCCTCCAATTTGTCTAAGTCACTCTGGACCCTATCTCTGCCCTCAAGCATATCTACCTCTCCCCCCAGCTTAGTGTCATCCGCAAACTTGTTGAGGGTGCAATTCATCCCCTCATCCAGGTCATTAATAAAGGTATTGAACAAAACTGGTCCTAGAACCGAACCTTGGGGCACTCCGCTAGAAACTGACCACCATCCTGACATCGAGCCGTTGATCACTACTCGCTGGGCCTGGCCTTCTAGCCATCTTTCTATCCATCTTACCGTCCATTTATCCAATCCACATTCCCTTAACTTGCGTGCAAGAATATTGTGGGAGACTGTATCAAAAGCCTTGCTAAAGTCAAGGTATATCACATCCGCTGACTTTCCCATGTCCACCGAGCCAGTTACCTAATCATAGAAGCTTATCAGATTGGTCAGGCAGGACTTGCTCTTTGTGAATCCATGCTGACTATTCCTAATCACTTTCCTCTCATCCAAGTGCCTCAAAATGGATTCCTTAAGGATCCCTTCCATGATTTTTCCAGGAACCGAGGTAAGACTGACTGGCCTATAGTTCCCTGGATCGTCCTTCTTCCCTTTTTTGAAGATGGGCGCTACATTTCCCTTTTTCCAATCATCCGGGATTTCTCCCGATCTCCACGACTTTTCAAAGATAATAGCCAAAGTCTCCTCAATGACATTTGCCAACTCCCTCAGATGCATTAAGTCCGGATCCATGGATTTGTATACGTTTAGCTTTTCTAAATAGTTCCTAACCTGTTCTTTACCCACCACGGGCTGTCCATCTTCATCCCATCTTGCATCACTTAGCACAGAAGTCCAGGAGCCAACCTTGTCCGTGAATACAGAGGCAAAGAATGCATTGAGTACTTCAGCTTTCCCTACATCATCCGTCACTAGGTTACCTCCTTCATCCATTAGGGGCCACACACCCTCTCTGATCACCTTCTTCTTGTTAACATGCCTGTAGAAACCTTTCTTGTTATCCTTCACATCCTTAGCCAGTCGCAATTCCATTTGCACTTTCGCCTTCCTGATAACCCCCCGGCATTTTCAAGCTATACATTTACACTCCTCCCGGGTCATTTGTCCAAGTTTCCACTTTTTGTAAGCTTCCTTTAGCAGCCCCACCCACTACCCCCCTCTGCTCAGCCAGAATGTGAGGGGGCTGTTAGCCACTTACTAAAACACAGTGGGAGTGTTTGGTTGTCCAGCTCCCAGTATCAAAAGGGGAAGGGTCCATGAGAAATCAGGGCCCTGAGACCGACAGACCCCAGGGACAATGGGAAGAGACCAATGCTCCAGGTCAGCCTCACTGACAAGTTGGACAGATCAATGAGGGAATTAGGAGGCTACGTCCCGTCCTCCGTGTGAGCTGGGATTTTCTGGGTCTCTCTGAGGAAAGGAGAGAGAACCAAGGGGAGCAGCAAGAAGAGCAAACTGTGCTGAGGGGCAGACCTGCCGTGACAAAGCCAGGCACACACAGCCCAAAAAGTGCAGACAGCCGCCTGTTTCCTCCCCTGCCCTAAGACAACAGGGCTTCTCCCTCCCCTTTGAGCTTGTGTGGAGGTGAGAAACTGGCTCAGCTGCAGGGCCTAGGCCCAGTCAGCCCAGCAGGGTGGGGTCTCTGTGGCTGGCCAGACTCTGTTGGCTGGTGCCCAGGTGCAAGGTCCCCAGGTTCCCCCACAATTCCAGGCACCAGGCCCCACAGGTGGGAGCTGGTTTGATGCTGAACCCCACAGCTCAGCAACAATTCCTTCAAACTCCCCCTGTGCTCTGGGAGCTGGGTTCACTGTTTGGATTCTTTTTGTGGGGGGTTCTGTTTCTGCATTAACCCTTCCATGGAAAAGGACCTGGTCAGACCCTGCCAGTGGGGGTCATGTGCCTCCACAGCCCATGTTAGAGATTAATTTGGAATATATACTGTAATTGTGCGGTATTGTAACCATCATCAGCAGCTGGGATTTGAACCTGGGACCTCAGGAGCTGACTCTAGGAGCGTCTACCCTCTGAGCTAGAAGCCAGCTGGCACCCAGGCCATGCTGTACAGGTCTCTTGATCTCAACTGTTGCAGTGGTCTCAGTGCCACTTGCCGTACTCAGTAACCACGCTAGGTGTGTGGGTTACAGCATGTTTAATGACTATATGTTTGTGCTTTTAATGTTCAAAAAATGTAAAACAAAATGGAGTCGGTCTCCTTAGACCCCGGGGCTCCATCTTGGGCTTTGCCCCCTCCCTCTGGAACATTCCGAGACAGTTGGGGAACCGGTTCTAACCGGATTTTCCCGCCTTGGCGAGAGTTCCGCTCCCCTCAGGTGCGCGGCCAAGCGGGCTGGGAGTGAGGCTGCTCACTGCTGCCCCCTGGGTCGTTTTTCCAGCTCACAGACAATCGTTATCAGCGCTTAAATCTGGGCTGCTGGGGGGCTCCGTGCAGGCCTGTGGTGGCTACAGAAAATAACCAGCCATTCTCTGAAGTGTCCAAAAGTTGCATAAACAGTGTCAATGTTGTACAAGGGCGAGCATGTGTCTGGGTAAAACATTTCCCTGAATCCAGCCTCCTCTAGCAGCTCAGTCCCACAGTTCAGACAGAGATGAAAGTTACCCCACATTTCACTGGTGACCACCCCAGGGGTATACTAGTATGGATTTATTAAACGAGGAATTAACAATCCACTTCAGGGTTACATTCAAGGGCTATGTCTATATGACAGCCGACGGTCAGGGCAGTGTGTGTGTGTATGCTTCCGAGAAAAGGTTTAACGTCCGTGTCTTTACTGCTAGGACCGGGGTCCCGTCGCAGAGGGTGGCCAGAAGGCCAACAGATGCCCCGTTATATAGGAAGAGCTTATTACACCTTAGATTTTAACTGCTAGAACACAAAGTTCCTTCGCAGCGGGCAGCCTGGGAAAGGCTGGAAAGGTGCCCCAACGGATCTTGTCACCTGGGAGTGACACAGATCCAAACGCCCAAGCTCTCCCTATGTCTGTCCCTTTATGACCGGCTGAAGTTCTTTTAAATTGTGCTTGGTTCTGTTACAGCAACTGGAGGAGTCAGGTTAAAGCTTAAACAGTTACAGGTTTATTAAAAGACTTATAAAAGCATATGGTTACAATGGCTATTGCTCTATTTCTTAAATGCTAGCAAATATATATATATATATATATATATATATATATATATAGGTCTTAAAAATGATCACAGGAAAAAGGTAAAGATAGAAAATAGAAATAATGGTACCAAGTGACAGCTTAATCTTTAAAGAGCTCTAAGTCTATGTATATATATACTTAAGCAGAGGACCACATCCAGGTACAATTTTTACCCCTTTCTGTGCCTCTCGACTCCAGCGTGTCAGGCCAGCGCCGGTCTCTCAATTCCTAGGAAAGACGAATACGAGGTGGGCGTCCCCTTGGAACCTCGGGAGATCAAACACCTAACCCGACCAGCAGATAGATGGTAGATTGACACTCAGAGAAAATGCGCTGCTGGACCTATCTTTATACCCCTGGGGGCCCGTATCCTTTCTTATCTAAGATGCCGAATTCTACTGGTCCGTTTTGTGGCGCCAGTTCTTACAAGCAAGTTTCAAGTTAATTTACACTTGCAAGAGAGAGAACTAAATTGTGAGCACTAGACATTTTTTACTGGGCGAGAGATTCCTCCCCCCCGCGGACGGTTGTGTGTTCGTGTCAATATGGGTTTGAGTCAAGGGCACTCCTTGGCAGCCTCTTGGTCAGCAATTGGCGTATCTCTGTTTACAGCCATTCACAGTCACACAGCCTGGGCCTTCTGCTCTGTGTGCCCTGTATGCTCCAGGCAAGCAAAAATGGATGTTACAAGGGGGGGTTCCTGTCTGGCTACACTATACTACAAGATTTTGGTGCAAAAACAGGCAGAGCGTCCACACCTCAAGCGTGCTTTTGCACAAGAAAATTGACAGAACAGAGGACTTTTGCTGGTAGAGTTATTCCTCTCCCCACAAGGAATAACTCCTTTTTTGCACGACAGCTCTTGCACAAAAAGGCAGGTATAAATGCTCTGCAGGGGGTTTTGCACAAAGCAGAAGTTCTCTAATGCCCATTTTGTGAATGGCAGTCAGAGCTTTCTTGTGCAAAAGTGTCCATGCAGTGTGGACACTCCCTTGTGCAAAAGCACATTACATTTGCAGTGCACTTTGACATCTGGATGCGCGTTTGCACAAGAAGTGTTTGCATGAGAACTCTTCCACAAAAGGCTTCTTGTGCAAAAACCCTGCAGTGTAGACTAAGCAAGGGGATTGAGCTGTCATTGATTGCCACTCTTGGGTTAAACCAAAGGGGAGTGAACTATCTCTCTCACCCACACAAACACAAACTGTGATGGGACAGGGCTTATGGACATGAATATACATAACTCAAAGGTGGTTTGAGCAAATGATTTCATCTAACCTGTCCATCTTCATGTCATGATCCACTGGTTCTGTTTATCTTACTCTGTTGTATGTATCATTTGAATGTGTAAAATTAGACAGGTGGAGTGGGGAATACTTTGTGAGTTTCAAGTGCGTGAATGGGAGACATGGAGGGGGTTACCTGAAACTTCTTGATGAGCCACTGTAAAACAATCTTTTGCCCTTAAGTCTGAGCAGTGGTTGGAAGGGAGCGGCCTCAACTCCTTAACAAAAAGAGTAGGAAAGCAAAGGGTCTTTTGGCTGGGCTGTACCTGAAGGAAGAAGCCAGGCTCCATGGTGTGGAACAGAGTCCTGATTTAGAGTGGCATCTGGAAAAGAGGTTTTAGGGTGAGTTTGTGCTGAGGTGTCAGTGTAGAAATAGCCAAGCATTTTTGTTTCTTTTGATTGTAACTTACTTTGCTCACTTATTACAGCTTAAATCCTACTGCTTCCACTTAATACAATAATTTTTGTTTTCTATCAAACCCGGTGTAAGCAATTGTTACCTGGGGGGGGGGGGGGGGGGATGACAACCAGTGTGCACATTCCCCCTTTCAGTGTTAAAGTTGGCTTATCTAATTTCTTGGGGTTTGA
Organism: Pelodiscus sinensis; assembly: GCF_049634645.1. Taxonomy (NCBI): domain Eukaryota; kingdom Metazoa; phylum Chordata; order Testudines; family Trionychidae; genus Pelodiscus; species Pelodiscus sinensis. Next base: position 1,423,642 of record NW_027466048.1, read on the forward strand.
TCCCATTTGGGGAGTGCTCTTGCAGGAGGCTGGGCCCTAAACTGCACTCTCCTGGGATATAAAGATGTTCAGTGTCTGTACTGCTTCTAGCTTCGGGAAGGGACCTCATCTTGGGGCTTTGATTGGGGAGACCAGTAGAGGAACAGGGGAAATGGAGAGAGAAATGGAAAGGATCACATTGCTGTGGAAGAATGGAAGGGCTGGCATGTCCCCAGATCCTCAGGCAGCTCGGCGTGGGAAACCTACCGATGTGGAGCAGACCACGCTGAGCGTGACAGCTGGAGCTAACTAGTCAGTGTAGTTCAGGGTACATCTAGACTGCAGAGTTTTCCCAGGATATCCTGGAAAGGGTCTGCTGTGTCCAAGGACCGAGTGAGTCTGCTTTACTGAAAATTTGTTTGGAAAAACAGAGGCATTTTTTTTGACATCTCTGTAAACTTCATAGTCGGAAGAAGAAGGGATGTTCTGAAGGAGGGTTTTTTCCCAGCATTTGTCCCCATGTAGACTGGCCGAATGTTGGAAAAGCCTCATTCAGAAGAAAAGCAGAAAAAGAGACACAAATTGCAATTTGCGTCTCTTTTTCTGAATTCTCTTGGTGGTGTGGACACAGCCCCTGGGGGGAGTCAAGTTCCCCTGTAACTAGAAACACTTCAGATGCACCAGACAGTCCTGCAGCACCTTAGAGGCTGACCACACATGAAGCCGGGGTGACAAGCTCTCGTGGAAGAAGCGGGCTGTGCCCACGAGAGCTCATTGTACCATCGACGTGTGTTGTTAGCCCTGCCGCACCTGAGGGACTGTCAGCCTGGGAAGGTCAGAGCCACCCAAACACTGTGGGTCAGGCCTCAAGGGGTTTGCAATGCCTCCACCCAGAGGTGACTAGTGCACCGAGGGGACCTTTTGTGGTGCTACAACACTGCCCCCCATCGGGCTGGGCCTCTTGCACCCCGAAATTTTCACCCCACTTCCAGGTGAGCTTCTCAGGCTTGGGGGCAGGCTCCACTCTGGCGCACAACACCCCGGGTGCTCCCTGTGGGTGCCATAGGCACTAGCTCTCGGCCTATGTTTTGGCAGGGAAAGTTTCCCCCGGGTCTGTGTCTCTGGGACCTCACATGGGAACAGGGGGATACTCCAAGAATACTTGTGCAAGAGGGCCAGTGTAGACAGGGAAGAATTGTTTTGCGCAAAAAAGCCCCGATGCACAAAATGGCGACTGGGGCTTTCTTGCGCAAAATCGCGTCTAGACTGGCCACGGATGCTTTTGCGCAAAAGCACTTTTTGTGCAAAGGCACCCGTGCCAATCTAGACGCTCTTTTGCACAAATGCTTTGAACGGAAAAACTTTTCCATTCAAAGCATTTGCGCAAAATCATGCCAGTCTAGACGCAGCCACTGTGTTTTAATTTGGGGGTACATTTAAGTTGAGCCTCTATTACAGTGTCCTTGAAATGTTTCCTGCAGGGATTTCCTAGAAACTATTACAACAAATTCCCACCCACATACCCATCACGAACAGTGCAGCATGTCAGAGAAACTGAGGCAGACACCATCCTCCAGGAAACTATTACAGCAAATTCCCACCCTACCCCCACCACGAACAGTGTAGCATGCTGGGGAAACTGAGGCAGACACCATCTTCCTGAAAACTATTACAGCAAATTCCCACCCCTACCACGAACAGTGCAGTATAGAGGGGAAACTGAAGCACACCGTTCCTGGAAACTATCACCGAAAATTCAGGCCTGGAAGCCACCTTCTTTGCCTCACATCCCAGGACGGCCATCGCATTGGCAACACCCCGTGCCCAGACAGCGCGTGGGGAAGGGCTGGGCCCAGGACTGACCTTGCCAGGCCCCTCTGGGAGACACTGGCAGGTCCTGCACCCTGGGGAGAAAAGGGCTGAACAGCATCCTCCATGCGCCCCCACCCATGCCTGGTCCCTGGACCTCCGGGACTCCAGTTCCTCTTGCCGATGGAGGCTGCTGCGGCTCCGTCTGGTTTGGCACAAGCCAGGGCCCCGTGTGCAGCAGCAATGGCCCCAGCTGCTGATGCAGAACAGACAACGCCCACACCTGGGCCCCTCCTGCCCAGCTGGGTCCTGACCCCCTGGGTCCTGTTACCAGTGGGGCCGGGACCCCCTGCACTTCCCGTCCCAAACTGCGGTGCCGTGTGTCTAGGAGGTGGCTGCCGCGCTGCACCCCAGCTACAGCTGCATTTGGCACAAGGCCAGGAAGTCCCTGCACCAACCGCCCCGCCCTGCCCCAGCGGTGGCTGCATCTCTGTCCCAGGTGAGCGACGCTGGCTAAAAAGCCCCACACCTGCGCCCATGGGATGGCTGCCTCTCAGTGCTGGGCGAGGGGCCCCTGTACCAACAGCCCCACCTCTTCCACAGAGGTGGCTGCATCTCCGTGTGCTGGTTGTGGGGAGCAGCTGGCAGCCGATGGAGGCCTGAGTCACAGCAGGCTCTGGGGTGGAGGGGAGGGAGGGCGGGCGAGTGTCCAGAGGGGTCAGGGGCAGGAATGGGAGGGGAGTGAGAGGGCAGGTGCAATGAGTGTCTTTGGCCACCAGGTGGCGGCAGGACCCTGGGAGGGTGGGTCAAGCTGGAGTTCGGGGCTTGTGACTGATTTTGCTGCCTGCTTGGAGACCCCCACACCCCCAGCTGGCTGGGCACAGGGAGGGGGCACAGTTAGGCTAAGGGCCTGGCTGTCCTGCCCCCAATGACATGCTCACTGCTGCAATGAGTGCGTCTGTTCTAAGCACCCCGGTGGGAGGGTGGGCGTGGACCAGAGACGGGCGGACGTCCTGCTTCCTGCAGGCAGGGCTCCATGGGAGCGGAACGTGGGCAGTGTGATGAGTACCCCACCCCGTTCTGGGGCTGCAGGGGTTCAACCTGGCTCCCTGAGCGAGGGTCCCCGCCTGAGATCCCTATTGGGCATGCTCCAGCGGAAGGCAGCTATAAAAGCAGGGGGAGGGGGAGCAGCTCAGTGGGGCTGGTGTTGGCTGGACTTTGTGTCCGGGAAGAGCTCTCGGGGGGGAGGACGGGGGCTCTGCCAGAGGGGTCGGTACCAGAGGCGGCCGCTTGCTTTTCTCTCGCCTCTCACAAGCTCTTTGGGGGACACAGAGTTTGGGGTGCCCCGGGGTTGGTTTCCATTGTCTGCCCCACTTGTGGGTTCCAAACACTTGATGGTGGCAGCAGGTCCCCCAAAAACTGGGTATTGGGGATTTGGGGAAGCCTGCAGAGGCAGGGTTTGGGGTGCTCTTGCTGGCCCCCAACTTCTGCATTTATTGTGCCAAAGTGGGGCATAGCCCTGACAGGGGCTCCTGGAGGTGGGGCTAATCTGGGGCTGCCAGATCTGTTAGCTCCCGGGGGAGGGTCACCCCTTGACGGGCGGTGTCCCCTCCTGTCGCTATCTCGTGTCCCGGGATGGGGTTGGAGGTGCTGAAGCTGGAGCACTGTGGAGGGCTGGACGTGCTTGCCCAGGGCTGGGGGGTGCGGATGTCATAGGCTCCTTCCCCACTCTGGCATGATAAATGCGGAAGTGGGGCCTGCAAAAGTACCCAGAACCTGATCTCTCCAGGCTGTGGTAAAAACTTCCCCTCAAAAACTTAACCTAGATTTGGGGGACAAAATCCGCTGCCACCACCCAAGTGATGAGAAAAAAAACCTGGGGGAGAGCACTTGGGAAATCTCCCCCCTAAGGAAAAAACCAGGACACAACAATTAACCGATGGCAGGTTAATACAAAGAAACGAGAAAGAACGTTTATTATGGTGACGGCGTGTGGGGGTTCCCGATTCTGCCCCCCGTAGCAGTGGGAACAGGCTCCGCCAGCCAGTAGAACAGGGGGGCTTATTGCTTCTCCAGGGTACAGCCCAGCACAGACGTGATGTGGCTACAGGAGTCAGGGCCAGGCAGCCTCAGACCCCTTGGGGTGGGGGGTCAATCGTCCCTGGACCCTCGCCCTCAGCTTCGGTTGTTCCCTTCATGTTTCCAAGCCAGCAACTGCCCCTTCCCCCCAAAACCTCCCTCCTTTGTCCCCTCCCTGCCCTCCACCGGTCGGACAGGTTGGGTCTTGGCCTAGGAAGGTGACCGTAGGCAGCCGTCCTGCTGGGACGTGCTACCGACACCGGCCAGTAGGGGTCACCCCCAGCCCACACCGCCACCAGTGGATGTCCCAAGGGTACGGCTGCCCAGTGCACCACAGTCATCACCACAAGACTCCTGTTGCAAGCAGAGCGACCAGCTAGAAAAGTCCCACAGTGATGTCCCCATGGAGGGACCCGCCCCGGGCCAGGGCTGGGTTACAAAGGCGAGCGCGGAGCTTTGGCGCTGAGCAGGCTGGAGCGAGGGGAGAGTCCAGAGCCCGGCAGGAGATTCAGTCGGGACCCTCCGCGGCTGCAGGGCCCACGGCTCCGTCAGACATTAGGAACTGGGCAGGGAGAGGCAGGGTCAGGCGGGCAGGGCCGGTCACACTGTACGGCTCACGGGTGCTCAGGGGAGGGGGGGCTCTGACCGGGGCCCACGTGGAAGGGAACGGACCCCGCAAGCCGGTCACCCACCCCCGTGCAGCAGCCACCCTCTTGGGACCCGTCTTTGTGGGCGACCAGGGGTTGGCTCCCCAGCCGGCAGGTCAGAGGGGCAGGGCCTGGGGGACTCTGGAAAGGGACCCGGGCTCTCCCTGAGTCTCCCCCCCTCCGTTCCCCCCTCACTTCCCCTGAGTGCTGGGGTTGCACCCTGGTTACTGCCTGGTGGGCGAAGGGCAAGTTGGCGTTAGAGTCTCTGGCAATGACCCCCCAGTCCCTCGTGCCAGCATCCCCCTGCTTCAGGGTGGGTGTAAGGCTGTCCTAGGTGAGTGGATGCACTTAGCCCTGAGGTGTGGGGCGACGCTGGGAGCTGGCGGGAGTCGGCAGAGTTACACATGGGGCAGATACCTTCTACCTGGGCTAAGACCCTGCACTGCCCCAAGACTGGGCACACGGGGATGGGGCTTTCAGAAGCACCTTGGGAACTCAGGAGCTCAAACCCCAGTTAATCAGTGGGGCTGAAGCTCCTGCTTCCCCCCTCCACACCCCCGTCAGTGTCGGGCATGTCCCACCAACCCCCAGCCACTAGGCCAGGAGCCAGGCTAGACACCTCCAGAGCCACAGCTGGCCAGATGCACCTGACGGAAGGGGTGGGGGGCAGACTGCTGAGCCCCAGGGGGCACAGTGAGCAGCACAGGGACAGGGGAACGACTCAGCACTCACCCGCGGCTTGTCTGCGGTGATATCGCTACTTCCCTGTGGAGGGAGACAAGGCAGAGCAGTGAGCGTGGAGACTCCCGGGACAGGACCTAGCTTCATTCCATGCCCACGGCCCATCCCAAGGGAGGTGACAGCTAAGTGCCCTGGAAGCTGCGTGGCTGCACAGCTGTTTAGTGAGCTCCTCCCAGAGGCTCAGAGCACCCACAATGGCGGGGAGCTCAGCTGACCGGCTGGGGAGTGGGGCGCCTGAGCAGCCCCAGACCAAGAGCTCATAGGGAGGGGAGATGAGGAGGGAATACGTGGAGTGAGCGGAGCTGTAAGGAAGTTTAGGGAGTCCCACCCCACAACATTTCAGGGGCCAGGTGCAAACGGAGACGTGGTCAGCACCATCCCCAGAGTGCGGGAAGCCGGGGGCAGGTCCCAGGGGCCATGGAACAGACAGCAAAGCCTGTCCAGCCATTCTGCCTTGGGGAGTCCTGTCCATGGGGCTCGGCCTGGCTCCCCGCTCTGACCCCTACGACTGGGCACAGCAGGGAGAGGAGAAAGAGCCTGAAGCAGGGGACTGGGGTGAGGCCTGAGGCCTGAACCCAAGTGAGCAGGAATTGGGCCAGGAGCAGGAATTCAGCCCCTGGCACGTGAACTCGGCCCTAGCCTGGCTAAACCACGCGGATGTGCAAACGCCTCCGGCCAAGAAGGGCCCCGTGAGGGAGAGGAAATGCCGGGGTGTCTCCCCTGAATCTACAACTTCTCCCCAGGGAGTCCTGGGCCAGTGCTGGGGACGTTGCTGCGGGCTCAGGCCCTGAACCGACTGCAGAGCTCGGTGGGAAGGGACGCGTGTTTCCCAAACGTAGCCCATGTACACGGTGCCAAAGTTTGAGAAAACTTGCTCTCTTGGAGGGCTAAGACCAGGCACCTCACATCCCCTCTCCCAGCCTCTCTGAGCCCCTCACAACCTCCCCCATGGGCACCGCGCCCTCGGTCCGGTTCCACATTCACACCACCACACCCCCCCACCCCACCCACTGGGGGTCCCTTTGAGCCTCTGCTAGCCCTGATGTAGCCCCCCTGCACAGCCGGTGCCCCATTCAGACCCCCCGCTCGAAGGCCCCGCACTCACCTGCACTCTGGCTGAGGAGCTTAACCCCTGTCTTTGGGTCACTGTCCACTTTGGGCTTCTGCTGGAAGAGTTTGCAGATCCCTGTGTCGAGAATGCAGGGGGGTATCAGGAAGGCAAAAGCACAATTGGAAGTGCAGCTAGCAAGGGATGTGAAGGGGAACAAGAAAGGTTTCGACAGGCATGTCAGCAAGAAGAGGGGGATCAGAGAGGGGATGGGCCCTTCCTGGATGAGGGAGGAAACCTAGTGACAGATGATGTGAGGAAAGCAGAAGTACTCAAGGCTTCCTTTGCCTCTGTCTTCTCAGACAAGGTCAGCTCCCAGATAAATGCACTAGGCTAAGCAGTATGGGAAGGAGGTGGATGGCCCTTGGTGGGGAAAGAACAAGTTAGAAACTATTTAGAAAAGCTAAACATACAGAAATCCGTGGGCCCAGATTTAATGCATCCGAGGGTACTGAAGGAGTTGGAAAATGTCATGGCGGAGCCTTTGGCTGTTATCTGTGAAAAGTGGTGGAGATTGGGAGAGATCCTGGATGACTGGATCTTTAAAAAAGGGAAGAAGGACAATGCAGGGAACTACAGACCGGTCAGCCTCACCTCAGTCCCAGGAAAACTCATGCAAGGGATCCTCAAGGAATCCATTTTGAGGCACTTGGAAGAGGGGAAAGTGATTAGGAATAGTCAGCATGGATTCACCAAGGGCAAGTCCTGCCTGATCAATCTGATTGCTTCTATGATGAGGTACCTGGCTCTGTAGACATGGGAAAGTCAGCGGATGTGATATACCTTGACATTAGCAAGGTTTTTTATACGGTCTCCCGAAATATACTTGCCAGGAAGTTAAGGGAATGTGGTTTGGATAAATGGACGGTAAAATGGATAGAAAGCTGCCTACACTGTCGGGCCCAGCGGGTAGTGATCAACGGCTCGATGTCAGCTTGGGAGTCGGTTTCTAGCGGAGTGACACTAATCTGGGGAGAGGTAGATATGCTGGAGGGCAGGGATAGAGTCCAGAGTGACCTGGACAGATTAGAGGATTGGGCCACAAGAAATCTGATGAGGTGAAACAAGTGCAGAGTCCAGCCCATGGGGAGTAAGATTCCCAAGCATTGCTACAGGCCGGGGACCGATGGGATAAGTTCTGCAGAACAGACCCTGGGGATTTCACGAGATGAAAAACTGGATCTGAGAAACTGGGTCAGCAGGGCGCCCTTGTAGGCAAGAAGCCCCTTGTACCACCAGGGCCATGTGGCTGCCAGCACCAGACGCTCACAGCTGGCAGCCGGGAAGCCCATGAATGCTGATTGGGGGAGAAAGTTTGAGGGCAGGGCTGGACCGGGCCCCCCCACCACCTTCAGCCCCTTTCAGTGACAGACTCGGAGCAGCCGAGGGAGCAGCCTGCAGGGTGTTACTGACCAACCCCCCACTCAGTGTCACTCAGCGGGACGGGCCCTGTGGTCCTGTCTGTGCCCTGCTGATCCCGGGCCGGAAACCTGTCCCCCACCCCGTGGTCACTGCTCCCCTCACCCAGCGGCAGGGAAAGACCCCATGAATCCTGGTTCCCAGCCCCCCTGCTCTAACCACTAGTCCGCAGGAGTCCCGCTCCCAACCCGGCAGGCAGCCATGTCCTGAGCCCAGTGTGTTGCTTCCCAATCCCCACGGCTGTTTGCGCCATTCCTGGGAACTATTTGGTCTGGTCCCCCTTGGGGGCAACTCTGGGCCTGGGACACTTTGCCCCGTGCGGCAGCTCAGGTGTGGGGGCTGCTGACAGACCCCAGGTCCTGTGCATCCCCTGCTGGGACTGCACCAGCAAGCGCGGAGGGGCCGGGGGGGAGGGGAGGTGCCAGGCAGCTGCAGCAGGCGCCATTTTGCCTGAGCCGCCATCACCCCGCCTCCAAGCGCTCTGCTCCGTCTGGTGGAGGGGGGGCAGAGGGTGCAGTTCAGCCGGAAAGGGCCATGTCCCTGGTCCAGCTACATCCCGTGGCTCTGCTCTCACCTGCGCTCTCCAGTGCACCCAGGAAGAGCTCCATGTCTTCAGGTGACCAGCTGATCTCCCCGGCTCTATGCTGCCTGCACAGGAGCTCTGCCTCGGCCTTGCGTTTGGCTGAAGGGAGACGGGGGGGTCAGAGCCACCAACACCAAGCCCCCGCATCCTTCCCCCCCTTCCCACCCTGCCCCCGACATCACCCCCTGCACCGCCTGGGCTACAGACCTGGTCTCAGCACAGGCCCCGAAGGGAACCCGGCAGAGCCTAGAATCCCAAGACCAGCTGTTCGGCGCACACGGACCCGCCCCCTGCTTCCACCGGGCCCCGCCCCCAAGCAGCCATTGAACACTGATTGGGGGAGAAAGTTGGAGGGCAGGGCTGGACCTCCCCACTCCCAGCCACTGGCTCCCCACGCCCCTCCCCCCAGCAGTGCCCTCACCAGGCACAGGAGCTGGTCCCAGCCACTAATGCCCAAGCAATTAACACCCTGCTGGGGCTCCCTCCACTCACCCACCGCCCGGCGCATTTAGTGTGTGGGCAGGGGCCCCATGGTCCTGTCTGTGCCCAGTCTGGAGACCTGCCACCCCCGTGTGGTCACTGCCCCCCACACCCAGAGGCAGGGAAAGACCCCAGGAATCCTGGCTCAAAGCCCCCTGCTCTAACCACTGGCCCCCACTCCCCTCCCATAGCCGGGGGAGACCCCAGGAGTCCCGCTCCCACCTGGCAGACAGCCATGCCCAGAGCCCAGTGTTTGGCTTCCCAAACCCCAGGGCTGTTGGTGCCATTTCGGGGAACTATTTGGGCTGGTCCCCCCTGGGAGGCGGCTCTGGGGCCCTGGGGGGGGGACGCGGGTCTCCAAGACTCCGTCTGCCCTGCAGACTTTCTCCAGGGGGTCTCTGCCGTGTCCAGGGAATGCGGCTGCCCCCGACTTGCCGGGGGAAGGGGGGGCTGGGTGTCCTCTGATCAAGCGTGGGGAGCAGCCGGCCCCGCTGGAGAGGGGAAGGGGCCAGGCACGGGTGGGTTCAGCAGGGCGGGGGACCACTCCCCCCCAGCACGAGGGGTCCACGCACCAGAGCTGGCCCAGGGCACTGCTGGGGGGAGAGTCCGGCAGTGCAGGGGTGAGGACGCACCTGCCCCACGGCCCCCACCCAGCTAGAATTGGAAGGGACCGAGCGGCACCAAGGCCAGGGCCCTGGTGTGGGCAGGGGCTGGATTGGGGCCTTACAGCCGTGGGGGAGGGGAGATTTCCAGAAAGGGCCCCGTGAGGCAGAGGGGACACTGGGGCATCTCCCTCAGACCAGATGGGCCTGGATCCAGGCACGAGGGTCCAGGGGACACGTCCCAGGCCAGAGGAGAAGGACCAGGCGGGGCTTCAAAGGCCATTTCCCTGTTCCACCTGCACCCCAACCTCCCCTCCCCCCGGGCCTGCTCTCACCCCCGCTCTGGCCGAGCCGCTCCCACAGCTCCTCCAGGGTGTGCTCGTTGTCCAGGGACTTCAGGACCGAGGCGACAGCCTTCAGGGTGGCTTCGTCCGGCAGCGGGAAGATGAACTGCAACTGGGGTTGCTGCTCCCCACGCTGCTCCGCTCCGCCCTCCCCACCAGCAGTCCGCCGGCACAGACAGCCCGGCTTGAGCATCACTGGAGGGGGGGGGTCAGAGTCACCGGCCCCCCACGTCCCTTCCCCCTGCACCTCACGTCCCTCCCCGCGCTGCCCCGACTCACCAGCGTAGCCCCCCCTGTGACGTAGTGGGGGTACCTGGCTGGTTTCTATGCTGCTGGCTCTGGGGTAACCCCCACTGGCTGCCGTGGGTACCACGACCCAGCAAAACAGGATGAGTCACTATGCAAACCAGTATGGCCAGACACCCCCCATGGAGAGGAACAAAGGAAGGTGGAATGCTGCCCTGGCTGGGGGGCAGGGCTGGAAGGGAGTTAGTTAGTTGCTGGCTGGCTGGGAGCATGGAGGAGACAGCCTAGGGAAAGGGGCTGGAGTTTAGGGGCCCAGTCTCCCCCATCTCAAGGGGGCCTGAGGCATCCTAGCCCAGCTCTGTGACCAGACTACATCTGTGCTGTGCTGTATCCTGGAGAGGCAATAAACTTCCTCTATTCCACCGGCTGGTGCAGTCTGTTTGTGCCATTTCGGGGTGCAGGAGACGGGGGACCCCAACTCGCCGTCACACCCCCGTAGCGCCAGGGCCATGTGGCTGCCAGCACCAGACGCTCGCAGCTGGCAGGCCCATGAACGCTGATTGGGGTAGAAAGTTGGAGGGCAGGGATGAATCCCCCCTCCAGTCACTGGCTCCCCACAGCCTCTCCCCAGCCCTGCCCTGGCCAGGTACAGGGGTGGCAGCCTGGCACAGCCATTAACATCCAAGCAATTAATGCCCTGCCCGGCTTCCCCTCACCCCCAGAAAGCGGTGGATTTTCTGTGTGGGCAGGGGCCCCACAGGCCTTTCTGTGTCCCAATGCCCCCATGCTGGACACCTCCCAGCCATGTGATCACTGTCCCCCCACCCCACTGGCCCCCACTTCCCTCCCAGAGCCAGGGGGAGACCCCAGGAGTCCCGCTCCCACCCGGCAGGCAGCCCTGCCCTGACCTCAGTGTTTTGCTTCCCAAACCCCAGGGCTGTTTGCGGCATTTCTGGGAACTATTTTGGCTGGTCCCCCCTGAGAGGTGGCTCTGAGTCCAGGGGCAGTTTGCCCCCAGCGGCAGCTCAGGCCGGGGGATGCGGGTCCCAGGCTCCGTCTGCCCTGCAGACTTTCTCCGGGGGGTCTCTGCCATGGCCAGGGAACGTGGCTGCCCCCCACTTGCCAGGGGAGGGGCAGGGCCAGGGGCCTGCTGAGCGAGGGTTGTCCCAACCTGGGCAGCAGCCGGCCCAGCTGGTGAGGGCAGGGGCCAGGCATGGGTGGGGTCCGCAGGGTGGGGGCCACCTCACCCCGGCACGAGCGGCCCACATGCCAGAGCTGGCCCAGGGCACCGCCTGGGGAGAGTCCGGCAGCGCGGGGGTGGGGACGCCCCCGTCCCACAGCCCCCACCCGGCTGGAACCCGGAGGGATTGAGGGGCACCGAGTGCAGGGCCTGGGAGCAGGAAAGAGGACCTTACAGCCCTGGGGGGGAGGGGAGGCTGGGCTGCCAAGGGCCCCGTGAGGCAGAGGGAACACTGAGGCATCTCCCCCCAGGCCAGTTGGGCCTGGGTCCAGGTTGGGGGAGGGGGGGAGGGGAAATGTCACAGGGCAGAGGAGGAGCCGGGGGTGTGGCTGGGCGTCCAGGTGAGCACAGACACACACACCCCCCGCGCCAGGGGAGAGAAGAGGAAGCTTCTGCTGCCGGGCAGTGCGCCACTGTGGGGCGGGGGGGGGGGGGGGCAAGTGACGTTAGGCAGCGGAGCAGAGCCCCTGCCCACACACTCGCTGCTCTGTCTGTGGGGAGGCAGCCGGGCCTCAAAGGGCCATGTCCCTGTTGCAGCTGCCGCCCCCCAGAACCTGCAATCACCAGAGTCTTGGTTGCGGGACTGGGGCTGCAGGACCCATGTCTCCTCTGGGCCGCTCCAAGAGGCAAGTTGCTCCGGGTCGGCCGTCAGCCCCGGGTGGGAAGAGCCCAGGAACACTGCGGAGAGCCGGGGAGTCAGCGGCGCCGCCGGAGACACCCCCATCACCTCCCCGCCCCCCACTGCTCACAGCTGGGGCATGGCGCCGCCAGGACCACGATGGTGTTGTGGGTGTTGCTGCTGCCAATGATGCTGCCAATGATTTTGCCGCTGTTGCTGGTGCCTGCAGGGAAGGGACAATAGGCTGAAATCACACGGGATCCCCTTGGCCACCACTGGCCGGGAAGCTCCAAGCCCCCCGGCTCTAACCACTGGCCCTCACTCCCTGCACTGAGCTGGGAGAGAACCCAGGAGTACTGGCTCCCAGTGCCCCCCTGCTCTAACCACTGGCCCTCACTCCCCGCACTGAGCCGGGAGAGAACCCAGGAGTACTGGCTCCCAGTGCCCCCCTGCTCTAACCACTGGCCCTCACTCCCCGCACTGAGCCGGGAGAGAACCCAGGAGTACTGGCTCCCAGTGCCCCCCTGCTCTAACCACTGGCCCTCACTCCCTGCACTGAGCCGGGAGAGAACCCAGGAGTACTGGCTCCCAGTGCCCCCCTGCTCTAACCACTGGCCCTCACTCCCCGCACTGAGCCGGGAGAGAACCCAGGAGTACTGGCTCCCAGTGCCCCCCTGCTCTAACCACTGGCCCTCACTCCCCGCACTGAGCCGGGAGAGAACCCAGGAGTACTGGCTCCCAGTGCCCCCCTGCTCTAAACATTGGCCCTCACTCTCCTCCCCGACCCGGGAGAGACCCCAGTAGTCCCGGCTCCCAGCCTGCCCCCCTCAGAAACCTCTTATATGCCCTCCTCCTGCCACCCCCCAAGTCCTCCTACTTTGCCCCATCACTGCACACAGATGCACTTGTCCAAGCTGCACCCTAAGATGAGCGGCGGCGCCTCCGTTGATAGTGGCCCTGCCCGAAGCACGGGGCGGGCCCTGGGTGGGGCAATCGCCGTCACAGGCCGGGGCAGGCGGCGGGGTGGGGGGAGGGGCAGCTCCCACAACAACTTCCTCAGAGCAGTGCACCTCTGCTTCCCCTCCCCCCGGGAGAGCCTCACCGGCCCCATAAACCTGCCGTCCCTCTCTGCTGAGAGGATGGAGCCAGGCACACGGGGATGGCGAGGGAGGGAGAGGCTGAGGAAAGGGGGGTGAGAAAGGTAACGCAGGGAGAAAGGAGGAAATGTACCAGAGAGGCACCAGAAGGACTCCAGTTCCTCCTGAGTCTGCACAATGCAGCAATGAGGGGTGTGTGTGTGTGTGTGTGTGTGTGTGAGAGAGAGAGATCCTGGGACTCACACCTGCTCTCTCTTGCCCTCCAGGCCACCTTGCAGGGGTAACCACTTGGGCTGGGTAGAGAGTCTTACAAAGACTTTTTCCATGAAACTGGCAGGTGCTAAGCAGTGACTCATGGAACATATGTGGAGAGGGCGAGCCAGCCTTCCTCCGGGTATGTCTACACTACAACGTTAGTTCGAATTAACTTAGTTCGAATTAGTTAATTCGAACTAAGCTAATTCGAACTAACGGATCCAGACTAAAAAACTAGTTTGAATTAGTATTTTGCTAATTCGAACTAGCATGTCTACATTGAGTGGACCCTGAACAGGGCTTAAGGATGGCCGGAAGCAGTGCCGGCAGGGCATCAGAGGAGGACTTAGAGCGTGGAGATGCTGTCTCAGGCTAGCCGAGGGCTGTGCTTAAAGGGTCCTGACCCCCTCCCCAGACAGACAGTTCTCAGGGTTGCCCCGCTTGCAAAGCAGTCCCGGCTTGGATTGCCCGGAGTGCCCACACTGGGCACATCACACAACGTGGCCATTAGACCGGCTGCACTTGCCGCAGGCTTCCATCTGGGGAAAGGGGGCAATTGGGGGGCTGCAGGAGAGCTTCCTCCCCCAGAAGTCCACAGAGCCAGCCCAGTCCTCCCCATCGGGGGCTCGTGCCCCATTCCTCCCTCACCTCCTTCCACTTACCCTTCCCTAGCCCCTCTTCTTGATGTACAATGAACAGGAGAATGGCTCCCGGCATGGCTTGCTTGTGACTGCTTCAGTGTCATTGATGGGCCTCAGCCTCTTTCCTTCCCCTCCCCTGCTTTGCAATGGGGCTGTAGACTCTGGGGGAAGAGGGGTGGAGGCAGGCAGAGGTGTCTCCCTGTGGCAGATGTAGACACATCTCTGTATTAATCATTCTCTCATTGAAATGTTTAGCTTTGCAGGGAGTACTTTTACATGGAAACTCTGTATTACGTCTTGGTAGAATAGTCCCTAGGACAAGACAAGTGAGGCAAAGACTGTCCCTGTGGGGTGAATGAGGTGGGAAGGGATAAGGCAGAAGGTGAGCACCTCTGGGCAGTTGCAAAGGTTGGAGAGGGGATGGAAGCCAGATCCAAGATCAATGAGCCCTGGGAAGTGGGCCCATTGAAAGGAGACTGGACCTGTGGATGCCTTGGGGGTCAGCAGCAAGGGCCTGCTTTGGGAAGCCCCCTCTTTGGAGGTGAATGTGGCAGCATTGAGACACCACCCAGAAGCAGGCGCCACAGACACTAACTGCAGATTCAGGGGACGCTCTCACAGATCTTGCACATGCATAAGATGATAGATCTGCAGGGGGTGGGGACAGTGGCGTAGAGGGGGGGCCAGAGGGGTCAGTTGTCCCTGGGCACCATGCTAGGGAGGTACCAATTTAATCCCATTCTGCTCCCCCTGTCGTCCCTGAGTTCACGTGCTCCTACTCCGCCTGCCACTGGCACCTGGAGCCTCCTCCCTGCCTCTTTGCTCTAAGCCCGACCCTCCTCCATCTCCACTGGCTGGTTAGTGCATGGGGGAGCCCGGCCTCAAACTGTAGAGCCGTGGTCACCAACCAGTAGATCGCGATCTACCGGTAGATCTCGGAGGCTCTAAGAGTAGCTCCTGAGCCCTCTCTGAACTGTGCGCCTGCGCAGTACATTTACATTAGATTTCCTCATTTGAGGAGCAGCTACTCACCGAGCAACAGCACAGGTGAGTAGCTGCGAGGAATGGTGGGAATTTTTTTTAAAGTAGCAGTATAAGGATTGGGAATAGCAAGTGATGGAGAGGAGGAGAATAGAGAGGGCGGGGCTTCAAGGAAGGGGCGGGGCAGTAGCTCTTGGCTTGGTCTGTCATTTAAAAAGTGATCTTGGGTATAAAAAGGTTGGAAACCACTGCTGTAGAGGGTGGGGGAAGATGCAGTAGAAGTTCTCCTCAGCTGTGCACCAGATTCAGGGCCGTGTCACATGGCGCGCGGGGGGAGGGGGGTGCCTAAATGTTTTCTTTGCCCTTGGGCACGTAACATCCTCACTACACCCCTGCTCACCTTTCCCCCAGATAATCCCCAGTGCCTGTCTTGTTCAGGCCCTCTCCCTTGTAGAGGAACCTGGCGATCTCTCCCAAGTCTGAGGTCAGCTCCTTGTGCTCAGTCAAGTACTGGATCCCCCGAGGGAAGAGTGCACCCAGGCTGTGTGCGAGGAGGTTTTGAGGAGGCATGGAAAGACTGTTTAATGGTCACCCCAGACCAAGCCCCCCCGGACATCATGTTTTCCCAGCTCTGCAGGCCTCCTTCCAAATCCAGCCCTGCTGGGCCCTCTGCTGCTCCCCAACTCCTCAGTACTGGGGAGCAACACAGGCTCTCATCCCCAGGGCAGCAGGGCAGCCTGGATTAGCATGCTTTGCAAGGAGGAAAGCCTCCCATCCTGTCTGTTGACTTCCCTCCCTACCCAGGCAACACAGGAAGAGATCTTAGAGGAATCTATGTCAAATCTCAGCTCACGGGTTAAGAATCATAGAATCATAGAACACTAGGACTGGAAGGGACCTCGAGAGGTCAAGTCCAGTCCCCTGCCCTCATGGCAGGACCAAATACTGTCTAGACCATCCATGATAGGCATTTATCTAACCTACTCTTAAATATCTCCAGAGATGGGGATTCCACAACCTCCCTGGGCAACTTATTCCAGTGCTTAGCCACCCTGACAGGTAGGAACTTTCTTCTAATGTCCAACCTAAAACTCCCTCGCTGCAGTTTAACTCCGTTGCTTCTTGTCGTGTCCTCAGAGGCCAAGATGAAAAAGTTTTCTCCCTCCTCCTCCTTATGACACCTTTTTAGATACCTGAAAACTGCTCTCTTCTCTATTCCAAACTAAACAAACCCAATTCCTTCAGCCTTCCTTCATAGCTCATGTTCTCTAGACCTTTAATCATTCTTGCTACTCTTCTCTGGACCCTCTCCAATTTCTCCACATCTTTCTTGAAATGCGGTGCCCAGAACTGGACAAAATACTCCAACTGAGGCCTAATCAGCTCAGGGTAGAGCGGAAGAATGACTTCTCGTGTCTTGCGCACAACACTCCTGTTCATGCAGCCCAGAAACATGTTTGCTTTTTCTGTAACAGTATGACACTGTTGACTCCTATTTAGCTTGTGGTCCGCTATAACCCCTAGATCCTTTTCTGCCGTACTCCTTCCTAGACAGTCATTTTCCATTCTGCATGTGTGAAACTGATTGTTCCTTCCTAAGTGCATTTGTCTTTATAAAACTTCATCCTATTTACCTCAGACCATTTCTCCAGTGTGTCCAAATCATTTTGAATTCTGACCCTATCCTGCAGAGCAGTTGCAACCCCTCCCAGCTTGGGATCAGCTGCAAACTTAATAAGAATCGTCTCTATGCCAATATCTAAATCGCTGATGAAGATATTGAAGGGAAGCAGTCCGAAAACAGACCCCTGCGGAATCCCACTTATTATACCTTTCGAGCAGGATTGAGAAGCATTAATAACTACTTCCTGACTACGGTTATCCAGCCAGTTCTGCACCCACCTTATAGTAGCCCCAGCTAAGTTGTATTTCCCTAGTTTATTGATAAGAATATCACGCAAGACCATATCAAACGCCTTACTAAAGTCTAGACATAACACGTCCACCGCCTCTCCCTTATCCACAAGACTCGTTATCCCATCAAAGAAAGCTATCGCAGTCGGACATTGTCAAGTAATAACAGTGGCAGACAAGCTGAAACTATGGCTTGCAGCATTTACTAAGTAAATCCAAGTGGATTATTTGCTAGCAATCGCATCTTGGAGTGGCCCAGAGGCGAAATGGGTCCTGCAGCCCCAGCACGAGTCCTTCAACCAAGACTCGGGTGAGTGCAGGTCCGGGGGGTGGGGGCAGCGGGAACAGGGATGCGGCCCTTTGAGGCCCGGCTCCTCCCTCTCCCCCTCCCCCTCCCCTCCCTGCCAGCTGTGGGTGCACTGCCCAGCAGCAGAAGCACATCCCAGCAAGCAGATTTTTCCCTTTTCTCCCCAGACCTGGGGGGGGGGGGGCTGGTGCCCAGCCGCAGCCCCACCATATGGGGGGCAGGGCGCAGAAGGGTCCGTGGGGCCCCTGCCCACCCAGTAAATACACAGGCCGGGGATGCGGGGGCAGGCTGGGCAGGGTGTTCATTGCTTGGGCGTTAATGACTGTGCCAGGCTGCCTCCCCTGTGCCTGGCCAGGGCAGCATTGGGGGGATCCGGCGAGCGTCTGGTGCTGGCAGCCACACAGCCCTGGCGCTGCAGGGGGGCTACGCCGGTGAGTCGGGGCAGCGCAGGGAGGGACGTGAGGTGCGGGGGGAAAGGACGTGGGGTCCCGGAGCCGGTGACTCTGACCCCCCCCCTCCAGTGACGCTCAAGCCAGGATCCCTGTACAGGCTGCCTGCGGATCAAGAGGTCCAGTGCCCCGAGAGCACGGTGAAGGAGACGGGTGAGCAGTTCTGCCAGAGCGCAGAGGAGAGCAGCCCCGGGGGGCGCGGGGAGGTGGGGCAGGGAAATTGACTTTGGGGTCCGGACGCTTTCCCAACTCCCTCCCCAAGCGGGCGGAGGGGGAAACAGGAGGGGGGTGTCTGTGTTCACCAGGCCCCAGCCCTGCCTGGTCCTTCTCCTCCAACCTGGGACGTGTCCCCTGGGCCCTCGCACCTGGATCCAGGCCCATCTGGCCCGGGGGAGAGGCCTCAGCCTTCCCTCTGCATCACGGGGCCCTTCTTAGCAGCCCCCCCCCCCCAGCAGCCTCCCCTCCGCTCCCCCAGGACTGTAAGATCCCAAATCCTGCCCCAGCTGCTCCTGGGCCCTGGGCTCAGTCCCTTCCGGATCTGGCCGGGTGGGGGCCGTGTGGCAGGTGCGTCCTCACCCCTGTGCTGCCGGACTCTCCCCCAGCGGTGCCCTGGGCCAGCTCTGGTGCGTGGGCCCATCGTGCCAATGGGAAGGACCTCCCCCCCCCCCCCCCCGTCCTGCCAAACCTGCCCGGGCTTGGTCCTCTCCCCTCGCCGGCGGGGCCGGCTGCTCTCCAGGGGGGACCAGCCTAAACACTTCCCAGAAATGGCGCAAACAGCCCTGGGGCTTGGGAAGCAAAATACTGGGGTCAGGGCACGGCTGCCTGCCGGGTGGGAATGGGACTCCTGGGGTCTCCCCCTGGCTCTGGGAGGGGAGTGTGGGCCAGTGGTTAGAGCAGGGGAGCTGGGATAGGAACTCCTCTGCGTTCTTCCTCTGGCTCTGGGGCAGAGGGACAGTGATCACACGGGTGGCAGGTGTCCAGTATGGGGACGGCGGGACACAAAAAAGACCATGGGCCCCTGCCCACACAGAAAATCCACCGGTTGGGGGGGAGGGGAGGCCAGGCAGGGCATTAATTGCTTGGATGTTAATGGCTGTGCCAGGCTGCCACTCCTGTACCTGGCCAGGGCAGGGCTGGGGGGAGGCTGTGGGGAGCCAGCGGCTGGAGGGGGGGATTCATCCCTGCCCTCCAACTTTCTCCCCCAATCAGCGTTCATGGGCCTGCCAGCTACGAGCGTCTGGTGCTGGCAGCCACATGGCCCTGGCGCTGCGGGGGGGCTACGCTGGTGAGTCAGGGCAGCGCGGGGAGGGACGTGAGGTGCAGGGGGAAGGGACGTGGGGGGCCGGTAACTCTGACCCCCCCATCTCTCTCCAGTGATGCTCAAGCCGGGCTGTCTGTGCCGGCGGCCTGCTGGTGGGGAGGGCGGAGCGGAGCAGCGTGGGGAGCAGCAACCCCAGTTCCAGTTCATCTTCCCGCTGCCGGACGAAGCCACCCTGAAGGCTGTCGCCTCGGTCCTGAAGTCCCTGGACAACGAGCACACCCTGGAGGAGCTGTGGGAGCGGCTCGGCCAGAGCGGGGGTGAGAGCAGGCCCGGGGAGGGGGGAGGAACAGGGAAATGGCCTTTAAGGCCTGGCCACTTTCCAGTCCCCCCCCCCCCCCCCCGGCGAGTCACCGTCACTCCCCCCTCCGGCTGCGCCCATTGCCCGGCAGTGGAAGTGCGTCCCAGCAAATGGCTGCTCCCTCTTCCCTCCCCAGGCAGGCAGGGGAGGAGGGCAGTGGGGCGGGGGGGGCTCTGTGCTTACCAGGCCACAGACCTGCCTGGTCCTTTTCCTCCGGTCTGGGACTTGTCCCCTGGACCCTCCTGCCGGGATCCAGGCCCATCTGGCCCAGGGCAGATGCCCCAGTGTCCCCTCTGCCTCACGGGGCCCTTTCTGGAAATCTCCCCTCCCCCAGGGCTGTAAGGCCCCAATCCTGCCCTTGCCCACACCAGGGCCTTGGGCTCGATGCCACTCGGCGCCTTCCAGTTCTAGCCGGGTGGGGGCCGTGGGGTGGGTGTGTCCTCACCCCCGCACTGCCAGACTCTCCCCCAGCGGTGCCCTGGGCCATCTCTGGCATGTGGGCCCATCGTACACAGTAGAGAGTCCCCCGCACTACCAAAGGGTACGTCTACACGACAGCGCTAGTTCCAACTAACTTAGTTCGAATTAGTTAATTCGAACTAAGCTAATTCGAACTAACGCGTCTAGAACTAAAAACTAGTTCGAATTAGCGTTTTGCTAATTCGAACTAGCAAGTCCACATTGAGTGGACTCTGAACAGCGCTTAAGGCTGGCCGGAAGCAGTGCCGGCAGGGCATCAGAGGAGGACTTAGAGCGTGGAGATGCTGTCTCAGGCTAGCCGAGAGCTGCGCTTAAAGGGTCCCGACCCCCACCCCGGACAGACAGTTCTCAGGGGTGCCCCGCTTGCAAAGCAGTCCTGGCTTGGAGTTCCCGGACTGCCCACACTGGGCACATCACAGCACTCGGCCATCAGACCACCTGCACTTGCCGCAGGCTGCCATCTGGGGAGAGGGGGTAATTGGGGGGCTGCAGGAGAGCTTCCACCCCCAGAAGCCCGCAGAGCCAGCCCAGTCCTCCCCATCGGGGGCTCGTACCCCATACCTCCCTCACATCCTTCCACTTACCCTTCCCTAGCCCCCCTTCTTATTGATGTACAAAATAAAGATAATGTTTCTTCCAACATTGACTCTGTCTTTATTGAACAAAACTGGGGGAGACTGGGAAAAGGAGGTGGGAGAGGGGAAGAGAAAGGCTGGGAGAGGGGAGGGCAACTAACATGATCAGGGGTTGGGAACAGGTCCCCGATGAAGAAAGGCTACAGAGACTGGGACTTTTCAGCTTGGAAAAGAGGAGACGGAGGGGGGACAGGATAGAGGTCTCTAAAAGCAGGGGTTGGGTGGAGAGGGTGCATTCAGAAAAGTTCTTCCTGAGTTCCCATAAAGAAGGACTAGAGGACACCAAAGGAAAGGAATGGGTAGCAGGCTTGAAACTAGTAAGAGAAAGTTGTTGTTGTTGTTGTTGCCAAAGCAAATAGTTAACCTGCGGAACTCCTTGCTGCAGGAGGCTGTGAAGGCTACAACTAGAACAGAGTTGAAAGGGAAGTGAGATCAAGTCAAGGAGGTTGGGTCCATGGAGTAGTCTTAGCCAGGGGGTAGGAGTGGTGTCCCTGCCCAAAGTTTGTGGAAGGCTGGAGAGGGATGGCACGAGACAAATGGCTTGGTCACTGTCTTCGGTCCATCCCCTCCAGGGTCCCTAGGGTTGGCCGCTGTCGGCAGACAGGCTACTGGGCTAGATGGTCTGACCCAGGACGGCCATTGTAAGCTCATGGCTCAGGGTCGGGGGTCTCAGTGGACCCCCTTGATTTTCATGCACACCTGCTCCTGGCTGGCCAGGCTGGCAGCTCTCCTGCCCTAGCCGGCCACTTTCCTGTGCCTAGTGCGGAGATCGTGGATGAGGTCCACGATGTCCGCACTAGCCCAGGAAGGTGCCCGCCTTTTGCGGTCCAGGGCAAGCTCCCGGGAGCCGCCAGCCTGGTCCCGGGAAGAGGGGGTGGGCTGGGGGACATCGGGTGCGTGGCTCTGTGCCGTGCCAGGTGCAGGGTCTGCTGGCTGGGTGCTGGCAGGCTTGCACCTGGCACGGGCACCGTAGCCAGCCCGTGCCCCTTTAAGAGGTCCGGGGCCGGGAGGGGGGCATAGAGTTTTCCTGGTGTTGGCCAGAGTGGCCACCAGGGAAACCTGGGAAGCCTTAGCCTCCCACTAGTTCGAACTAGGCTTAATCCTCGTAAAATAAGGTTTTCCTAGTTCGAACTAAGCACTCCGCTAGTTCGATTCAAATTCGAACTAGCGGAGCGCTAGTGTAGCGCCTATTAAAGTTAGTTCGAACTAACTTTGTAGTGTAGACATACCCCAACTGGTCCGTGTCTGGCCCACCTCCCCTGGTTTCCCTGTCTGGGACACCCCTCGCTCAGAGGTCACCCGACCCCCCCGCACCTTCCCCGGCAAGTGGGGGGCAGCTGCATTCCCTGGACACAGCAGAGACCCCCCTGGAGAAAGTCTGCAGGGCAGACAGAGCCTGGGACCCGCATCCCCCCAGCCTGAGCTGCTGCTCAGGGCAAACTGCCCCGGGTCCCGAGCCACCCCCCGGAGAGACCAGCCCAAATAGTTCCCCGAAATGGCGCCAGCAGCCCTGGGGTTTGGGAAGCCAAATGCTGGGGTCTGGGCATGGCTGTCTGCCGGGTGGGAGCGGGACTCCTGGGGTCTCCCCCGGCTCTGGGAGGGGAGTGGGGGCCAGTGGTTAGAGCAGGGGGCTGGGAGCCAGGATTCCTGGGGTCTTTCCCTGCCTCTGGGTGTGGGGGGCAGTGACCACACGGGGGTGGCAGGTCTCCGGAACGGGCACAGACAGGACCATGGGGCCCTTGCCCACACATTAAATGCGCCGGGCGGTGGGTGAGTGGGGGGAGCCCCAGCAGGGTGTTAATTGCTTGGGCATTAGTGGCTGGGACCAGCTCCTGTGCCTGGCGAGGGCACTGCTGGGGGGAGGGGCGTGGGGAGCCAGGCCTGGGCGGGAGGAGGTCTGGTCCTACCCTCCAAATTTCTCCCCCAATCAGTGTTCAATGGCTCTTCGGGGGGCGGGGCCCGGTGGAAGCAGGGGGCGGGTCCGTGTGCGCCGAACAGCTGGTCTTGGGATTCCAGGCTCTGCCGGGTTCCCTTCTGTAGCCCAGGCGGTGCAGGGGGCGATGTTGGGGGCGGGGTGGGAAGGGGGGAGAAGGGATGCAGGGTCCTGCAGCAGGTGGCTCTGACCCCCCCGTCTCCGTTCAGCCTAACGCAAGGCCACGGCAGAGCTCCTGTGCAGGCAGCCTAGAGCGGGGGAGATCAGCTGGTCACCTGAAGACATGGAGCTGTTCCTGAATGCTCTGGAGAGCGCAGGTGAGAGCAGAGCCGCGCGTTGCAGCTGGACCAGGGACATGGCCCTTTGGGGCTGGGCTGCTCCTCTTCCCCCACAGTCCCTCCGACAGAGCAGAGCTCGTGCGGGAGGGGTGATGGCGGCTCAGGCAAAACGGCGCCCGCTGCGGCTACCTGGCACCTCTCCCCTGCCTCCTGCGCTGCTGGTGCACTCCTGGCAGGGGACGTGCGGGACCTGGGGTCTGTCAGCAGCCCCCCGCCTGAGCTGCTGCTGGGGGCAAACTTCCCTGGGTCCAAAGTCGCTCCCTAGGGGGGACAAGCCCAAATAGTTCCCAGAAATGGCGCAAACAGCCCTGGGGCTTGGGAAGCAACACACTGGGCTCAGGGCACGGCTGCCTGCCGGGCTGGAAGCGGAAGTCCTGTAGTTCCCTGGATCGTCCTTCTTCCCTTTTTTAAAGATGGGCGCTACATCTGACTTTTTCCAGTCGTCCGGGATCTCTCCCGATCTCCACAACGTTTCAAAGATAACGGGCAAAGGCTCCGCCATGACGTTTGCCAACTCCCTTAGTACCCTCGGATGCATTAAATCCGGGCGCATGGATTTGTGTACGTTTAGCTTTTCTGAATAGTTCCTGACCTGTTCTTTCCCCACCGAGCGCCGTCCTCCGCCTTCCCATACTGCTTAGCCTAGTGCATTCATCTGGGAGCTGACCTTGTCTGAGAAGACAGAGGCAAAGGAAGCCTTGAGTACTTCTGCTTTCCACACATCGTCTGTCACTAGGTTTCCTCCCTCATCCAGGAAGGGCCCATCCCCTCTCTGATCCCCCTCTTCTTGCTGACATGCCTGTCGAAACCTTTCTTGTTCCCCTTCACATCCCTTGCTAGCTGCACTTCCAATTGTGCTTTTGCCTTCCTGATACCCCCCTGCATTCTCGACACAGGGATCTGCAAACTCTTCCAGCAGAAGCCCAAAGTGGACAGTGACCGAAAGACCGGGGGTAAGCCCCTCAGCCAGAGCGGGGGTGAGTGCGGGGCATTCAAGCGGGGGGTCTGAGTGGAACACCAGCTGTGCAGAGGGGCTGCGTGCAAGGCTAGGAGAGGGCTCAAATGGACTCCCGGTGGGGCTGGGGGTGTGAACTTGGGACCAGACCGAGGGCGCGGCGCCCATGGAGGAGGTTGTGAGGGGCTCAGAGGGACTGCGGGAGGGGAGCTGCTGTGCCTGGTTTCACCCCTCCAACAGAACAGGTTTTCCCAAACTTTGGCCCCGTGTACATGGGCTATGTTTGGGAAACACGTTTTCCGCAACAAAGTGGCTGCAGATGCAGGAGTGGCAGGAGGCCCTGGCGTGTTCCTTCCCACCAAGCTCTGCAGTCGGGCCAGGGACTGAGCCCACAGCAACGTCCCCAGCACTGGCCCAGGACTCCCTGGGGAGAAGCTGTAGGCCCAGGGGAGACACCCCAGCAGCGTTTCCTCTCCCTCATGGGGCCCTTCTTGGCGGGAGGCAATTGCACGTCTGTGCGGTTTAGCCGGGCTAGGGCCGAGTTCACGTCCCAGGCGCCGACTTCCTGCTCCTAGCACAATTACTGCTCACTTGGGTTCAGGCCTCGCGACAGGCTCCTGCTTCAGGCTCCTTCTCCTCTCCCTGCTGTGCCCAGTCGCAGGGCTCAGAGCGGGGAGCTGGGCCCAGCCCCACAGACAGGACCCCCCAAAGCAGGATGGCTGGACAGGCTTTGTTGTCTGTTCCGTGGCACCCGGACCTGCCCCCGGCTCCCTGCGCCCTGGGGATGACGCTGCGGGGTGGGACTCCCCAGACTCCCCGCACTCACTGCTCTGCCTTGTCTCCCTCCGCAGGGAAGTAGAGAGGTTGCCGCAGACAAGCCGCAGGTAAGTGCTGAGTCGTTCCCCCATCCCTGTGCGGCTCACTGTGCGCTCTGGGGCTCAGCAGTCTGCCCCCCGCCCCTCCCGTCGGCTGCATCTGGCCAGCTGTGGCTCTGGGGGTGTCTGGCTTGTGTCTAGCCTGGCTCCTGGCCTTGTGGCTGGGGACTGGTGGGACGTGTCCTACACCGAGGGGGAGGGAGGCAGGAGCCTCAGCCCCACTGATTTACTGGGGTTTGGGCTCCTGAGTCCCCAAGGTGCTTCTGAAAGCCCCACCCCATGTGCCCAGTCTTGGGGTGGTGCAGGGTCTTAGCCCAGGGAGCAGGTACCAGCCCCATGTGTAACTCCCCCGACTTCCGCCACCTCCCTGCGTCGCCCCACACCTCAGGGCTCAGTGCAGCCTCTCACCTGGGGCAGCCTCACACCCACCCTGGGGCAGAGGGATGCTGGCACGAGGGACCGGGGGGGGTCAGGGCCAGAGACTGGCGGGTCCCAGGCAGGAGAGGCTATGGGGTGGTGGTGGGGGCGTGTCTGGCTCGGACGGGAGATGGCGCCGGCACCGGGAGCAGGGTGGCTACAGCGCGGTGGTGGGTGACCGGCTTGCGGGGTCCGTTCCCCTCCACGTGGGCCCCGGTCAGAGCCCCCCCTCCCCTGAGCACCCGTGAGCCGTACAGTGTGACCGGCCCTGCCCGCCTGACCCTGCCTCTCCCTGCCCAGTTCCTAATGTCTGACGGAGCCGTGGGCCCTGCAGCCGCGGAGGGTCCCGACTGAACCTCCTGCCGGGCTCTGGACTCTCCCCTCGCTCCAGCCTGCTCAGCGCCAAAGCTCCGCGCTCGCCTTTGTAACCCAGCCCTGGCCCGGGGCGGGTCCCTCCATGGGGACATCACTGGGGGACTTTTCTAGCTGGTCGCTCTGCTTGCAACAGGAGTCTTGTGGTGATGACTGTGGTGCACTGGGCAGCCGTACCCTTGGGACATCCACTGGTGGCGGTGTGGGCTGGGGGTGACCCCTACTGGCCGGTGTCGGTAGCACGGCCCAGCAGGACGGCTGCCTACGGTCACCTTCCTAGGCCAAGACCCAACCTGTCCGACCGGTGGAGGGCAGGGAGGGGACAAAGGAGGGAGGTTTTGGGGGGAAGGGGCAGTTGCTGGCTGGGAAACATGAAGGGAACAACCGAAGCTGAGGGCGAGGGTCCAGGGACGATTGACCCCCCACCCCAAGGGGTCTGAGGCTGCCTGGCCCTGACTCCTGTAGCCACATCACGTCTGTGCTGGGCTGTACCCTGGAGAAGCAATAAGCCCCCCTGTTCTACTGGCTGGCGGAGCCTGTTCCCACTGCTACGGGGGGCAGAATCGGGAACCCCCACACGCCGTCACCATAATAAACGTTCTTTCTCGTTTCTTTGTATTAACCTGGCATCGGTTAATTGTTGTGTCCTGGTTTTTTCCTTAGGGGGGAGATTTCCCAAGTGCTCTCCCCCAGGTTTTTTTTCTCATCACTTGGGTGGTGGCAGCGGATTTTGTCCCCCAAATCTAGGTTAAGTTTTTGAGGGGAAGTTTTTACCACAGCCTGGAGAGATCAGGTTCTGGGTACTTTTGCAGGCCCCACTTCCGCATTTATCATGCCAGAGTGGGGAAGGAGCCTATGACATCCGCACCCCCCAGCCCTGGGCAAGCACGTCCAGCCCTCCACAGTGCTCCAGCTTCAGCACCTCCAACCCCATCCCGGGACACGAGATAGCGACAGGAGGGGACACCGCCCGTCAAGGGGTGACCCTCCCCCGGGAGCTAACAGATCTGGCAGCCCCAGATTAGCCCCACCTCCAGGAGCCCCTGTCAGGGCTATGCCCCACTTTGGCACAATAAATGCAGAAGTTGGGGGCCAGCAAGAGCACCCCAAACCCTGCCTCTGCAGGCTTCCCCAAATCCCAATACCCACATTTTGGGGGACCCGCTGCCTCCATCAAGTGCTTGGAACCCACAAGTGGGGCAGACAATGGAAACCAACCCTGGGGCACCCCAAGCTCTGTGTCCCCCAAAGAGCTTGTGAGAGGCGAGAGAAAAGCAAGCGGCCGCCTCTGGTACCGACTCCTCTGGCAGACCCCCCCGTCTTCCCCCCCGAGAGCTCTTCCCGGACACAAAGTCCAGCCAACACCAGCCCCACTGAGCTGCTCCCCCTCCCCCTGCTTTTATAGCTGCCTTCCGCTGGAGCATGGCCAATAGGGATCTCAGGCGGGGACCCTCGCTCAGGGAGCCAGGTTGAACCCCTGCAGCCCCAGAACGGGGTGGGGTACTCATCACACTGCCCACGTTCCGCTCCCATGGAGCCCTGCCTGCAGGAAGCAGGACGTCCGCCCGTCTCTGGTCCACGCCCACCCACCCACCGGGGTGCTTAGAACAGACGCACTCATTGCAGCAGTGAGCATGTCATTGGGGGCCGGACAGCCAGGCCCTTAGCCTAACTGTGCCCCCTCCCTGTGCCCAGCCAGCTGGGGGTGTGGGGGTCTCCAAGCAGGCAGCAAAATCAGTCACAAGCCCCGAACTCCAGCCTGACCCACCCTCCCAGGGTCCTGCCGCCACCTGGTGGCCAAAGACACTCATTGCACCTGCCCTCTCACTCCCCTCCCATTCCTGCCCCTGACCCCTCTGGACACTCGCCCGCCCTCCCTCCCCTCCACCCCAGAGCCTGCTGTGACTCAGGCCTCCATCGGCTGCCAGCTGCTCCCCACAACCTGCACGCGGAGATGCAGCCACCTCTGGGGAAGAGGTCGGGCTGTTGGTACAGGGGCCCCTCGCCCAGCACTGAGAGGCAGCCATCCCATGGGCGCAGGTGTGGGGCTTTTTAGCTAGCGTTGCTCACCTGGGACAGAGATGCAGCCACCGCTGGGGCAGGGCGGGGCGGTTGGTGCAGGGACTTCCTGGCCTGGTGCCAAATGCAGCTGTAGCTGGGGTGCAGCACGGCAGCCACCTCCTAGACACATGGCACAGCAGTTTGGGACGGGAAGTGCAGGGGGTCCCGGCCCCACTGGTAACAGGACCCAGGGGGTCAGGACCCAGCTGGGCAGGAGGGGCCCAGGTGTGGGCGTTGTCTGTTCTGCATCAGCAGCTGGGGCCATTGCTGCTGCACACGGGGCCCTGGCTTGTGCCAAACCTGACGGAGGCGCAATAGACTCCATCGGCAAGAGGAACTGGAGTCCCGGAGGTCCAGGGACCAGGCATGGGTGGGGGCGCATGGAGGATGCTGTTCAGCCCTTTTCTCCCCAGTATGCAGGACCTGCCAGTGTCTCCCAGAGGGGCCTGGCAAGGTCAGTCCTGGGACCAGCCCTTCCCCACGCGCTGCCTGGGCACGGGGTGTTGCCAATGTGATGGCTGCCCTGGGACCTGAGGCACAGAAGGTGGCTTCCAGGCTTGAATTTTCTGTGATAGTTTCCAGGCACGGTGTGTCTCAGTTTCCCCACCATGCTGCACTGTTCGTGGTGGGGGTGAGAATTTGCTGTAATAGTTTCCAGGAAGATGGTGTCTGCCTCAGTTTCCCCAGCATGCTACACTGTTCGTGGTGGGGGTAGGGTGGGAATGTGCACACTGGTTGTTCCCCCCAGGTAACAATTGCTTACACCGGGTTTGATAGAAAACAAAAATTATTGTATTAAGTGGAAGCAGTAGGATTTAAGCTGTAATAAGTGAGCAAAGTAAATTACAAAGGGCAGAGCAAAGTAAGTTACAATCAAAAGAAACAAAAATGCTTGGCTATTTCTACACTGACGCCTCAGCACAAACTCACCCTAAAACCTCTTTTCCAGTTGCCACTCTAAACCAGGGCTCTCATCCACACCATGGAGCCTGGCTTCTTCCTTCAGGTACAGCCCAGCCAAAAGACCCTTTGCTTTCCTACTCTTTTTGTTAAGGAGTTGAGGCCGCTCCCTTCCAACCACTGCTCAGACTTAAGGACAAAAGATTGTTTTACAGTGGCTCATCAAGAAGTTTCAGGTAACCCCCTCCACGTCTCCCATTCGCACACTTGAAACTCACAAAGTATTCCCCACTCCACCTGTCTAATTTTATACATTCAAATGATACTGTGACGTAGTGGGGGTACCTGGCTGGTTTCTATGCTGCTGGCTCTGGGGTAACCCCCACTGGCTGCCGTGGGTACCACGACCCAGCAAAACAGGATGAGTCACTATGCAAACCAGTGGCCAGACACCCCCCATGGAGAGGAACAAAGGAAGGTGGAATGCTGCCCTGGCTGGGGGGCAGGGCTGGAAGGGAGTTAGTTAGTTGCTGGCTGGCTGGGAGCATGGAGGAGACAGCCTAGGGAGAGGGGCTGGAGTTTAGGGGCCCAGTCTCCCCCATCTCAAGGGGGCCTGAGGCATCCTAGCCCAGCTCTGTGACCAGATTACATCTGTGCTGTGCTGTATCCTGGAGAGGCAATAAACTTCCTCTATTCCCCCGGCTGGTGCAGTCTGTTTGTGCCATTTCGGGGTGCAGGAGACGGGGGACCCCCAACGCGCCGTCGCAGATACATACAACAGAGTAAGATAAACAGAACCAGTGGATCATGACATGAAGATGGACAGGTTAGATGAAACCATTTGCTCAAACCACCTTTGAGTTATGTATATTCATGTCCATAAGCCCAGTCCCATCACAGTCTGTGTTTGTGTGGGTGAGAGAGATAGTTCACTCCCCTTTGGTTTAACCCAAGAGTGGCAATCAATGACAGCTCAATCCCCTTGCTTAGTCTACACTGCAGGGTTTTTGCACAAGAAGCCTTTTGTGGAAGAGTTCTCATGCAAACACTTCTTGTGCAAACGCGCATCCAGATGTCAAAGTGCATTGCAAATGTAATGTGCTTTTGCACAAGGGAGTGTCCACACTGCATGGACACTTTTGCACAAGAAAGCTCTGACTGCCATTCACAAAATGGGCATTAGAGAACTTCTGCTTTGTGCAAAAACCCCTGCAGAGCATTTACACCTGCCTTTTTGTGCAAGAGCTGTCGTGCAAAAAAGGAGTTATTCTTCTTCGGGTAGTCCCCGTGGGTGCTCCACTTCTGGTGTCGGGCTGGTCCCGGCGCCGCAAATCGGAGCTTTACAGAGCTGTGTGTGTGTGGTCGGGCAGCGCGCGTGCACTCTCGTTTCGCGCCTTTCATCTACCGCGCGCTGCCCAGCTCCCGCCAGTTCTTCTCATCCGCCTTGGGTCGCAGACGGAGCTTCCCCACTTTCTCCTCAAAATTTCCCCTTTCTTCCCTTCGGCTGCTTGCCGTGGGGAAATTTCATAGCTTTAAATATTGAAATACATAGCGCGTCTAGCCCCGTTGGCAGACGCGGTTTAAAAAAAAAACGAGTAAGAGCAGTGCTACATATATAGTGTTGGCGTTTTTTTCTGTTGCCTGCTTTGGTTACCAAAAAAAAAAAGAGAAAGGAAATAAAATTTAAATAGAGTAAACAGAAGGAAAGTAACTCAGAGAAGCTGGGGACGCATACAAGCGGCTGCACTTAGCCGGCGGTAACGTTCAGTCCCCACAATTCAAAATGCCGGGCTCCCCCGGCTTCAAACAATGTGAAGGCTGTGCTGAAGCAATGCAGATGGGCACTCGGCTTGCATTCGCTGCCTTGGGGAGACTCACATCCCCCAGTAGTGCACCCACTGTGCCAGCCTGACGACTAGAGCCCACAAGGAGCGGGAACGTCACTTGAAGGAGATCCTGTTTGACAAGGCTCTCATGCCTTCCACTGCCTCAGGATCCTCTGCCTCGGACCCCACCACTGATAAGCGGAAGGCTCCTTCCAAAAAAGAGGAAAGCCTCTCCTGCTCACTCCCTGCCAGCTGCTCCGCAGTCGCGGGCAAGCGCAGGTGACAAGCCGGGCACTTCTCGTTCGAGGGTAACCCGCGCTCCGTCAGTCAATAAGCCGGCCTGCACTTCAGAGTCTCGACAGCCCCCTGCTCGGGATCCTCACCCGGCACCGGGACTTCTTAAAGAGACAGACGCAGCGGCTCCAGTTGTATCAGTGCCGGCTGCTGAAGGGCTTTTAACCACGGCCCCTCACAGGGAGCTGTCCTCAGCACCGGCAGGGGATCAGCCTGCCCATACTCAGATGTCTGCTTCACAGCCCTTAACCCTTCACTCTCCAGGCTCTACACAGCCAGCAGCATCAATTGTGACGGCGCGTTGGGGGTTCCCCATCTCCTGCACCCCGAAATGGCACAAACAGACTTCACCAGCCGGTGGAATAGAGGAAGTTTATTGCCTCTCCAGGATACAGCACAGCACAGATGTAGTCTGGTCACAGAGCTGGGCTAGGATGCCTCAGGCCCCCTTGAGATGGGGGAGACTGGGCCCCTAAACTCCAGCCCCTTCTCCTAGGCTCTCCTCCATGCTCTCCCACCGTAACTAACTAAATTCCCTTCCAGCCCTGCCCCCCAGTCAGGGCAGCATTCCACCTTCCTTTGTTCCTCTCCATGGGGGATGTCTGGCCACTGGTTCAACAAGTTTGGCATTACCTCTGCCTATCGAGGTTTTCCCTGCTGGGTCTTACTCCAGACAGCAGGGGTCACCACAGCCCAGCAAGTACCCCCACTACGTCACAGTTCTCCCCCCTCCGAGAGCGAACTGAGCAGGGTCACTCCGCTCGTGACCTAGGGAAGTTCGGGTCCTCTGCGTGGGAACCCGCCCCGGGGACATGGGTGCTCCCCTTGACTCAGGCCGGCCGTGGCAAGGCCCCACATGAGCTGGCTTCCCTCTGTCCACTCGCCACCCCGCTCCAGGGCGACTGGCGCAGGCCTGTCCTCGGGGGTCACACCCACCCTTCCGCTGGCCTTGATCTCTGGCCAGGGTCTCTCGGGCCGGGGCCATGACCCCAGCGAGCCTTCTCTGGACAACCAGGGCGGCTTCCACCCCCGAAGCTCCATCCAGGGAGGTCTTCCCCTCCCATAACTCTCTCAGCAAGCCCAGAGGGTCTATCTGGGGTAGAGACCCCCAAGCCGCTTTCCTCCTGTCTTGGGCCTTCCCGCCCCTCTGGCAGGAGTCACAGGACCGGCAGTACCGCTGCACGGCTGTAAAGATTCCCGGCCAATAGAAGTGCTGGAGCAACTTCAGCCGGGTGCTCCGGATCCCCCGGTGGCCCCCAACGGGGACATCGTGGGCCAAATACAGCAGCTTGAGGCGATACTTTTGGGGGACGACCAGCTGCCGCTGGACCCCCCATGCCCTCGCCTTCCTGGGGGGGAGCCACTCACGGAACAGGAGCCCACGCTCCCGCAGGAATCTCTCCTGGCCACCTCTCCCCCGGGGCTGAGCTGCATGGAGGCCAGCCTGGTCCCTCAGCCTCTGCAAGGAGGGGTCTGCCTGCACCTCAGCCTGGAATTCAGCTGCTGAGGCAGGGATCGGGACCTGTCCCCCACCTCTGCCTAGGTCCGGAGTCCCAGCCTGGCTGGACCCCGTGTCCACTGGGATGGGACCCTGAGGACGCTGCCAGGAGTCCTTCCCTGGACCCACGTTGTCAGCCCCCCGCTGGCTCTGGCTCCGGGTAGTGACTAGAGCCCGCTGGGATTCATGGGGCCACTCCTCTAGGTCATTCCCCATCAGCACCTCGGTGGGCAAGTGCGGGTGCACCCCCACTTCCTTGAGGCCCTCCTTGGCCCCCCATTTCAGATGCACCCTGGCTACAGGCACCTTAAACGGGGACCCGTCTATGCCCTTCAGGGTCAGCTGCGCGTGGGGTAGTATCCGCTCCGGGGCCACTATGTCGGATCGGGCCAGAGTCACCTCCGCCCCCGTGTCCCAGAAGCCCGTCACCTTCCTACCATCCACCTCCAGGGGTATGAGGCACTCGCTCCGCAGGGGCCGTCCTGCCCCCACCCGGTACACGGAGAAATCCGCCTCCTGAGAATCAGACCTCCCAGGGGAGGTGCACTGAGCATCCTTCCCCTCTCTCTGAGCTGAGGTTTGCCTGCCAGCCCCTGCCTCTGGGGCAGCCTGCCCTTCCTCCGGCCCCAGCCAGTTAACCCTGGAAAGTCCCCGGTCCTGGGACCTGGTGCACTGAGCCCTCTTGTGGCCTTTTTGCCCACAGCGATGGCAAGTTAGGCTTTGGGCTGTCTGTGTCCAGGCCCTGGCTGGTTCTCTGGGGCGCAGACGACCTGTTCCTTGTTCTCGCCCCGTAGTTGACTCCCTCCGTCGCTCAGCCGAGATCCGGTCTCTGCGCGGTTCCCTTTCTCTCCGGGACTCCCGTTCACACCCGGACCGGCTCTCCGTGAACTCATCCGCCAGTCTCCCGGCCTCTTGGGGGTTCTCTGGTCTCCGGTCCTTGAGCCACAGCCTCAGTTTGGGTGGGCACACTTCATAGAACTGCTCCATCATGACCAGCTTGAGCAGCTCCTCTGCAGTCTGGGCCCCGACTCCAGACACCCACTTGCGGCAGTATTGCGCCAGGCGGGAAGCCAGGTCCACATAGGTCTCCCGTGGCCCTTTCTGTACCCCCCGGAACTTCTTCCTGTACATCTCGGGGGTCAGCCCGAACTTGTGCAGCAGGGCCTCCTTGACTCGGTTGTAATCCCCTGGCTGTAGGTCCTCCAGCTGACTGAGCACTCCGGCCGCCTCCTGGTTCAGTGCGGGGATGAGCTCCTGCAGCCAGTCAGCCGGGGGGACCCGTTGCAGTCCACAGGCCCTCTCAAAG
This sequence comes from Pelodiscus sinensis, assembly GCF_049634645.1. Classification (NCBI taxonomy): domain Eukaryota; kingdom Metazoa; phylum Chordata; order Testudines; family Trionychidae; genus Pelodiscus; species Pelodiscus sinensis. Next base: position 1,456,691 of record NW_027466048.1, read on the forward strand.
GCACTGAGGAACCCGTCTATGTCACCCATGTCCTTCAGTTGGGCCACCACGAGCCTCTCCAAGCATCTGGCAGTCCTGGGACCCTGGGGCCCATCCGCACTTGGCGCAGCCGGTGCCCCGCCGGTTCTCCACTCTGCCATGGCCAGCTCATGCTGTCGCTGCCTCTCTCGATCTTGGCGCTCCTTCTCTCGATCTTGGCGCTCCCTCTCTCGGTCCTGGCGGTCCTTCTCTCGGTCCTCTACTTCCAATTCCCTGATCCGCAGCTGGATCTCCAGCCGCCGCAGCTCCGCTGGGCTGGCCCCTGCCCTAGATGGGCTACGGCTTGCAGGCCTCCCGGGAGACGCTGTCTCATCTCTCCGTTGGGTTCCAGCGCTCCTCCCCCTCTCTGAGCCTGACACACTCTCAGGGGGGATCTGGCTGCTTCCCCTGGGGACAACATCCTGGCCCTGTGGCTGGTCATTATCTTCCAGCTGGGTAATCAGCTGGGCCTTGGTTGCTTTCTGCACAGGCAAGCCCCTCTCTCTGCACAGCCCCACCAGCTCTGCCTTCAAGAGTCGGGCGTAGGCCATCTGCCCGCTGGTCCCCTTGGTGCAGACTCACCAGTCTAGTGCTGCAGCGCCCCACGATCCCCAGGAACCGCTTCGCTCTGTCTCCAGCACGCCTGGCTCCAGGGCTCTTGCTTCTACTGCGCCTTGTCACTTGCCGCTGGAAGCTCCATCCACGGGGTGCAGTGCATCCCACTTCTGACACCAGTGTGACGGCGCGTTGGGGGTTCCCCGTCTCCTGCACCCCGAAATGGCACAAACAGACTTCACCAGCCGGTGGAATAGAGGAAGTTTATTGCCTCTCCAGGATACAGCACAGCACAGATGTAGTCTGGTCACAGAGCTGGGCTAGGATGCCTCAGGCCCCCTTGAGATGGGGGAGACTGGGCCCCTAAACTCCAGCCCCTTCTCCTAGGCTCTCCTCCATGCTCTCCGACAGAACTAACTCAATTCCCTTGCAGCCCTGCCCCCCAGTCAGGGCAGCATTCCACCTTCCTTTGTTCCTCTCCATGGGGGGTGTCTGGCCACTGGTTCAACAAGTTTGGCATTACCTCTGCCTATCGAGGTTTTCCCTGCTGGGTCTTGCTCCAGACAGCAGGGGTCACCACAGCCCAGCAAGTACCCCCACTACGTCACAGTACAAAAATCAAATGCCCAGGGAATCTCCCAGAGTACCTCGCCAAGGTCTTACCACGAGCCATCCCCTTACCGTTGTGCCTCTACGCACCACGCAAGAGACCATGGGCGTTATTACCACCGCAGTCTCTCATCTCGTCACTATTATGATAGAGAGCGTAGCTGTTCACACCAGAGATATTCCAGATCTCCTTCTCCTGCGAGACGCTCACGATCACCAACTCATTCATCTAGAAGTGCATATTACGTCAGGTATGACAGCACTAGATCTTCTAGACGCTTGTCCCCTGCAAGGTCTGGCCGGCACTATACCCATCGTTATAGACCGGACTATATTGAATCATCTCATCGCAGTCACTCTCGATCTCATCGCAGGTCTCCATGTTCCTGTAGGTCAGTTAGTCCATGCTCTGGCCGCTCGGAGATCTCCAAACGTTCTCCGCTACGACGCCCCGTATCTTCTCGTTCCCCCACGCATTGTTCACAAATGTCAGACCTAGAGGAAGGGCAACTCTCGGAAGCTGATCAGGATATGTCCCCTAATACCAGTTCACCACAGCCCTCTAGGGATGAACCGTTGTCTATGGGCGAGAAGTCACCACCGGACGATCTTAAGGAATTCCAAGACCTGTTTAAACGTGTAGCGCAATCCCAGGAAGTGCAGCTCACTGAGTCTCAAGCTAAACAGCATAAGTTGTTTAAGAATCTGCACCCTAAACAACAGAGAAATATTGCACTCCCGGTAGATGAAGCCATCTTAGAAGTGGCACAGGATATCTGGCAGACGCCAACATCGATACCGCCCACTAATAAGAAAATTGATAAGAAGTATTTTGTCTCATCCAAAGGTCTGGATTTTCTTTTCAATCACCCCCAGCCGAATTCCCTGATAGTGGATGCGGTTCATCACAAGAACAAAATGCCCCAATTTAAGAATTCCCTACCAGATAGGGAGACAAAGAAATTGGACCACTTTGGTCGGAAAGTTTACTCCTCCTCAACCTTGCTACTGAGGGTTGCCAATTATGCTGCTCTGCTATCGAACCATAACTTTGATAATTACTCTAAGTTACCGGAACTTATGCAGCACCTCCCTGACAGTAAGAAGTCTCTCCTTAGATCGGTTGTCCAGGAAGGTTTCACCGCATGTAGGACAGCCCTTCAGATAGCCGCGGACATTGCCGACACAGCCGCTCGAGCGATGGCAACAGGCATTGCGATGAGGAGAGCTTCCTGGCTATTGTCAGCGGGAGCCCCTAAGGAGTTGAACTCCAAAGTGGAAGATTTACCCTTTGATTGCCAGAAGTTGTTTGCTTCTACTACCGATGAGATCCTCCATTCTGGCAAGGACTCTCGTATGACCCTCCGTTCTCTGGGGATGTACACGTCACCTTTTAAACGCAGACGATACTACCCCTTCCAGAGGAGATATGATTTTTTCCCCTATAAGCAGCAGCAGCAGCAGCAGCAGCAGCAGCAGCAGCAGCAACAGCAGCGTGGATCCGACCAGCCTAGATTCAGACAGCGCCCTCAGCGCAAACGTCAACAACAGAACCGCTCTGCTGCTCGGCCTTCCCAGAAGCAGCAGGTTTGACTCCCGTGCGGAGGACGCGAACATGTCTCCACCGGTCAACACTCTAAAGCCTGCAATCACCACCACCACCTTATTCCACCACCGCCTGAGGCCATTTCTTCATCAATGGGCCACCATTACCTCGGACCGATGGGTCCTAGAGGTCATATCATCGGGCCTGACAATCCCGTTCGCATCAATCCCTCCTACCACTCCTCCCACCCCATCCCTTCTCAGGGACCCGTCTCATGGGGCCGCTCTTCGAGAAGAGGTTCTTCACCTACTCGAGATTGGAGCCATAGAGAGAGTACCCGACAAATTTCGAGGCAAAGGGTTCTACTCCAGGTATTTCCTGGTTCCCAAAAAGTCCGGGGGGTGGAGACCCATCCTCGATCTGAGGGGTCTGAACCGTTTTATCCGAAAGCAGCGCTTCAAAATGACCACCCTGGCCAAGATCATGCCAGCACTAAACAAAGGAGATTGGTTCGCAGTCCTGGATTTGCAAGACGCATATTTCCATGTAACAATTCACATAGCGCACAGGCGTTTTCTCAGATTCGTAGTGGGCGACGACCATTTTCAATACAGGGTCCTGCCTTTCGGCCTCAAGGGTGTTCTCCAAGACACTAGCGGTAGTGGCTGCCCATCTTCGAAGGATAGGAGTCGTTATCTTCCCCTACCTCGACGATTGCCTCATCAAGGCACGCACCCAGTTAGAGGCTCAGCACATGGTAGTCGCCAATTCCCCCTCCCACTGGAGCTCTCCTGCAGGAACTAGGTTCCTCAGGACGGGGTTCTTCCCACCTTAGCAACACACACAGACACTCATACCCACTAACAGAGCATGTCTGAGAGGACTGGGTACTCAGCACTCACAAGCTGACCCCCTCATATGTCCCTGGACTCAGCTGGCTGGGTTTCACAGCAATGCCACACTGCACCCTCATGTGCCTTTGGACTCCGTGGGCTGGGTTAAACAGCACTTTAAGCTGCTATCCTCATAAGCCCCCAGGTTCAGCACCCCCTATCCCCACTTTCACACCACAGTCATTCACAGGTAAACCACACGATGAGCAAACCCCACAGGATTTTGGGCACTACAGGGATCTTTTGCTTGGGTACAAGAAGCGTTGTTGCAGAGCGAATGGGGAAGCCAAAACAACACCCCTTAAGGAAGAGTGAGCAAAAGAGAAAGAAAGAGAGAGAAGCAACCAGTTTAACAATGAAAGTGATTTATTTCTGAGTATTGAATAGATATCAAACAGTTACAATATTAAATCTAACAATTACAATATTAAATCTAAATTGAAGCTGATTACAAATGTTAGGTAACCATATAACAGTTTACACAGGGCAGGGTCAGGAGGCTATGCTTAGAGAGATAGTTGAGAGAGAGAGAGAAAGAGAGAGAGAGAGAGACCTCACCACTCCACGGAGCTTGCACTGATCGGGGTTCCCAGATGATGATGGTAGCCGGGGGTCCAGAGGGCAGGAGAAAAGCAGGACAGAGCCCCCAGCACGATCAGACAGGAGATGAAGAAGTCTCAATGGAACTGATGCAGTTTAAGTCCAGGTATCAGAACAGTTTTCTTGGGACAAGGATAGGAGTTTTTATACGGATAGTTCAAAGAGAAAGAGGAGAGACAATAGAGACTGATCACACCTGGTTATGGGTGATGTTCCTTGAACGAGCTCACAATGCAACTAGGCAGTTTCAGTATTTTGGATGTCAATAGGATCGTTACTAGAATTGGTCTGATAATGACTAATTTGGGTGTGAGCAGGCCTAGGTTCATTAGCATCTGGAGCAGGGATTTCCCATCAGGCAGTGCTTCTCTGCTTTCGGTGTCCCATAGTTCAGTGTGGTTCCTGCCTTGGAAGAGCTGCTCTCCATTCTGTATGCTAATGAGATGTCCCTCTGTTCCATCTTTAATGTAAATGAGGCTGGGGTGTTTCCTTAATTGTATCACCCTTGTCTGAAGCAGTTTAGGTGTGTCTTCCCTGGCCTTTTCTTTGCTTTGTCTTTGATTCTAGCAGAGGCCTGAGGGAGGGGGATGATTTTCCATGAATGTCACTCCCTGACTCCCCAAGAGCACAAGGCTGACAGGCGACCATGTTCTGGTTCCCCAAGAATCACAGAGTTGGTGGGTAACAAGTCCCCCCGTTGATGGGGTGCTTGCGCTGAGCAAGTATCCCCATCACATCCTTAGTCCATGGTAGTGAGTCTGGTCTTCAATCCATTGTAGTTGTCGCATCAGTCGTTGGATCCAGCAAACCAGTAGAATCAGACCAATTACTAGTATAATTTGGAAACCAATGATCACCACAATGGGATGAAGCATAATATTTAAAAGACCAGTTGCACTGGGGCTCCACCCAAGCAATGTCTCCCACCAGGAGTGATGGCCTGTGTCTGCAGCTGTAGTTGCTAGCCTAGAGATCTCCAGAGTTTGGAGCTTCTGAAGCTCATGTTGTAAGGAGGGATGATTTAATAGTACCTTAATAACATTGAGACCCATTCCCAGTGCAATGGGAGAGAGCTCTTTGTATAACTCAGGGTAGGCTTTGAGATGCTGTACAGTCCATATAGGCACAGTAAACTTGCTATCGCAGCTAACAATTGTGGTTATATCTAACAATTGTAGTTATATCACAGAAATTGCGATTAATGTAAGGCACCATGAGTTGGATCCAATGTCCATTAATTAATACAATAGTACAATAATTACAAATGTAATTAGTACAATCTTGTTTTTACACGCACACATGCTTTAACAATAGACAATAACAAACCCATCTTTCTAGATAACATCAAAGGAACAGTGAGATTTTATTTCCCAGTTGTGGGAAGAAACAATCATGTTCCTCCAATGCTTGGTCTCCACAACCCCGTTTGGGGGACCTTGCTGAATCAGGTCATGCCCCGCTACAGTCCAGTTCAGTGGTTCCCAGTTTACAAGGGACCGTGTGATATTCTTGCCAGTGGGTGTGATTAGAGACCGCTGCAGCTCCATTGCAGGTAATGGAGGTGTCTGGATGCCAGTGACAATGATGACATGCAAGGGCATGGCTGGTACCCAAACTTCTGAAGAAACCAGAATTATTCAGTACCTTTCACCACCTGGATGGCTGTCATTAGTGGCATCAGATGGTAGGTGTCCCTTTCGAGACCACAACGGCTTACAGAGTAAGGGGATGGAGTCCGGTGTGGTCTTAGTTTCATAGCAAAACTTGAGTGACTTTCCGGTGGCAACCTGTGTACAATTGGCCATACTTTCCCAGGAGTACCCTGAGGAGTTGCCAATAGCATGGAATTGATAGTGACACTGCAGGGCCAGGGGGTTGCTCCCATTTCAGCAGGCAGGCACCTCCATAGGTTCAGGGGGATCACAGGTCCAGCATAGAGCTTGTGTAGCATCAGACTCCAGATACTTAGGGCCAGCAGAGTGCTGGGGCAACAGTGGGCTGTCATGGCTCTTGTTCAGGATCTGTGAAAGGGCAGAAAAGAGAAAACAAACTCCACACTCCCCCCGTATATACGGGGAGAATCGGGAATTATTATTACAGAGTGAACATGAAATAGTGGCCTATATAAGAATGGCCATAATAAGTCCAGTACTTCTTGGGCCTGTTCCTGCTTCAGCATCAGGGTAGGCACTGACAAGCCTAGCTGACATGTATTTTTTTTTTTAACAGCCCCAAGCTGTTCCTTCTTGCTAATCAAGAAGGGTGGGTGGCAGGATGGAGAAGTCAGTTATGCTATTCCTTGCAGGTCAGGTGGTTTATCTTTCCACTCTTTGATTTGTGAAGAATGAAACCATTTCTGACAGAGTTTCCCATTTTTCCTATTCAGGATTTCTACCTGGTCAACCCTAGGGCTAGCCCAATTCACAATCATGCAGAAGGTGTGTGTCAGAGAATGCTGTTTTGCTGAAAACTTTCTGTACATTACTGGTTGGCCTAATTCCCATATTACCAGAGGTTTTCCCCAATGTACTTTTTTGTCTTGTTTCCCTTTATGTCCCTGATCATGCACAAATTGAATCAGGTCCCCCTGTATCTGGTTGGGGACTATCCAGTGCCTTTCACTGCCTGCACCCTCTGCCCACCAGACATCTTCAACCTGCTCCATCCTGGATTTTCCTGTGTGATCTTTCCTTTTCCTGGCTAAGGACTGAATTTCTGTATCCCCATCTTGAAAAGTACCTAACTCTAAGGCATCTATTCCGTGGCCTAAAGGTTTTCCCTGAGTAGTTACGGCCTCTGTTTGTTCCACCTGGTCTGTGTCTTTGGTATGGTCACTGATAGCAGCAGCTTTGGCTAAGGCATCAGCTCTGTTGTTCCAGTGTGCTTCCTCTGAGGGATTTTTCTGATGCCCCTTGGTGTGAATCACCCAAGTGTCTCCAGTTCTTTCCATGTCAATTCCCTCCTGAGCACAGCATTCTACTTGTCCCTGTAGTCTGTCTACTAGCAAGGGACCATCCTGCCAAACAGGTGCTTCCTGGATTTCTCCCCCACACCCACTGAGCTGAGCCTGTTTAGTGGTGGGTCTCCCTCCCGAGATCCACCGAGGACTCAGAATGTTTACTGAGGCTCCTGTGTCCACTAGCAGCTGGGCTAACGTCCCTGGATTCCCCACTGTAGCCCTTACAGTTGGTCTCCCCCACCTGTCACAATGAAGTCTTGCAATCAGCTGGGGAGGCCCACGGGGAACAGGGCACCCCTATTGATCAGCTGACTCCCTTGAAAGCCTGCACTCAGAAGAGGAGGCAGGATTCTGGTTTTGACAGGGAGTGAGTGTTGGGGACTCACTCCTCACTGGAGCAGTGGGCCGAGGTGGGGCTCCCTCCATCAACTCTGTTCTCCGCGTAACCTGAGACAAAGCATTAATTAGAGTGCTGAGGGGCTGGCGATCATATTTCCTCATGTCTTCCCCTAACTTTACTAGCTCCATCCAGATCACATTCCTAAGGGTCTCCTTGGGTCGGCGCTGCCCAATACGGTGGGAAGTAGGGGGACTACCACTGGGAGTGCGACTGGCAGAATGGGGACCATTATTTGCAAAAGTAATAGCCTGTACAGGCTCACAGTTAGTCTTTTTGCTGATCTGTTTTTTTAAAACACCAGTCTCTCTCAACAAATCTCCTACCTGTTTAATTTTTGCCACTAGCTCATTCCATGTGAGGTGTTCCAAATCCACAGCCCCCATGGTCATTTTTGTCTGGGAATTTAGACCTGCATATGTGCTCTGTACCAATTCATGTCCCTGATAATGGTAAGTGATAATTCCGTTCTCTTCTGTCTGGGGCAATGAATCAGAGAGAGCTGCCAGCATCTTTTTGCGAATTAGGTAAGCTTCAGGGGCCTCTCCAGGTTTCTGCTCTTCCAGAATATAGAGTTTTTTAAGGGAAGAAGCAGGCAGTAATATTTTGAGAGCACTTATCATCCATTCCCGGGGCCCAGGGGCAGTCCGCTCCCATGAACCTATGCCTATGTCCAGAGCATCTGCATCACCAGGAGAAGCACATAACTGGGCCAACTGGGTAAGGTCCATGCCATCAACAGAGGGATACATTTGCCAAATGCGAGCCATCCATGCCACAGCCGTGTCACGGTTCAGTGGTCCCAGCCTCTCAGCAATAGCCTTGGCCTGGCTAGGAGACCACCTTGTTACATAGGTGACTAGCTCTGTTGTGGGAAGGTCAGCTCCTGCAACTATGTGTTTAACTTCCCTTGTGGAAACAGGGGCAACATTGTGCCTGTGGGACCACTGGGGGTTAAATGGGGCTTGGGGTTCAGTATCAGGGAGTATTTCTATTTTTGTAGGGGGTTCCCAATCACAGTCCTCTCTTAACCTTACAGCTGCTACCACCCCCTTATGGGCACTAAGTTGGGCATGCAGTTTACTGATCTCTGCCTCACACTTCTGATGGCTAGCTGCCTTGTTTTCATCTGCTAGAATGCGAGTTGCTGCTCGTGCTTCCTCTAACAACATTTTAGTGTGAGACAACTCTTTTCTATACTGTTCTGCAGCCATATTGGCCTTGTCCCTTTCCTCTTGCATATTTCTAAGTAAAGTCACCATTTTAAGCTTTTCTGCTATAAATTCACATCCATCCATCTCACATTTGTCCAAACACTGTTGTAACTGCTTTTTCTCCAGCTCCAATTCCTGCCTTCCCTTTACCATTTCGGCCATGTCCAGACATGCATAAAACAATGCCCATGCAGCAGCTGCATCTTTTGCACTACCTCGTGGTTTAATGGTTGTGCAGTATTGTTCAAAGCTCAAACTTGCTTCAAGCAGGGGATCCACACCCTTAAAACATCCTCTTTCCCAGGGACATTTCCCCTTCTTCATTACCCATCTCTCTAACCTATTGGTTTTCTCCTGTCTCAAGCGAGCAGCCAAAGGGGTTCTCTCAGACATTTCTACTTTCCTTATTTCACTAGTTATCTTTTACCTGCAGTCAATATAACTCTAAAACATTTACTTTCAAGCCCAATATTTAACTTTCAATTGCACAGTCCCACAATAATTCCAAGCACAATTCAGAACTTTACCACATTAATTCCTATTCGCACAGTTCTACAAAAATTCCAAGCACAATTCAGAACTGTTACCACATTAATTCCTAGTTCCAGTTCTACAATAATTCCTAAATGCACAGTACTACAATAATTCCAAGCATAGTTCAGCTACAAAAATTCCAAGCACAATTCAGAACTGTTACCACATTAATTCCTAGTTCCAGTTCTACAATAATTCCTAAATGCACAGTACTACAATAATTCCAAGCATAGTTCAGCTACAAAAATTCCAAGCACAATTCAGAACTGTTACCACATTAATTCCTATTCGCACAGTTCTACAAAAATTCCAAGCACAATTCAGAAACTTTTACCACATTAATTCCTACATGCACAGTTCTACAATAATTCCAAGCATAATTCAGAATCTTTACCACATTAAGTCCTATTTGCACAGCTCTGCAATAATTCTACAATAATTCCAAGCACAATTCTGACCAGTTACCACATTAATTCCAAGCACAGTTCAGCTACAATAATTCCAAGCATAGTTCAGAACTTTAAGTATTCTATGTGAATGATAGAAGGAGCTTAATAAAAGGCTTAAAAAAATAAAATAAATAAAGATAGAAAAAAAAACCTGACTCAGGCCGCTGCCTCAGTTTCCCCACTCTGGAGCAACTACTCAGAACTTCACCAAGTAGTCTATAGAAATGATAGAAGCAGCTCACTAAAAGACAACAACAAAAAGAAAAGAGAAAAGGGGAAACAAAAAAAAACCTGTGCCTCAGTTTCCCCACTCTGCAGCAACTACTCAGAACTGTAGTCTATAGAAATGCTAGAAGCAGCTCAATAAAAACAAACAACAACAACAAAAACAGGAAAGAGAAAAGAGGAAACAAACAAACAAACCTGGCTCAGTCTTGTGCCTCAGTTTCCCCACTTTGCAGCAACTACTCAGCAAGTACCCCGTGATCAGGATCACGTGCTGCCCACGTTCCTCCACCAATTTGTTACCAGATTTTCCCAATACTCTGGGGTATGCTCATTTATCAGGGTTACCCTTATGGGACTGGGGGGAGGTTAACAGTTCTATCAGTGTGCTGTTGGTGCTTACTTGGGCTCTCATATGGAGCTGAATTCTCCCTGCTGCCAATTCCCCCTCCCACTGGAGCTCTCCTGCAGGAACTAGGTTCCTCAGGATGGGGTTCTTCCCACCTTAGCAACACACACAGACACTCATACCCACTAACAGAGCACGTCTGAGAGGACTGGGTACTCAGCACTCACAAGCTGACCCCCTCATATGTCCCTGGACTCAGCTGGCTGGGTTTCACAGCAATGCCACACTGCACCCTCATGTGCCTTTGGACTCCATGGGCTGGGTTAAACAGCACTTTAAGCTGCTATCCTCATAAGCCCCCAGGTTCAGCACCCCCTATCCCCACTTTCACACCACAGTCATTCTCAGGTAAACCACACGATGAGCAAACCCCACAGGATTTTGGGCACTACAGGGATCTTTTGCTTGGGTACAAGAAGTGTTGTTGCAGAGCGAATGGGGAAGCCAAAACAACACCCCTTAAGGAAGAGTGAGCAAAAGAGAAAGAAAGAGAGAGAAGCAACCAGTTTAACAATGAAAGTGATTTATTTCTGAGTATTGAATAGATATCAAACAGTTACAATATTAAATCTAACAATTACAATATTAAATCTAAATTGAAGCTGATTACAAATGTTAGGTAACCATATAACAGTTTACACAGGGCAGGGTCAGGAGGCTATGCTTAGAGAGATAGTTGAGAGAGAGAGAGAAAGAGAGAGAGAGAGAGACCTCACCACTCCACGGAGCTTGCACTGATCGGGGTTCCCAGATGATGATGGTAGCCGGGGGTCCAGAGGGCAGGAGAAAAGCAGGACAGAGCCCCCAGCACGATCAGACAGGAGATGAAGAAGTCTCAATGGAACTGATGCAGTTTAAGTCCAGGTATCAGAACAGTTTTCTTGGGACAAGGATAGGAGTTTTTATAGGGATAGTTCACCCCGTTGAAGGCAAGTCGGTTTTTTCTCACCCCATGATGGCTAGATTTCTCAGAGGATTGGCTAACCTCAACCCACCACGGAGGCCTCCGCCACCTGCATGGAGTCTTGACCTGGTACTTGATGTCCTCACTAGGCCACCGTTTGAACCGTTGGCCATGGTACCACTACCGATGCTTACAATGAAGGTACTCTTTCTTCTGGCCATAACATCAGCACACAGGGTGAGCGAGTTATCCGCACTAATGTCAACACCTCCCTATACAGTCTTCAACCCGGAATCAGTGATACTGAGGTCTCATCCAGCCTTTCTACCTAAAGTCTGTACGGAATTTCACATAAACGAACCAATCGTTCTGCCATGTTTCTACCCAAAACCGCATGCATCTCAGCGAGACGCTCTCCTGCATACGCTTGATGTCCGTAGAGCTCTGGCTTTCTATATAGACAGAACCCGTGCTTTACGTAAGACAGACCGCCTCTTCATTTCAACATCGGGGCCTTCTAGGGGCAAGTTCTTATCCGCCCAGCGCATTTCCAAACTGGTTGTCTCTTGTATCACGACGTGCTATACTATTCGTAAGAAGTCTCTCACCTCGCAACCTAGAGCTCACTCAACACGAGCAGTTGCTGCGTCTACAGCTTTCGTGAAAGGTGTCCCTCTTCGTGACATCTGCCGTGCTGCGACTTGGTCTTCAAATTCTACCTTCTCAAGACATTATGCAATTGTTCAGCACTTCGCCTCTGACTCAGCAGTAGCCTTGGCAGTGTTGCCTGCTGCTCAGAATACCGATTCCGAAACACACGTTTAGCCGAGATTACTGCTTCGGAGTCACCAGAAGTGGAGCACCCACGGGGACTACCCGAAGAAGAAAAGGAAGTTACTCACTTCGTGCAGTAACGATCGTTCTTCGAGGTGTGTCCCCGTGGGTGCTCCACGACCCGCCCTCCTCCCTGCTTCGGAATCTTGTCTTTCTGTCTTTCAGATAGGCGGTGAGACGAACTGGCGGGAGCCAGGCAGCGCGCGGTAGATGAAAGGCGCGAAACGAGAGTGCACGCGCGCTGCCCGACCACACACACACAGCTCTGTAAAGCTCCGATTTGCGGCGCCGGGACCAGCCCGACACCAGAAGTGGAGAACCCACGGGGACACACCTCGAAGAACATTCGTTACTGCACGAAGTGAGTAACTTCCTTTTCCTTGTGGGGAGAGGAATAACTCTACCAGCAAAAGTCCTCTGTTCTGTCAATTTTCTTCTGCAATTTTTGTGCAAAAACCGGTGGAGCATCCACACCTCAAGTGCTCATTTCACAAGGCGTAATGGTAGTTCGAGCTAGGAAGCCTAGTTCGAACTACCTAGTTCATGCCTCGTGTAGCCACGCTGCACGAGGTTCGAACCAGCGGGGTTTTAAAAATGGCGGCTCCCCGCTTATGCAAATGAAGCCCGGGAAATTCAAATCCCGGGCTTCATTTGCAAGTGTGGTATGCCTACATTACCCCGCTAGTTCGAACTAGGAGGGTAGTGTAGACATACCCTGACAGAGTGGAGCCCGTGTGGGTGTGTCTCAGGGCTTGGCGTTGGACATGGAGCATGTGATGGGTCCTGGATGGACGCTGGAGACACGTAGGAAAGTAACAAGGACGTGGGGTTTGCCCATAAAAATTGATGCTCAGATAAATCCATTAGTCTGAGGTGCCACTGGAGCCCTCATTGTTTTTATAGACACAGACTGACACGGCTCCCACTCCCCCAATACCTGTGTTATTAATCTGGGTCTTGTAGACACAGCCATTCATGGTGAGTAAGGACCTTGCCGGCCCAGTGCTCAGAGCACTAATCTGGAAATGGCTTTGTGTTTTCCCTGGAAGCCCTAGCTGTGGCACAGAGACATGGGACCCCGTCAGCTGGTGCTGGAACACACTTGAAATCTGATTTCACCCTGGAGATGGGGAGGGTTCCACAAAGGGTCCTTGGAAAATGCTATTTCAGGAGGGGGAAGCCATGAATGCTCATCTGCAGCCAGGCGGGATTTCTGTGTAACAGGAGGTGGCAGGAGACTCCAGCAGCAGCCACGGAAGCCCTCGGACGGGATGCTGCCCAGAGACTGCACGACAGGAGAGATGCACCAGAGCTGGGATTGTTCCTTGAGAGCTCAGCGTGCTGCAGTCGGAGTCGGAGTCCCTGCTCCACGGCCAACAGGGCCCGGGACTTGGACCCAGGGTAGCGGGAGGGCCCAGGTCTAGATAACCCCACTACCCGAAGCAAGAGAGTTCTCTGGAAGTTTGCACTCACCTCTGAGCTAGGCCCTATTGCTCCTGATAGAAGGGACTGGACCTATGGACTGGACCTCTTGGCCATATGTCTCAGGAGGGAGAGGAGACTCACTTCTCAACGAGGCCTCTGGGCCTGGGAGCCTCTAACCGAGGGGACCCCTCTGGGTGCCAGGCCGCGGAGTCACATAGGTGTTAGCAGACACCCCTCGAGACGTGGCTGACCAGCCAGGTTAACACTGAGTGTGGGGAAAGGGCACGGCCTTGGAGTAAAGGCAGCACAACGCCCTTGGAAGGGCTCATCTCGAGGGGTAGCCACCCCCCGGCTGTGCCCCCGACACGGGGGCTCAGGCAACTGGGAGTCAGTGTGAGCGTTTGTGCTGCCCAGCTCCCATCCGCAGCCCTTGAACTCACGTGAGTGGGAGGAATTGCACCGGCTGCCCCGCACTCCGCAGAGGGAAACGTGGGCTCCCCGTGCTGAGCGGCTCCAGACAATTCTTTCCCCGCCGTGTGGCTGGGGGCTCCGGCCAGAACACGCCTGCGCCGACTGATCCCGTGTCTAGGGGTGGGAAGGGACTGTCAAGGGGGAGATGTGCAGAGCCCGTGGGGGCAGGGTGGACGAGGCTGCCTCCCTCTGCAGTGTGGGGCAGGGTCCCAGGCTGGGATCAAGTTGTGTCAATGGGGGATTTTCCGTCCCTTGCCACCGCTGAGCCGTGACGTGAGGGCGTCAGTAACACAGCCAGGGAGAGTGGGGCTGGACCGGAGGGGTGGGTGAGGTTCTGGGGTCTGCAAGGTGCAAGGGGTCAGACCAGGTGCTCATGATGGTCCCTTCGGCCCTTCAAGTCTGAGCCCGGGAGACCGGCCTTTCAGCTGCTGAGGGACTCCTGAGCCCAGCTCTGACCCACAGCCCCTGCTCTGACTGCTAGGCATGACTGCTCCAGCCAGAAGTCTGGGAGGGCTTTCCCTGGGGAGGAGCTGTTGTCGTGGCAACAGAAACACCCCCGCTGTGCCTGTGGGCTGCATCCCAGTGAGGGGGCTCTGCTGGCACCGCTCTGTCCCCACAGGCCCTGGGGTGTAGCCGCCCCCTCGGCTGTCATGGGAAAAGTGTTTCAAGTCCTCCGGTTTGCAGGGAATGGCTGAGACGGACCCAAGCGTGCGCTTAGGGCCCAGAAAGCAAAGCTCATAAAAACATAATTTGTGTATTTCTCTGTAATGTATTTATTTGAAACCAATCTCACAATTTTTTATTTGGCTCCTGCTGATGCTACCCCTGAGCTGGGTGGAGATTTTGGCATCGAGGGAGCATCTCTTGGAGGTCTCGAGTCGCTTTTCTTCTTCCAGGCTACACAGGAAGAGGCAGCTGGGACTCTCAAGTCATCAGGAGGCTGGATACATCTGGGCTGGCCCCAGTGGCCGGGAGACACAGAGTTCTGGGCCTGGCTGAGCAACAGGTTCCCTGCTGCGGGTGCTGCCGTGTGAGCCCTGCCCTGGCCCTGGGCGTTCCTGGCCAGGCCCTCCCTTTGCTCCTCCACTCTCCATCCAGGCAGATCTCTGAGTCGGGGAAACCTCCCCTGAGAACCTGCCGCCTCCTCCGTGGAAGTGGTGGGAAAGGGGCTGCCGGGAACTCCTGGCCGTGGGGGCCCTCGGGGTCGTAGAGGAATCCCCTAGTGCAGCGTTTCTCCCCCTGGGGGTCCCTGCCCAGAAGGGGGCGGCAAGGCGAGAGCAGGAGGGTCGCTCACGGGGGCACCGGACGTTTGGGCTTTCCCAGCCGTGGCCTCGTGTTCAGTCCCCAGGTCCCCATCCCGGCGGAGTTTGGAAATGAGAAGAAATGTCCCTGATCTCTCCTGGCCTCCCCAGCTGGGCGGCTGGAGGGGCAGCTGCTCTCTGCCCCCAACCTGGCCAGCAGCGGCGCAGACGGACGGGTGGCAACGGCATCGCTGCCTCCACTTCTCCTGCGCTGCTGCTGCTGCTGGCACTGACCCCACTGGGATCCCGCTCGCTCTGGCCACCCAGCTTGGAAGGGAGCGATGCCCCCAGCAGGGGGAAGAGGGAAGGATGCAATGGCAGCCACTCTCCCTTCCTTCTGCGCTGCTGCTGGGAGCGGAGCTGCCCTCCGAGCTGGGCACCTCCCCTGTGGCCCCTGCTCTGTGGTCCCCAGCGGAGAAGGCAGCCCTGCCAGCAGCAGTGCGGAAGGAACGGTGGCAACAACATGCCAGGCCACCCTGCCTCTGCGCTGCTGCTGGGGCGGCATTGACTTCTGAGCTGGGGGACCCGTCAGTGACCACCCCTCACTCGCTGCTAGTGGGGCCCCCTCCGAACTGGGCCCCACAACAGCAGCCGCTGCTCTGCTGCCGCCCAGGTCCAAAGGCAGCGCCACCGCCTGCAGCGGCACAGAAGGAAGGGCTGAGATACCAGACCAGGCCTCCCTTCTGTGACGGCACGTTGGGGGTTCCCCGTCTCCTGCACCCCGAAATGGCACAAACAGACTGTACCAGCCAGTGGAATTGAGGGTGGTTTATTGCTCCTCCAGCACAGCGCAGCACAGATGTAATCTGGTCACAGGAACTGGGCTAGGATGCCTCAGGCCCCCTTGAGATGGGGGAGACTGGGCCCCTAAACTCCAGCTCCTCTCCCTAGGCTGTCTCCTCCATGCCCTCCGACAGCCAGCCACCAACTCCCTAACTTCCAGCCCTGCCCCCCAGCCAAGGCAGCATTCCACCTTCCTTTGTTCCTCTCCATAGGGGGTGTCTGGCCACTGGTTTGCATAGTGACTCATCCTGTTTTGCTGGGTCGTGGTACCCACAGCAGCCAGTGGGGGTTCCCCCAGAGCCAGTAGCATAGAAACCAGCCAGGTACCCCCACTACGTCACAGTTCTCCCCCCTCCGAGAGCGAACTGAGCAGGGTCACTCCGCTCGTGACCTAGGGAAGTTCGGGTCCTCTGCGTGGGAACCCGCCCTGGGGACATGGGTGCTCCCCTTGACTCGGGCCGGCCGTGGCGAGGCCCCACATGAATTGGCTTCCCTCTGTCCACTCGCCGCCCCGCTCCAGGGCGACTGGCACAGGCCTGTCCTCGGGGGTCACACCCACCCTTCTGCTGGCCTTGATCCCTGGCCAGGGTCTCTCGGGCCGGGGCCAAGAGCCCAGCGAGCCTTCTCTGGACAGCCAGGGCGGCTTCCACCCCCGATGCTCCATCCAGGGAGGACTTCCCCTCCCATAACTCTCTCAGCAAGCCCAGAGGGTCTATCTGGGGTAGAGACCCCCAAGCCGCTTTCCTCCTGTCTTGGGCCTTCCCGCCCCTCTGGCAGGAGTCACAGGACCGGCAGTACCGCTGCACGGCTGTAAAGATTCCCGGCCAATAGAAGTGCTGGAGCAGCCTCAGCCGGGTGCTCCGGATCCCCCGGTGGCCCCCAACGGGGACGTCGTGGGCCAAATACAGCAGCTTGAGGCGATACTTTCGGGGGACGACCAGCTGCCGCTCTACCCTCCATGCCCTCGCCTTCCTGGGGGGGAGCCACTCACGGAACAGGAGCCCACGCTCCCGCAGGAATCTCTCCTGGCCACCTCTCCCCCGGGGCTGAGCTGCATGGAGGCCAGCCTGGTCCCTCAGCCTCTGCAAGGAGGGGTCTGCCTGCACCTCAGCCTGGAATTCAGCTGCTGAGGCAGGGATCGGGACCTGTCCCCCACCTCTGCCTAGGTCCGGAGTCCCAGCCTGGCTGGACCCCGTGTCCACTGGGATGGGACCCTGAGGACGCTGCCAGGAGTCCTTCCCTGGACCCACGTTGTCAGCCCCCCGCTGGCTCTGGCTCCGGGCGGTGACTAGAGCCCGCTGGGATTCATGGGGCCACTCCTCTAGGTCATTCCCCATCAGCACCTCGGTGGGCAAGTGCGGGTGCACCCCCACTTCCTTGAGGCCTTCCTTCGCCCCCCATTTCAGATGCACCCTGGCTACAGGCACCTTAAACGGGGACCCGTCTATGCCCTTCAGGGTCAGCTGCGCGTGGGGTAGTATCCGCTCCTGGGCCACTATGTCAGATCGGGCCAGAGTCACCTCCGCCCCCGTGTCCCAGAAGCCCGTCACCTTCCTACCATCCACCTCCAGGGGTATGAGACACTCGCTCCGCAGGGGCCGTCCTGCCCCCACCCGGTACACGGAGGAATCCGCCTCCTGAGAATCAGACCTCCCAGGGGAGGTGCACTGAGCATCCTTCCCCTCTCTCTGAGCTGAGGTTTGCCTGCCAGCCCCTGCCTCTGGGGCAGCCTGCCCTTCCTCCCGCCCCAGCCAGTTAACCCTGGACAGTCCCCGGTCCTGGGACCTGGTGCACTGAGCCCTCTTGTGGCCTTTTTGCCCACAGCGATGGCAAGTTAGGCTTTGGGCTGTCTCTGTCCAGGCCCTGGCTGGTTCTCTGGGGCGCAGACGACCTGTTCCTTGGTCTCGCCCCGTAGTTGACTCCCTCCGTCGCTCAGCCGAGATCCGATCTCTGCGCGGTTCCCTCTCTCTCCGGGACTCCCGTTCACACCCGGACCGGCTCTCCGTGAACTCATCCGCCAGTCTCCCGGCCTCCTGGGGGTTCTCTGGTCTCCGGTCCTTGAGCCACAGCCTCAGTTTGGGTGGGCACGCTTCATAGAACTGCTCCATCATGACCAGCTTGAGCAGCTCCTCTGCGGTCTGGGCTCCGACTCCAGACACCCACTTGCGGCAGTATTGCGCCAGGCGGGAGGCCAGGTCCACATAGGTCTCCCGTGGCCCTTTCTGTACCCCCCGGAACTTCTTCCTGTATATCTCGGGGGTCAGCCCGAACTTGTGCAGCAGGGCCTCCTTGACTCGGTTGTAATCCCCTGGCTGTAGGTCCTCCAGCTGACTGAGCACTCCGGCCGCCTCCTGGCTCAGTGCGGGGATGAGTTCCTGCAGCCAGTCAGCTGGGGGAACCCGTTGCAGTCCACAGGCCCTCTCAAAGGAGCTGAGGAACCCGTCTATGTCACCCATGTCCTTCAATTGGGCCACCACGAGCCTCTCCAAGTGGCTGGCAGCCCTGGGACCTTGGGGCCCATCCGCACTTGGCGCAGCCGGTGCCCCGCCGGTTCTCCGCTCTGCCATGGCCAGCTCATGCTGTCGCTGCCTCTCTCGATCTTGGCGCTCCTTCTCTCGATCTTGGCGCTCCCTCTCTCGGTCCTGGCGGTCCTTCTCTCGGTCCTCTACTTCCAATTCCCTGATCCGCAGCTGGATCTCCAGCCGCCGCAGCTCCGCTGGGCTGGCCCCTGCCCTAGATGGGCTACGGCTTGCAGGCCTCCCGGGAGACGCTGTCTCATCTCTCCGTTGGGTTCCAGCGCTCCTCCCCCTCTCTGAGCCTGACACACTCTCAGGGGGGGTCTGGCTGCTTCCCCTGGGGACAAGATCCTGGCCCTGTGGCTGGTCGTTCTCTTCTAGCTGAGCAATCAGCTGGGCCTTGGTTGCTTTCTGCACAGGCAAGCCCCTCTCTCTGCACAGCCCCACCAGCTCTGCCTTCAAGAGTCGGGCGTAGGCCATCTGCCCGCTGGGCCCCTCGGTGCAGACTCACCAGTCTAGTGCTGCAGCGCCCCACGATTCCCAGGAACCGCTTCGCTCTGTCTCCAGCACGCCTGGCTCCAGGGCTCTTGCTTCTACTGCGCCTTGTCGCTTGCCGCTGGAAGCTCCATCCACGGGGTGCAGTGCATCCCGCTCCTGACACCAGTGTGACGGCACGTTGGGGGTTCCCCGTCTCCTGCACCCCGAAATGGCACAAACAGACTGTACCAGCCAGTGGAATTGAGGGTGGTTTATTGCTCCTCCAGCACAGCGCAGCACAGATGTAATCTGGTCACAGGAACTGGGCTAGGATGCCTCAGGCCCCCTTGAGATGGGGGAGACTGGGCCCCTAAACTCCAGCTCCTCTCCCTAGGCTGTCTCCTCCATGCCCTCCGACAGCCAGCCACCAACTCCCTAACTTCCAGCCCTGCCCCCCAGCCAAGGCAGCATTCCACCTTCCTTTGTTCCTCTCCATGGGGGGTGTCTGGCCACTGGTTTGCATAGTGACTCATCCTGTTTTGCTGGGTCGTGGTACCCACAGCAGCCAGTGGGGGTTCCCCCAGAGCCAGTAGCATAGAAACCAGCCAGGTACCCCCACTACGTCACACCTTCCTCCTGCGCTGCTGCTGGCGCTGACTTTGCAGCTGGGTGTCCTGCCAGCATGGGCCACTCGCAGGCCACTCAGGGTGTGTCTAGACTAGAGGGTTTTGTCAACAAAAGTGGACTTTTGTCGACACAATTATACCTGCGTCTACACTGCTGCTTAGTTCTGTTGACTCCGCTGTTTTGTCGACAGCTGTAAACCTCATTCTACGAGGAATGACGCCTTTTGTCGAGAGAGTTCTGTCACCAGAAGGCGCTATTGCATCTCCACTGCCCTTTGCGTCTACACTGTCATGTTGACAAAGCGGCTTGCTCTGTCTACAGAACTGGACGTAGTCTAGATGCTCTTTGTTGACAGAAGCTTTGTCCACAGTATCTGTCGACAAAACTTCTGTGGACAAAAGCCTGTCGTCTAGACGTAGCGTCAGTGTGGCAGGCAGGGCTGCCCCCAGCAGTGGCACGGAAGGGAGGGTGGCTCTGCTGGGTCAGGCGGCCTTGTGCACATGGTGCCTGCGCTCTCTAGCTGCCCAGCTGAGAAGGGAGAGGCACGGCCAGCAGCGGCACAGCAGGGAGGGTGGCGATACCAGACCAGCTCCCCTCCCTCCTGCGTTGCTGCAGGCGGTGGGGTTGCCATCCAGGTTGGGCACCTGACCCCTTATAACTGCCCCCAGCCATCCTGTTAGTAGGCAGAGCCTCTGCCCGCAGCAGTGCAGAGGGAAGGGAGGCACCGCCACACCAGGCCGCCCTCCCTTCTGCGCTGCTGGTGGTGCTGGTGCTGCCTGCTCATGGGAAAAGGTGTGAAAAGGGGGTTCTCCAAAGGAGCAGCGCCGCATGGACCTCGGGGATGCCAGGGGTCTGAGTCCCCCGCTGACTCCAGGCTCCATGCAGGTGCTTCCACTCAGAAATGCACAAGAGCCTCCAGGATCCTGAGCCTTTCAAAGCAGAAGGACCCTCGTAAAGCCGAGTCAGTGGGACTTCCTGCTGGCCCCGGGCTGCACACGGAGTTCCCGTTTTGAAGTGCACAGGAGGCCCTGCTGGGGCCCTTGTCCAGTTCAAAGTGCAGAAAGTGCCCATCGACTAGTCGAGTAGCCACTGGAAATTCCATCGACTCCTCAACTTGTCCGTGAATCGTTATTTAACATCCTTACCCAGCAGCAGCAGCACGGAAGGCAGGGAGGCAAAGCTGCAGCAGCCCACCTGCCTTCTGCACTGTTACCGGAGACAGCACGGACTGTCCAGCTGCCCGGCGGGAGTGGCGGCGCTGTTGCCAGCGAAGGCAGAGAAGGACGAGGGGAGCACCGTCCAGGGCCCCCTCCCTGTTTGCTAGGGATGTCAGACAGGGAGTCACTGAACAATCATGTCACTGCATCAAACTGTAGCAATTCCATGATTATTTGATAGTCCCTGGTGCCTGAGTCAGCAATGAGGGGCTGCACCGGCATCCCACACAGCAGACGGAGGCTGCACCAGCATCCCACACAGCAGCCTCTGTGTGACGAGAGCTTGTGCCAGCCCCGGACAGAGGCTGCTCTGCAGCAGCCTCCTCTGGAATGAGAGAGGCAGGAGCAGGCAGCTCCGCAGAACTGGTGCTCACGGAGAACTAGATTTTAAGTCAGCTCCCCTCGAGCAACCCCCCATCCCCCTCTCCTCTATGTGAGACAGCGAGGGAGGAAAGGGGGCTCCATGGAGCTGGCCTGTTCCCCGAACATCTCATCTCATGCCTGCCCTGCCCCCACGCTGATAGGGAGGCAGCAGTGGAGGGGGATGGGTGAGACGTGGTTCCACAGGAGCTGATACACATGGGGAGCTGTCTTAAAAGCTGCTTCCCGTGTGCACCAGCTCCTGCCTGACTCCCTCACCCTCCGTGTTGCTGCATCTCTATGGGTATGTCTACACTACCCCGCTAGTTCGAACTAGCGGGGTAATGTATGCATACGGCACTTGCTAATGAAGCCCGGGATTTGAATTTCCCGGGCTTCATTAGCATAAGCGGGGAGCCGCCATTTTTAAATCCCCGCTGCTTCGAACCCCGTGTAGCGCGGCTACACGGGGCTCGAACTAGGTAGTTCGGACTAGGGTCCTAGTCCGAACTACCGTTACTCCTCGTGAAACGAGGTGTACCGGTAGTTCGGAATAGGCACCCTAGTCCGAACTACCTAGTTCGAGCCCCGTGTAGCCGCGCTACACGGGGTTCGAAGCAGCGGGGATTTAAAAATGGCGGCTCCCCGCTTATGCTAATGAAGCCCGGGAAATTCAAATCCCGGGCTTCATTAGCAAGTGCGGTATGCATACATTACCCTCCTAGTTCGAACTAGGAGGGTAGTGTAGACATACCCTACGAGAGGCAGCAGCCCATGGTGCGGGCCAGGCAGCTCCATGGGATCTGGTGCTCATGGGGAGGCAGCTTAATAGCTGGATCCCCGCAGACACCAGCTCCCACCTTCCCCCCCGCTTGCTGCTTCTATTCCTGAGGCAGCCGGGGGAGGGGTGTGTGGAGGCGACAGGATTAACCAATAAGCCCAGACGTATCGGTTAATCGTGTAGCCAGCTACACACGTTGACACCCCTAGTTTGTGCTGCTGCTGGTATCGGCGCTGCCCTCTGAGGTAGCCCCTGGCCAGTGGCACCCGCTCTCTGGTCACCCGGTTTGGGAGGCAGGGCTGACACCCGCCGCGGTGCTGAAGGAAGTGCTGCAATCCCGCCCCTCCTGCACTTCCTGCTGCACCGCTCTTGGGGCAGCACTGACGGCCGAGCGGGTGACCAGAGAGTCGTGGCTGCTCCTGGGGCGCCCAGCTCGGAGGACAGGGCCCCCGCCAGCAGTGGTGCAGAAGTAGGAGTGACACAACACGGAGCCACCCTGCTTCTGTGCTGCTGCTGGCAGGGACGCCGTCGTCTAAGCTGGGCCCCTGGCCAGCAGCCACTGCTCTCCAGCCACCCGGGTCAGAAGGCAGCCCCACACCCTGCAGCAGTGCAGAAGGGGAGGAGG
The DNA here is from genome assembly GCF_049634645.1 of Pelodiscus sinensis. Classification (NCBI taxonomy): domain Eukaryota; kingdom Metazoa; phylum Chordata; order Testudines; family Trionychidae; genus Pelodiscus; species Pelodiscus sinensis. Next base: position 1,479,420 of record NW_027466048.1, read on the forward strand.
CAAGACCTTATCATGCCCCCTTCCCTCTGCGCTGCAGCTGGTGCTGGCGCTGAATTCTGAGCTGGGTGACCTGCCAGGGGCCGCTGCTCTGCAGCCACCCAGATGGAAAGGCAGCCCCCCCGCCAGCAGCAGTGCAGAAGGAAGGGTGGCAACACCGGACCAGGCCTCCCTTCCTCCTGTGCTGCTGCTGTCAATGGGGCTGCCCCCAAACCGGATGGCCAGACAGTAGCCGCTGCTCTCCAGCCACTCAGCTGGGAAAGCCGGGAGAAATCCGACAGTTTTTAATATTTCCAAACATCTGCCCAGAGGAAGATTTGGGGCCTGAAGACGAGGTCATGGCTGGGAAAACCCAGGCGGCCAGTGACCCTGCTCGCGAGCCCCCTCCCCTGGCCCTGGGACCCCCTTTTGGGTGGGGAGCCCCAGCTGGAGAAAGGCTGCACTAGGGGATTCCCCAATGACCCTGGAGACCAACAGGGCCAGGAGTTTCTGGCAGACCCTTTCCCACAACGTCCAGGGAACACGCCGGAACTAGGGCCCCATCGCATCCCCCTGCAACCTCGCCCATTTCACAGCCAGACCGTGTCCACGCTGCTCCCTGGCACACTCCCGGGGGCTTCCCTGGGAAATTTCCCGGCTCTCCGACCGGCTGGGTCCTGACCCAAACTAGGATTGTGTGCAATGGGGGTGGGGGCGCCCCAAGAGTGCCAATTTCACTTCCCAGCAGCCTGTGGGGCAGAGCTTGAGCCGTTCCACCCTCACTTCTCCCTGCCCCTCAGGGTGGCTGTGATCTGCTCCCTCCGCGAGTGCCCGTATTGGGGCAGGACAACTCCTGTCCCATCCCAGCCAGGTCAGGGAGCAGCTGACGCTCCAGGCCCCTCGTCACATGGGGAGCTCAGACTCCCCTCGCCATTCCCCCATCCCCTCCTCTCCCCCCGTTGCACGTCTCCTGGCTGTGAAATGGGTGGGGCCCTAGTCAGGTTCCCAGGGACCTTTACCCCCCACAGAGCAGGGGTGGGGAACCTTTGCTGGGTCGGGGCTAATTACCCAAAGAGAAATCTATGGGGGGCTGCCCACAAGTGAGAAACAGCCCCCCTCCCCTCCCCAGCGTGGGCCCCCAGTGCAGGGGGGAGCCCCGAGCTTCAGGGGCCGGATCCCCGCCAGCCGGGGCTGCATCCGGCCCCCATGCCTGAGGCTCCCCACCCCCTCCATAGGGATCTGCACTGGATGGGAGTCTCCCTGGGAAAGGCCTGGCCAGACCACGAGCGCCCAGGGCAGGGCTGCGAGGTGCCGGGTTCGCGGTGGCTTCTCTGCCTGAGCTTGTCTTCCGGGGGGAAGCGGCACGACGGGGAGGCCCCTCCGTCTATTCCAGATTCAGCCGGTCCCCGAAGTGCAGCCTCCATCTGGCCTCTCTGCTCTGGCCAGCCGGTTTCCTCCTCCGCTGCCCTGGTCCTGGCCTCTGGGTGAGTTCTTCAGCTTTCAGTCTGTGCCACGACACGCCCCATCCGTGGGCTGGAATCGTCACCATCCGGCCCCTGGGTCCAACTCGCGCCTGGTGCCGAGGGGACGACAGCTTCTCTGGCCACAAAGCCTGCAGGCTCCCAGCTTCCCTCTGGCAGAGCCCGGCATAGGGCAGGGCAGCCTAGTGGGTGGAGTCCGTAACCGCAGTGTGGCCCGATGGCCAGTCAGTACCTGCCCCTTTTCTTAGGGCAGTGTGGCCCAATGGCCAGTCAGTACCTTGCCCCTTTTCTTAGGGCAGTGTGGCCCAATGGCCAGTGTCAGTACCTTGCCCCTTTTCTAAGGGCAGTGTGGCCCAATGGCCAGTGTCAGTACCTTGCCCCTTTTCTAAGGGCAGTGTGGCCCAATGGCCAGTGTCAGTACCTTGCCCCTTTTCTAAGGGCAGTGTGGCCCAATGGCCAGTGTCAGTACCTTGCGCCTTTTCTAAGGGCAGTGTGGCCCAATGGCCAGTGTCAGTACCTTGCCCCTTTTCTAAGGGCAGTGTGGCCCAATGGCCAGTGTCAGTACCTTGCCCCTTTTCTAAGGGCAGTGTGGCCCAATGGCCAGTCAGTACCTTGCCCCTTTCCTCTGGGCAGTGTGGCCCAATGGCCAGTCAGTACCTTGCCCCTTTTCTAAGGGCAGTGTGGCCCAATGGCCAGAGTCAGTACCTTGCCCCTTTTCTAAGGGCAGTGTGGCCCAATGGCCAGTGTCAGTACCTTGCCCCTTTTCTAAGGGCAGTGTGGCCCAATGGCCAGTGTCAGTACCTTGCCCCTTTTCTAAGGGCAGTGTGGCCCAATGGCCAGTCAGTACCTTGCCCCTTTTCTAAGGGCAGTGTGGCCCAATGGCCAGTGTCAGTACCTTGCCCCTTTTCTAAGGGCAGTGTGGCCCAATGGCCAGTGTTTTGCCCCTTTAGTCAGGCAGTTCAGCCTAACGGCTGTAGTCCGTAAGCTGGCCTTGACTCACGAGGCTGTGCTGGTCCCTGTCCAGAGACAGGAGATGGGTGGATGGTTCTATCCCCAGCGGTAGGCGGGGGGGAAGCCCCTCCCTCTCCCCGGTGCCCGGCCGCGGCTGCGGCTCCACTCCCAGCGTGAGCAGGGAAAGCGAGGTGCTGATATCGCAGGCGGCTCCCTCCCCAGCTGTCGTCACCTGCCCTGGGGCAGCCCCTGCCGAGCTGCAGGCACCTGGGGCCAGGGTCAGACCAGGGGAGCTGGCGTGTCCCCGTGGCCGGGCTCCTCCTGTCCCAAGAGAGCAAGGGCCTGTCAGACGCGGTGCCTGGGAACCAGGGGGTAGGGGGAGCTGGGCCCTGGGATGGGCGTAGCACCTCTCTAGTGCCCCCCAGGGCCAGACCCCTCCGGGGCTATCAGTGCAGGAGCTGGTGATGCCCCTCTCCCCCGAGCTGTTCCCCTGCAGCGTCCAGCTGCCCTAGGGCCCTGGCTGGGGCTGGGTTCCCAGCGGGCTGCATCCCTGGCCCCACAAAGAGCAGGTGCCTTGGGGCCTGGGGAGGGGCTGGTCCTACATGGAGTGTGGGGGAGGGGAGAGAGACAGACTCACCCTCCGTGGGGCTGGTCCCAGAGGGTCTGGTGTGTAGCAACCAGGCTCCCATTCCCGGGGGGGGGGCAGGATCAGGGGGCTACACTTCAGCAGGGCCCCCGGCCTGGCGTCTGTCGGTGTCAGTGCTTGGGGGCCCGTTGCCCAGCGGGGTCCCTCACCTCTGGTGCAGCAGCAGTGGGCACAGGTGTCAGGACCCTCCCTGGCCGGCCGGCCGGTGTCCTCGGCTGGGCCCCTGAGGGACAGTCCCAGCTGGGCCCCAAGCTCCCTAGTGGGGGCTGTGCTGAGCTGGGATGGAAGGGAGGAGACGGGGCCCATCAGTGTCCTGCTGCCAGCTAGGGATGGCAGGGTCCAGTTTTCTACTGGAGAGTCTGGTTTTTGACAGTCCTGCTGCCAGCTCCCAACCCCCCTGGGCCAGGCGCCTCCCTCCCCACATCCCTCTGCTGAAGCCACTGGGGAGAGGAGCTAACGAGACCCCCAGCTCCTGGGGCAAAGAGCGGTGGGCAAGGCCCTCCAGGGGGATTTGCACCCCCAGATGCTCCAGGGGGACAAGGAGGGACCCAGGTCGGGGCAGGAGTCTGGCTGGAACATGGGCCCCTAACATCCCAGGGTCTCCCCTGAACTGGGCCTAAGTCTGGCTCAGGCCTGGGGTTGCCAGATGGTCTCAACAAAACTACTGGACACACTTGACATGACATCACAATCGACATTCCGTCTCCCCAGGGAAATCCCGCCCATTCCCATTGTCTCATTTCTATTGTCTCCATTTCTTTCCCACACAGAAACCTCAGATTCTGGCCTGTCCGGTTCCAAACCGGACACTGGCCACCTTGCTCAGGCCCGGCTCGGATTTGGCCCTCCCCAGGGGTTGCTGCCAGCCCGCAGCCCTACCGCTGCCGGCCCTGCGGGAGCCTCCTGCCCACCCCAGGGTCCGGGGCCGGCTCAGAGGTCACTCGCCTCCCATGCAGAAATGCGGGGGGGGAGGTTACAACCGGCTCTGTTGTTCCCTGGGCCTTGGCTCTCCCCTAGGACACCGTGGGCGTGATGCAGGAGCTGACGTGCTGCGGGGGAGAGAGGTAGAGCCGGGTCAATAGACCAGTGCCCAGGCTGTGCCAACAAGCCCCCCCCCCCCTCCCCGCCAGGTGTATGGGATTTGAGGGTCCCTATCCCAAAGCCAGCCAGGCCCTGACTTCAACTTCCATCCCCTTCACCTGTCCCGGATGGAGAAAAGGCCCAACACAGCCCTGTCCTGCCGGCCCTGCCCCAGGGTCCCCATGCCCCCTTACCCCAGTGCTAAGGGAAGACTGCCCCCACACCCCTGCTCATGCTCACCTACCAGCTCTCCTGGCACCTGTGTGGGGCTGTGCCTGCCGGTCCCCCTGCAGGGCCAGCTGGAGGCCTGGACCCCGGCCGTGCAGAGCCTGCAAAGGAAGGGCAGGGGGGTCACACCCGGGAAACCTCCTCCCTGTCCGTGGCCCCCGGCTCAGCCAATCAGCAGCGAGATTGGGAGAGGGGGGCGGGCGAGAGGTCTCCGGGGACGTCCCAAGGGCTGGCCCAGGTCACCCCCAGCAGGGTCGGACTCAGAGCGATTCCAGCCCCGCCTCTTTGGGGGGCTCCCACACAGCCAGAAAGGGCTGGGGGGTGTCTCTGAGGCTGCCCTGCCTTGCAGCTGTCAGGGGATCTCCATGAGCTCAGCCCTTCCCTAGCCCCTCCCCTCCATAGGCCTTTGTGGTGTCATTGCCCTCCCAACCCCAGTCAGGCTGATGTCCTGCCCCCAAGCACCCCCTTAGGACACAGAGAGGCCTTCCAACCGGCCACAGCCCAGCCACCACTAATGGGCACCAGCCATCACGGATCATTGGGTCCAGCCCCCTACCCTTCCGGCAGGACCAAGCACCGTTAGAGCATCCCTGACAGGTGTCTGCTCTGAAATATCTCCCGAGTGTAACCCCCCTCACAGGAAGTTTTTCCTCATGTCCAGCCTAAACCTCCCTTGCTGCAGTTAAGCCCATTGCTTCTTGTCCTCTCCTCGGAGGCCAAGGAGAGCAATTTATCTCCTCCTCCCTATAACCCCATTTTAGGCACTTGAAAACTGCTCTCGTGTCCCCTCTCAGGCCTGGTATATACTGCTGTATCCCAGAAACACGCCCCCCCCACACACACACCTGCCCATCCCCGCCCCCGCTACATCCAGGGAACACGTTTGTCAGCTGGAAGTGGAAACCTACTCTTTTGGAAGCCCAGTCTTCCTCCTCCCATCAGGAAGAAGGGAGCTTCTGAAAGAGGGCTTTTTGTGACATTTGGCCCCAGAAATGCCTCTTCAAAAAACAAAACAAAAACAAAACCCCGCCCCGGAAGAAAGGTATTCAAATTACGGTTCACAGTTTCCTTTTTTTCCCCTGGAAGTAGAACACGCTCTCTTGAAATGCAGTGCCCAGAACTGCACACAAAACTCCAACAGAGGCCTAATCAGCAGCGAGACTCCAACTGAGGATTAATCAGTGCACAGTAGAGCAGAAGAATGACTTCTCCAATCTTGCTCACGACATGCCTGTTAACGCCTCCCAGAATCATGTTTGCTTTTCTTGCAACAGTGTCACACTGTTGACTCCTGTTTCGCTTGTGGTCCACTCTGACGCCCTAGATCCCTTCCTGCAGGACTCCTTCCTAGCCATTCAGCATGTGTGAAATGGGTGGTTCCTTTCTAAGTGGAGCGCTTTGCATTTCTCCTCATTAAACTTCATCCTGTTTACTTCAGCCCATGTCTCCAGTTTGTCCAAATCAGTTTGAAGTATGACCCTGTCCTCCAAAGCACTTGCCACCCTTCCCAGCTTGGGGTCATCTGCAAACTTAATAAGCAGACCCCTGTGGAACCCCAGGTGTTAGGCACTTCCCGCATGGCTGGGAACTGTTAATAATGACTCCCCGAAATCGGTTTGAAAGAGAACAAAAGGCTGCAAGTGTCCTCCGTCAGTAACCACCCGCTTGGCCATTCGGGAGCAAGACTCTGGGAGCTAGGAGGTGGGGGGTGGGTCTCAGCACACGTCCAAATGGAGGGCCAGGTCACCTGCTCCGAGAACTCTGCCAGTCTGAGTTCTGTGTGAGGCTTCCCACTGTCCCAACTCCCCAACACTTCCTCCTGCTTGGTGGGGCAGGGAAAGGGAAAAAGACGCAGGAGAAGGCGAGACAGAGAGAGGGAATGGAGCAAAGGGGAACCAGACTGAGCAGGCTCCAAACCTTTCCGAGGCTCCTACCTTGTCACCTGGGACGACAGGACCAGCTGCAGGGAAGGAGAAAATGTCGACGAGGCTCCTGCCCCCGCCCCTCGGTCCCACTTCTCCATCCGGCCCCTGCAGAGACCCTGAGAAGGGGCCATGCTGCTGCCAAGCCGCAGGAAACTCGGCGTTTGCCCCGGCCGTGCACCTCTGTCCTGAGTGCTTGTTGCCAGAGACTCTTTGTGAGGTCATCACTGTCCCCCAATAGGCTGTGGTCATACAATAGGCCCTTTGTGATGTCACTGCCACCTCCCACCCATCCTCTGCTAGGCTGGTGTCCTGGCCCTGGCACCCCAGAGGCTGCTCCCCATCCAGCTTTATTTCCCGAAAGATCCCGTCTAGACTGGCGCTTTTTTCTGGCAAAGCCCCGAGCAGGAAAAAAGCGGCAGCCATGTTCATGCAAATGCCAAGGGAAAATTTAAATCCCTGCAGCATTTGCAATTCGGAAGTGTCTCATTAGCATCCCTTTTCCAGAAAAGGGTGCCAATGTAGACACAGCCTATATGTGTCTGTAACCCCAAGGAGATGACCTAGATTCCTGGGGCTCTGTCTGCTGGCAGCTCAGGGACAGGCGCACGGAGTTTGCCTTGGCTCCCCCTCCCTACCAGGGACAGAGTCTGCCCGGCAACCCATAGGGAGTGAGCTGCCCCTCCCAGGGAGTTCAGGAGGGGAAGGAGGAGCCATTGGTGGGAGAGTCTGGAGCCAGCCTGGGAAGGGGAAGCTGGCTGTGTGGGAGCTAGTGAACCCCAGGCCTGCATGCAGGGTTCCCCCTGAGAACTAGCCTCTAGGGACCGGAAGGCAGGATCCCTCAGCTGGGTGTTATGTCTCCACTGTTGATTCCCAGTTTGTGGAGTTTGCTGGGAGGCTTCCCCAGCGAGGCAGAGCTGGCTCTCCCGCTCCCTGGGTGAGACCAGCCACCATGGTCAGCTCTTTCCCGTCTGCTGGTTCGGGGCTGCTGCCTGCTGTGTGTGTCTGAATGCTGGGCTAGGAGATTATAGTTTGAATTTTGGTGCAGTTGTGAGGCCTGCACCTTGAGCCTGGCACCCCTTTGTGGTGAGGGGAAATTCCGGGATTGAAGCAGCCTGATTCTTGCCTGAGGAGGATCCCTGCCAGAAGAGACCAGCCCCTCTGCAGTGACCGAGTCATCTCTGAACCTGAGCCTCATCCATGGAGTGTGTGAGTGCAGCATCTTTTAGTTAGTAAGGCAGGGTACGTCTACACTACAACGTTAGTTCGAACTAACTTAGTTCGAATTAGTTAATTTGAACTAAGCTAATTGGAACTAACGGATCCAGACTAAAAAACTAGTTCGAATTAGCGTTTTGCTAATTCGAACTAGCATGTCCACATTAAGTAGACCCTGAACCAGGCTTAAGGATGGCCGGAAGCAGTGCCAGCAGGGCATCAGAGGAGGACTTAGAGCGTGGAGATGCTGTCTCAGGCTAGCTGAGGGCTGTGCTTAAAGGGTCCCGACCCCACCATGGACAGACAGTTCTCAGGGGTGCCCTGCTAGCAAAGCAATCCTGGCTTGGAGTTCCCGGACTGCCCACACTGGGCACATCACACCACTCGGCCATCAGCCCGGCTGCACTTGCCGCAGGCTGCCATCTGCGGAGAGGGGGCAATTGGGGGGCTGCAGGAGAGCTTCCACCCCCAGAAGCCCGCAGAGCCAGCCCAGTCCTCCCCATCAGGGGCTCGTACCCCATTCCTCCCTCACCTCCTTCCACTTACCCTTCCCTAGCCCCCCTTCCTGATGTACAAAATAAAGGACAATTGTGTTCAAAAATAGAATCTGTCTTTATTGAACAAAATTGGGGGAGACTGGGAAAAGGAGGTGGGAGAGGGGAAGAGAGAGGCTGGGAGAGGGGAGGGCAACTACAGTGATCAGGGGTTGGGAACAGGTCCCATATGAAGAGAGGCTAAAGAGACTGGGACTTCTCAGCTTAGAAAAGAGGAGACGGAGGGGGTACAGGATAGAGGTCTCTAAAAGCAGGAGTTGGGTGGAGAGGGTGCATCTAGAAAAGTTCTTCATTAGTTCCCATAAAGAAGGACTAGAGGACACCAAAGGAAAGGAATGGGTAGCAGGCTTCAAACTAGTAACAGAAAGTTGTTCTTCACAAAGCAAAGAGTCAACCTGTGGAACTCCTTGCTGCAGGAGGCTGTGAAGGCTAGAACTAGAACAGAGTTTAAAGGGAAGTGAGATGAAGTCATGAAGGTTGGGTCCATGGAGTGGTATTAGCCAGGGGGTAGGAGTGGTGTCCCTGCCCAAGATTTGTGGAAGGCTGGAGAGGGATGGCACGAGACAAATGGCTTGGTCACTGTCTTCGGTCCATCCCCTCCAGGGTCCCTAGGGTTGGCCGCTGTCGGCAGTAAGCTCAGGGTCGGGGGTCTCACTGGTCTCCCTTGATTTTCATGCACACCTGCTCCTAGGTGGCCAGGCTGGCAGCTCTCCTGCCCTAGACGGCCACTTTCCTGTGCCTAGTGCGGAGGTCGTGGACAAGGTCCACGATGTCCGCACTAGCCCAGGAGGGTGCCCGCCTCTTGCAGTCCCGGGCAAGCTCCCAGGAGCCGCCAGCCTGGTCCCGGGAAGAGGGGGAGGGCTGGGGGGCATCGGGTGGGTGGCTCGATCCGTGCCAGGTGCAGGGTCTGCTGGCTGGGTGCTGGCAGGCTTGCACCTGGCACGGGCACCGTAGCCAGCCTGTGCCCCTTTAAGGAACCCGGGGCCGGGAGGGGGGCAGACGAGTTTCCCTGGTGTTGGCCAGAGTGGCCACCAGGGAAAGCTGGGGAGGGCTAGCCTCCCACTAGTTCGAATTAAGGATCTACACAGCCCTTAATTCGAACTAGTAAATTCGAACTAGGCTTAATCCTCATGGAATGAGGATTACCTAGTTCGAACTAAGTGCTCCGTTAGTTCGAATTAAATTCGAACTAACGGAGCGCTAGTGTAGCGCCTATGAAAGTTAGTTCGAACTAACGTCCGTTAGTTCGAACTAACTTTGTAGTGTAGACATACCCTTAGTTAGTAAGTCAGGGAATTTGCTTGGGGATTTTATTACCTGCTGCATATTAAACCTGTGCGGGATTTACCACCTTCTCCCGCTTATGAGTCCTTTGGGCTGTACTGGACCCAGTCAGCCCTACTGCTAAACCACTGCAGAGAAGAATTTTGTGGTCAAAAGTCATCAAGGGCCCCAACAAAGTGCACGTACCAATGGGACACTAACCTTACAGTTGTTGGGCACCGGTGAACTTAAAAATAGTGTTTTACCCTGTTCTGTTATATTTGTCTCCTGTTTAATATAACTGTGTTTATTATAGTGCATGGCTACGTCTACACTGGCATGATTTTCCGGAAATGCTTAAAACGGAACAGTTTTCCATTATAAGTATTTCCGGAAAAAGAGCATCTACATTGGCAAGATGCTTTTCCGGAAAAGCCCTTTTTCCGGAAAAGCGTCTGTGGCCAATGTAGACGCGCTTTTCCGGAAAAAAGCCCTGATCAACATTTTCCCGATCGGGGCTTTTTTGCAGAAAAGACTACTGTGCTCTCTACACTGGCCCTTTTCCAGAACAGTTTTCCGGAAAAAGGACTTTTGCCCGAGCGGGAGCAGCATAGTTTTTCCGGAAAAGCAGCTTATTTCTTACATTAGATCGTCACTGCTTTTCCGGAAATTCAAGGGGCCGGTGTAGGCAGCTCGCAGCTTATTCCAGAAAAGCAGCTGATTTTCCGGAATAAGTGGCCCAGTGTAGGCACAGCCTATGTGTTTCTGGGAGTCTCCAACTATCTGGCAAATACATGGGGATTACCCTGGGTTAGAATTTTTCTCCCAAGCTGCCCTGGTGACCCTGCCAGGAAGGAGTGAGGGGGGTGGAGGCACCGCCAAATAAATCCATTGGAAAAAATAAAGTTGAGTGGGTGGCGGAATCCAGAAGAACCCAGACCTCTCCATCAAAACCTGTAAGCAGATTGGCCTTAAAGAAAGTAACCAGGTGGAGAGGGGCGCTACATGTATATTTAGTACTAAGCAATTAAAACAACAATACAAGGCATCACAAGCATTAAAAGGCATTAAAAGCAATATTTGAACGGAATAACAATCTACATCTACTCCTTAACCCAATTTAGCAGCTTAATTCTTAATTCAGTTTAACACACTCACACACACTCACCCTCTGGGGCTGGCCAGACCCCAGGGAATGTTGGGTAATTTGGTTGAGGTGGAAGTCCAATGTGCACATCACCCCAATATGCCGAATCGATGGACTCCAACTCCTGGGGGGAAATGGTGTGGTACATATCCCCTCGGCAGGGGCCAGGCCGGTGGGATGCATCCACTGGCTGCTCACAGTCCAGGTGGGGTGATGTCCGTTAGTGACACCCCCTTCTTCTTACTGGTGTGTCCACGACCGATCCAGAAATATCCGGTTTTTGCACCACTTGCCTCACCACTAGTGAGAAACAATGGTCTGTCCTTGGTTAGACTCTTCTCTTGTTACTTTTCTTATCTGGCAATGCTGGAAACGCTGCCTCAGCCACATACACAGAGTTCTTTTATTTCCCACGGTCCTTCTTCTTAAAGTTGTAAACACGTCCATGATCCTCCAGGGGTTTTGTCCAGAACAAACAAGTCCATAATTCTCTGGGGCGCTTGCCTGGACCTCAGCATGGCCTCTCTTCAGCTCACTTACTGTTGATTCACTCATGCACTCGTGCTAACCATTCACACTACCCATGATTCATGACACAGGTGACAGAGGAAGGCTGGGTCAGTGGTTAGAGAACTGAGCTGGGTTCAGCTCCCTGCTCTGGCCTGGTTCCTGGGACACTCGGGGTAAGTCACTGGGCTGGGATTCCTAACCCAACTCCCCTTAAGGTCAGTCAGAGTCAGGCATCTACACAGCTCTGTGAATCCCATAGTCGTGTCGTGCTTCGGTTCCCCCCACCTGTAGCACGGGGCTAATAGCCCTGCCCTGCCTCACAGGCAGGTGAGAGGATCAGTACAGCGATGCCCAGGAAGTGATCACTATGGCAGTGGGGGCCAAGGCAGCACCCTGAGCCTGGTCCGCACCAGGAAGTGTTGCTGGGGAAGTGGAAACCCCCCAGTGTGGACACAGCTGTGTAAGTGATTCTCCTGTGTAAGTGATTCTCCCTGTGTAAGTGATTCTCCTCCCCTGGCACCACTGATGATGTCGAGTGAAATAATCCCATTGGCACTGGACAAAGCAGCCGCAGCATTTGCCTGGCACCCACCACCTGACACGGACAGAGATGAAAACTGGCTGAGGAGTTGGGGGGGACAGTAGATCACTGCTCCTGCACCTGAAGCATCACAGCCCGTTAAACAGCTTCTCAGCCACTAAAACCATCGCCCCAGTGTCTGAACTTGGCTTTCCTGGGGCAGGCAGGAGGAGACCCGGCTGGGAAAAAAACAGCCTTTCTTCAACATGAAATTCTTCCTGGAACAAGCTTTGAATTTCAGCTATTCTAGGTGTGTTTGGAATCACCTTCTGCCTCCAGAGCCCTGTGACTGGAACAGGAGCATTTACTTCTCGCATTGGCCTCCTGCACACTGTGTGACCATTTGTCGTCTTTTTCTCATGCATCCTGTGAACTTTGTCATTTGCTTTTCAGCCCCAGCTCCCAGAGTCAAGGGATTCAATGAGCCTCTCAGTTTCGTTATTAGTTCTCTCCAACCTTTTTACACCGAAGATCCCTTCTTCAATGTCAGGGCAAGCCAAGATCTACTCCAAGCACCCACCACCTTTCCCAAGTACCCATCCCTTCTCTGAGGCCCCATCCTCTCCGTTCCCCTCCTCTCCATCACTTGCTGTCCCCGGCCCTTACGCACTCTCCCTGGGTTGAGACAGGAGGTGCGGGCTCTGAGGTGGGAATGGGGGATTTGGGCGTGGGAAGGGATGAGAGATGTAAACTCTGGGAGGGAATTCAGGTGCAGCAGGAGCTTGAAAACGGATAGATGTCTCAGGAAGGGGGGGGGTGACATACTGGACCGGCCTGGGCACAGTTAAAGGTGTCCACTCAGGACAAATTGCCCTGCAGCGGTTCCTCCTGGCCGTCCCCCCCGCCTGCCTCGCCGCCCTCCAAAGGGGCGAGGACACCCTGGCGCCGCGCTGCTGCAAGGACACCATGATGGCCAGGATCGTGGTGAGCGAGTCGCGGCGGCCGGGAGGAGGGGAGGGGATACGTGGGGTGGACAGGGGTCTGCCTGGGCCATGGCGGCGGGTGGGGGTGCTGGAAATGGGATGGGTGGGGCCAGGAGTGCTGGAGGGGGAGGGAGAGGTGGACATGGGGAGGGTGGGTGGGGATGCTGGAGGAGGGAGGGACACAGAAATGGGGCAGGTCTGGGGTTCTGGACAGGGAGGGGGATTCGGAACAGGGAGGGGTCTCCCCGGGCCATGGGGGGGGAGCTGGAAGGTTAGCAGAGCGGGCTGCTGAGGATGCGCCTGGGGAGCAGGGATGAGGAGGTTCAGAGGCTGGTCACCAGGGCAGTGAGGGGCAGGAGACGGCCTGGGGACAAGGATTGAGCTGGTCCCGGTTTGGGAGGGGGGTGCTGGGAGGGGCCCTGTGCCGGGCAGGGGGGCTACAGGCCAGCGGGAGGCAGTGGGGTTGGATCCTGCTGGGTGGGGGCGCTGGCCGTGTGAGTGTCTCTTGGGGGCCCCAGCCTCACACGCCCCTTTGTCTCCTTGGGTCTCACAGGAGATCATGGAGGACTCCCCCCCCCCCCACTGGTCTTGGCCGACTGCCTCAACGCCTCCTGCAGCCTCAGGTACCGACCCCCCCCCCCCCGCCGACTCCCCCCCAGAGCAGATCCCCTGACCAGGGAGTGGGAAAGTCTCTGTCTCCTGGGCTATGTCTAGACTGCAAGCCTCTTTCGAAAGAGAGCACCCAGTGAGTCTGGATGCTCTCTTTCGAAGAAGCCCTAGTTCCATTCAAGAACGCCTTCGTTCGAAAGAAGCACTTTCCAAAGAAGGCGTTCTTCCTCGTGAAATGAGGTTTACCGCCGTGGAAAGAAAAGCCGCGTTCTTTCGATTTAATTTCGAAAGAACGCGACTGCAGTCTAGACGCAGGTGATGTTTTTTCGGAAAAAGGCTACTTTTCCCGAAAAAACCCCTGAGTCTGGACACAGCCCTGCTGCTGAATTAACAGTCTCTGCCCCTCTCTCCTGCCAGCACCTTGCAGCCTCCCCTCCAGGCCCAGCTCCTGAGCCCCCTGCTGAGGGCGGCCGTGGGACAGACTGTGTCTGGGGACTGGCAGCAGGAGCCCATCCACACACAGGTACGTCCCTCCGGGCCCTGCTCCCGGGCTGGGCTGGAGCTCCAGAGAGGAGTGGGGGTGGGGGCAGAGGGAGAGAAGAAGCTGCAGGTTTGGATCCTTCCCTCCAGGTTTCCCGTTGCTCTCCCTGGGGGCCCGTCCCTTCCATGCCCAGCCTGGGCTCCTCCCTGCTCTGCGAGGCGGCTCAGACCCTGCTCAAGGCTGCACCCCGGAGCCAGCGGGTGGCCTGGATTCCCCAACCCCCCTCTGACCCAGGGCTCCCCCTTGTCTTGCAGCAGTTCATCCGGGCCCTTCCCGTCGACCTCCAGGCCCTACTGGCAAGCCTCCTCGCCGAGTCCCCAGACACCGCCAGGCTGCAGCTGATCATGGAGGTGAGCCCCGTGGGGGGGACGGGGCCATTGTCCCTGCTTCCTCGGGGGGCCGAGAGAGGAGCTGTGTCAGTGGCTGGGGGTGGGGGGGGCACAGTCTGAGAGGAGCCCCAGGCTCTGCCCAGAACCGGCGCCTCCCTACGGGTCCTGACCTGCCTCTTTCCCCCCAGCACCTGAGCCCGTAGCTGGAGTCCCGCCTGCCCCAGGAGCGAGCCAGGGCCCTTGGCAGCACCACGGCCCTGCTGGGAGTCGCCACCACCCTCCCGGGGTTTGAGGTAAGTGACCTCGGAGCCGGGGGGTCTGGGGCTGCAGGGCGCGGGGCTGGGAGCGTCCCCGGGAGGCAGAGCTGGGAATGGGCCGGGAATGGGCCGCGTTCTCCTTTCCCCGGGGAGGGGCGACCCTGGGCCTTTCCGGGGGGCACCTGGGCCCCAGACTGGGGAGTGGCCGTCAGTGGATCCCCTTGTTCCACCCCCGGAGTGACCCTTCAGTCGGGGCCATTGCTCAGGGTTGTCGCCTCGCAAGGCCGGCCCCGCCCCGCCCCGCCCCGCCCCGCCCCGGGAGGTGTCTCTGTCCGTCCCCGAGCTCAGAACCGCCTCGGCGGCCGTTAGCATGGGACGTGCAGCCCCAGGATGCTGAGGGACCCCCTCTCTTCTCTCCCCTCAGAACTCCGCCGACTGGCCGAGGATGGGTCACCACGTGGCCCAGCTGGGCCTTTTTATTTCGGACCCATCTGAAGACGTCAGCCGGCTGGCCCGGAAGGGGGTGCACAGCCTGTACCGACTCCTCCTGCACCACAGGGGTAAGGAACCCAGCCGGGACCTGGGCCCCAGGGACACCCTGAGGGTGCCGGCGGCGGGGGGAGGGGACCCAGCCCTTTTCCCCCAGACTGGCCCAAGGGGGGATGCGTCCCTCTGTGTTCCCCTTCTGCCCCCTGTGCCCCTCCATTTGCCCAGGGATGCCTGCAGGGACCCGTGGGAGGGGAAGGGCTCAGACCTGCCAGCAGAATCACCCTGGTTTGTCTCTTGCAGGCCTCAACATCCACCAGGCAGAGGACCTGTGGTGCAGGCACTACTATAAGGAGAGATGGGTCCTGGCGCATAGCAACACCGTGCGGGTGGGAGAGGTAAGGACGCGCTGCCAGGGCAGGGCAGGGCTCGGGGGTGGGGCTGGCTGGGGCCCTCGTGCGGGTAGGACGCGGGGTGGGAGCGGGGAGTCGCTGATCGAATGGTCGATGCATTTTCCCTCGACTATTCGAGCCGTGGACAGGGCGGCGCTGCCCCTTTGTGACGCTGTCCCGGCGTTTCAAAGGGGCGGCGCTTCCTAGGGGCAGCGCCGCACCTTGCCCCGGATCTCCCGTAGGAGGGGAAGCAGGGCGGGGGGGGGGCAACACTTTTTGATGGAGGTCGCTCCAAGATGTTGGCCAGTGGCCTAGGGCTGCTCTGTTGTGCGGAGGGGGGTGAGGTCTGGGAGGGTCTTGGGGGCAGGAGGAAGGTGTGACCTGGGGCAGGGGTTAGGGTGCAGGGTGAGGAGAGCGTCTGGGTGCAGGGTCTGGAAGGGAGTTTGCAGAAGGAGGAAGCTGTTTTAGCCCCAGGAGTTGGGGCCGGGCTCTGGGCCGTCAGCTGAAACCTCCCGTGCTCTTGATTTCAGGTCTTTGGGCAGCTCTTCACGCCAGAGCAGGAGAACTGCTTTTTAGACAAGGCTCTGCTCGCTGCCCGCTCCCCCCTGAGGCGCCCCAGCCAGGCCGGGCTGGTCCTGGCCCACGCCCTGCATGGGCAGGCCCATCAGCTCCTGGGATACATGGTGAGCAGCCGGAGCAGATGCAGGAGAGCGGGGCAGGGCCAGGGTCTCCTTCCCATCCCCTCAGGGAGTCCCCCGCCCCTTTCCTCATGCTGCCCCCACCCCACGTCCCTGCTGGGTGGGTCAGAAGCTCACCCTGCGGGCCTGACGGGGGGTGACCAGAGAGCAGAACAAGTCTCAGCGCAGGGGGGAGGAGGGTGGAAATGCTGGGGGGGCCCAGTACCCCTGAGTCCCCAGGGATGAATGTGACGGATTCTGCTTCCCTTGCAGCAGGAAGACAGCCAGTGAGAGCACAAGGAGCTGAGGAGCCAGCAGCTGCGTCCCCCTCCCCCCAACCCTCCCAATTGTATAGAATGTATTTAAATTCGGATTAAATAACGTTTCAAAAAACATTTGGATCAGGCTTTGTCAATAATTTTTAATGGGGGGGGGCATTTTGGCAAGTGGTCAAGGGCCACATTTCTACCGAGGAGTTTGGGGTCTGGGACGGGGCGGTTGGGTGCAGAAGAGAGCTGAGGGGAGGAGCCTGGGTGCGCACCGTCCATTGCATCATCACGCGGCGCCATTGTGCTAGTGCTGGAGCTTGGGTGACTGGTTTAATTGGAATGTTTACACAGATTAGGTGTTTTAACTTTAGGAAACTTCATTTTAAATAAGGTCAAATGTTAATTTCTGTCTACCACAAAGGGTTTCAAAGTTTTCTTTCTTAAAGGCAGGGATGAGGAACCTTTTTTGTCTCCAGGGCCACTGACCCCCAGAAAAACCAGTTGGGGACCACACACGAGAAAAGCAAAATACAAAAACCCTTCTTCCAAAACCCACAAGCCTCACTGAGGTGAGGGGAAGGGACAGGGAGGACTGAGGTTCGGGGATCCCTCATTTTTGGCCCCCCCTCAGATTGAGAGGGACCCGCAAATGCCACTCTCCCTGGAACCCAGGAGAGTTAATCTGTGCTGGGGCTGGAGTGCCAGGGCAGTGAGATGTCTCAGTCGGGGCCACATTCGTGAGGCTTGGGGGGGTGGAGGCGCCAGGGACGCATTCAGATAGAGCAGGGGAGCCGGCAGGGACCCTGAGAGGAGAAGTGGGAGTGAGAGCCCAGCCGGGGAGACACAAGGAAACCAGAGTCAGTCTAGTATCTCTCAGGCAGCTGGGGTAGACACCCCCCACCCCAAACCCCAGCCTCCTGTTGGATCCTCCTCCCACAGTTAACTGCCTCTGAGTCTGCACCCAAACTCCCATCGCTGCCCTGAACCTGTCCCAGAGCCTGCAACCCGCAGCCTCTCCCGCGCCCCACTCCCCAGCCATCCTGCACCGTAACCCCAGCCTCAGGCCAGCGAACCTGAGTGAGGGTGGGGGAGCCCAAGCAGCAGAGGGAGGGGGGAGTGGAATGAGTGGGGGCGTGGCCTCAGAACAGGGGCAGGGGTAGGTGCGGGGAAGGGGGCGGGGCAATGGTAGTGGCCTCTAATGCCCACACCCCTCCCTTCGGCATCGCTTATGTCCCATGTCCGCCCCCTCCTGAGCCCACAGCCGGTGCCAAGGCCTCGTGCCCAGGGCGGGGTCGCCCCTGTGAGCTGCCAGCCATACTGGGGAGAGGCGAGAGGGTCTGGGCTGCTGTGTCCGTTGCTGGCTCCTGTCAGGCCTTTGCACCAAGTCCTGGTGCAGCCTGAGCAAACCTGGGTCCTTCCCTGCTCCTCCAACACCACCTGGGCAAAGGGAGGAGAGTCCCCAACAGCCTCTGTCACTTCGGCCTCCTGTCGGGGGAACATGCCCCCTGCAGCATGATCCCCTGTAGATCTAGCCCTCTGGGCACTCACACAAGGTCTCTACACGGCAGCTGCTCTGTGCCTAGTGCTGGCACTGCAGAGCCATTTGCCACTTTGCACCCGACTGTCACCAGGTCCTTTCCATTTGCAGGGCCGGCCACATCTCCTGCCCGCTAGGCCATTGGCTGCACCCTCGTCTCGCTCCTCCTGGTGTCTGTATCCGTCATCACCTTGGTGCTGGAGAGATGGGGCCTGCCCCAGCCTGCCGGGCTGCAAGGGACTCCTGTTGGGAGCAGCTGCATGGGAACCAGAGGCCCAAGAATGGGAGAACCCTATTGACCTGCTGTGAGCAGGAGACGGGGATGGGGAGAGGGCTGGGGAGGTACCTGTACTCAGCTCTGAATGGGGGCTGGGGAGACACAGACACTGCTGATGATTGCTGCACTGTGGGCCCCTGGGTTACAGTCTATGCCCAGGCAGCTCCTCCAGTCACTGCCTGTCACATTACTGGATCTTGAGGGGAGCAGCCAGATCACTGCTGCACCCATAGGTGGGGGTGTTGGCCCCAGAAAATGGTAGAAAAGGGGGCCATGTGGGGTGCTGAATAGAAGCTTATTATCTGATAGTCCTATGTAAGCTATTTATGTGGTTGTATAACGTCTGTGTGTGTAGTTAGGAATCTGTAGTCTGTGTGGATCCTGAATATTTCTCTGCATGTGGTTGAGCATTGGGCAGAGCCCGGCCTGTGGACATGCTAATTAGCGAGGCCCTGTGGGACAATGGCACTGAATGGGCCAAGGACACACCTAAAGCATGAGGGCGGACACCTAAGAGCGGCCAGCAGAGAGAGGCTGAGGACCAGGTGATCTCCTGCAGCCAAGAAGAGGCCAGGAAGGAGGGATAAATAGGCCATGTGGTCGATGCCATCTTGGTTCTCAGCTCAGCACTTCATCCCAGAGGCAGCATTGCAGGGATCGAAGAGCCTGGAAGACCTGTGAACCCATCCTGACCCTAGGATGTGCAACAAGAACTCTTAAACCAGCAGCTGTAACATCTCTGCTAGAGGCTGCATCGAGAACTGGGAGATTCGGTGCATGTAACATACTATTCCTTTAACAACCTTACTCTCATGCTTTTCTTTATTGTAATAATAAACCTTTAGGTGTTAGATGCTAAAGGATTGGCTCAGCATGATTTGTGGGTAAGATCCAGAGGGTAAATTGACCAAGGATCTGTGGCTGGTTTCTTGGGACCAGACAGAACTTGTTCGGGGTAGGTGGGATTGGGTGCTAGGACCCCCACCGGTGTATGAGGCCCGGGGCCATCGGGGGCATGGATATTGCTGGGGTGCCGGAGGGGTTTTGCTCGTGAGGCTTCAGGCAGGCAGCTGAAGCGCTCTGTGGGACTGGTTTGTGGCCTGTGTGGAGAGGTCACCAGTCTGGGGGCTGTAAGGAGCCCCGGATTTGAGCAATTCGCCCTGAGCAGACGCCCTCAGCTGTGCCCAGACACGGCCCGGTCCGTCACACTGCCTCTCAGCCTGCAGGCCTCTCCTCGCTCTCAGCCAGGCCAAGGGCTGAGCCCCGCTGTGGCCTGCCCCAGCCAGCCAGCCAGCCCAGCTCCTCCTCCTGCACAAACAGTCCCGCCTGCTCCTTTAGCAAAGCAGAGCGGGCTGGTTGTGGAACTTCTGGGAGACTGAGGTTCAAGTCCCAGGTCTGCTGCAGAGCCCTTGGCCCTGCCACTCCCCTGAGTGGGCCTCAGCTCCCATCTGTGAAACGGGGACACTGATTCTAACTTGTCTAAAGGGAGCATTTTCAAAGCCCTAAGGGAGTTGGGAGCACAAGTGTGTGACTGTGCTTTGTGCCCACTGCTTGGTGCTCCTAAATCCCCCAGGTGCTTAGCTTGGGAGCTTTTCCGGGCAGGGGCTGCGGCTAGGGTTGCCAGGTGTCCCGTTTGAACCGGACAGTCCAGTATTTGAGCTTTCTGTCCAGGAGATACATTGAGAAAATATCTCAATTTTCTAAATAAGATGTACTCTAGGTTGTGATGCAATGGCAAGTATGACTGGTATTTTTATTGACCATCTGGCAACCCTGGCTGCGGCTGCCTCTCACTACTCTGGTGTGGACAAAGCACTGCAGTCATCCCGGGACAACGCCCCCAGAGACGCTCTCCCTCTGGGGCAGGGTCCTTTAATGCTTTTCACACTGACATAGGCTACGGGACAGCCCCTTGGACACGGGCATGAGTGTCCCCGCGGGGCGGTATCCCCCGGACGCTGCGCAATGCAGAGAAGAGGGGTGAGTCCTGGGGGATTGGTGGGACAAGAGACGTTCCGTTATTTTAACCCCACCCGCTATAAAGCAGCAAAACCCTGGGTCCAGGTACTCAAAAGTGCAGGGCTCTGCTTCTGCGGGATTAGCCGCCCCTTCTCGGCTGGGAACACGCAGGCGAAGCATCAAAGGGCTCCCACCCCACTGAGATGGTGACTGCATGTCTCGGGAAGGGAAGAATCCAGCCATGGGGGGGGGAGGGATCCCCTCTGGCACTGACAGAGAGGCCCAGAGACATGCAGAAGGAAAGTTCGGGAGGGAGGGGGCAGAGATACCAGGTAGGGAGGAGGACGGAGGTGCAGCTAACTCTGATACTCGTGACACCCAGACCCCATCTCTCCCCACCTCCTTGGACCCAGGCAGCCCCTGCTCCTTTTTGTCTCCTCTCCCATTGACTGCCGCCCTCCTCACCACCAGGTCTCCCAAAGGTTCCTCTCCCCAAATGTTTCCCACTCCCTTCCCACTGTTCCTCACTCCCAAATCCCTGGGG
This sequence comes from Pelodiscus sinensis, assembly GCF_049634645.1. Lineage (NCBI taxonomy): Eukaryota > Metazoa > Chordata > Testudines > Trionychidae > Pelodiscus > Pelodiscus sinensis. The sequence continues at coordinate 1,499,776 of NW_027466048.1, forward strand.
TCCTGTCAAACAAATTTCTCTTCCTCCCTCCTGTGGCTGGCACCTCCATGTTCTGTAGCCTGGCCCCCCTCCCTTTACTCCATTCTTCACCAACCCTTCCAGCTCCTTGAGTTCCATTTCTTCCAGCCTCCACCCCAACTCCCTACATCTGCATCTCCACCCCAGCCCTGCCTCCCAGCCCCGCCTCTTAGCCCCCGGCCCCAAACCTTCCCTTCCCTGGTTCTTCCCTCCCCAAACTGCCTGTTCTGGTTATTTCTAGGCCAGGGGTGAAGCAGGAGCCATTCTGCTGGGCACTCTGCAAACACAGAACAAGGACAGTCCCGGCCCCACACATCTGGCCCTTGAAGAACAAACCCAGAGGCAGAGGGACCTGGACAGACGGGATGGTGGGGGGCAATTTCCCTCAGCAGCTTGGGCCGTCCTGGCAGAATGGTGTCTCAGTCTCCTAGGAGATCACAGTAGTGGGAACCAACTGTCCATGTTGTGCTAGACAAGGGCGATAGGAAGCCGCTCTGGGGTGCCCCACTAAGCCTGGCGGGCTGGGGGCGGGGCTTTGGGTGCTGTCAGCACGCTGGGCTGCACAGCCACAGTGTACTCCAGGGATCTGGTGGCCAAGTAGTGTAGTGGCTGCACTCCCAGTCCCCTGCCCTGAGCCTCCAAACACCCCCCACCACCTACCCCTGACTCCTGCACCACAATCCCTGCACTGCGCCCCCCCTCACTCCTGGACTCCCTGCCCTGAGCTCCCCACACCCATACACTCCCCAGCCCCCTGTCCTGAGCTCCACCATACCCCTGCCCTGAGCTCCCCATCCTCCCACACTCCCCACCCCTTGCCCTGAGCTCCCCCACATCCTCACACTCCTCATCCCCCGCCCTGAGCTCCCCATACTCCCACATTCCCCATCCCACTGCTCTGAGCTCCCCCACATCTACAGACTTCCCACCCCCCTGCCCTGAGCTCCCCCACATCCTCACACTCCATCCCCCTAACCTGAGCTCCCCACACCCACACACCCCAGCCCTGAGCTCCCTGGATTCCACACATTCACATTTCTCACAGGTAATTTCCTGTCATTCAGTTTGGACACAGACCGGCTAACCTTGTGAGGAGGGCTTTAAACTAGGTTCGACGGGGACAGGTGAGCAAAGCCCACAGGTAAGTGCTGAATGTGCGGGACTGAGAGATGGGTTGGAAATGGGGGGGATTACGGCCTATAATGGGAAGGAGCAAGGAGGGTCAGGGCACAACAGGGAGGCAAGATCAAATCAGTATCTTAGATGCCTATATACAAATCCAAGAAGTATCAGTAATAAGCAGGAAGAACTGGAATTGCTAACCAATAAATACAACTTTGATATCATTGGTATTACAGAAACCTGGTGGGATGGGACGCACGATTGGAATGTTGGTATGGAAGGGTACGGCTTGCTCAGGAAGGACAGACAGGGAAAAAAGGGAGGAGGGGTTGCCTTGTATATTAAAAATGTACACACTTGGACTGAAGTGGAGATGAACGTAGGAGATAGCTGTGTAGACAGTCTCTGGGTTAAGCTAAAAGGGGTAAAAAACGAGGGTGATATCATGCTAGGAGTCTACTACAGGCCACCTAGCCAGGTGGAAGAGGTGGATGAGGCCTTTTTTAAACAATTAACAAAACTAGCCAAAGCCCAAGATTTGGTGGTGATGGGGGACTTCAACTATCCAGACATATGTTGGGAAACTAACACAGCGGGGCGCAGGCTATCCAATAAGTTTCTGGACTGCATTGGAGACAACTTTCTGTTTCAGAAGGTTGAAAAAGCTACCAGAGGAGAAGCTGTTCTGGATTTGGTTTTAAGAAATAGGGAGGAACTAGTTGAGAACTTGAAAGTGGAAGACAGTATAGGGGACAGTGATCATGAAATAATAGAGTTCATGATCTTAAGGAAAGGTAGAAGGGAGACCAGCACAATTGAGCTAATGGATTTCAGGAAGGCAGATTTTGATAAGTTCAGAGAACTTGTAGGTAAGGTCCCATGGGAAGCAAGACTGAAGGGAAAAACAACTGAGGAGAGTTGGAAGTATTTCAAAGGGACGTTGTTAAGGGCCCAAAAGCAAACAATTCCGCTGTGTAGGAAAGATAGAAAATATGGCAAAAGACCAGCTTGGCTTAACAAGGAGATCTTGCATGATCTCAAAATAAAAAAGGAGTCGTATAAAAAATGGAAACTAGGACAACTAACAAAGGATGAATATAGGCAAGCAACACGGGAATGCAGGGGCAAGATTAGAAAGGCAAAGGCACAAAATGAGATCAAACTAGCTACAGGCATAAAGGGAAACAAGAAGACCTTTTATAAATACATTAAAAGCAAGAGGAAGACCAAGGACAGGGTAGGCCCACTGCTTAGTGAGGAGGGAGAAGCAGTAACAGGAAACTTGGAAATGGCAGAGATGCTCAATGACTTCTTTGTTTCGGTCTTCACCGAGAAGTCTGGAGGTGTGCCTAACGTAGTGAGTACAAGCAGAGAGAGGGTAAGTTTAGAAGATAGGATACACAAAGAACAAGTTAAAAATCACTTAGGAAAGTTAGATGTCAGCAAGTTACCAGCTCCTGATGAAATGCATCCCAGGATACTCAAGGAGCTGATAGAGGAGCTATCTGAGCCTTTAGCTATGATTTTTGAAAAATCATGGCAGACAGGGGAGATTCCAGAAGACTGGAAAAGGGCAAATATTGTGCCCATCTATAAAAAGGGGAATAAGAACAACCCAGGAAACTACAGACCGGTCAGTTTAACGTCTGTCCCAGGGAAGATAATGGAGCAGGTAATTAAGGAAATCATATGCAAACACTTGGAAGGTAATAAAGTGATAGGGAATAGCCAGCATGGGTTTGTGAAGAACAAGTCATGTCAAACTAATCTGATAGCTTTCTTTGATAGGATAACGAGCCTTGTGGATAAGGGAGAAGCGGTGGATGTCATATACCTAGACTTTAGTAAGGCATTTGATACGGTCTCGCATGATATTCTTATTGATAAACTAGGCAAATATAACTTAGATAGGGCCACGATAAGGTGGGTGCATAATTGGCTGGGTAACCGTAGTCAGAGAGTTGTTGTTAACGGTTCTAAATCCTGCTGGAAAGGGATAACAAGTGGAGTTCCTCAAGGGTCTGATTTGGGACCCGTACTGTTCAATATCTTCATCAATGATGTAGATATTGGGATAGAGAGTACGCTTATTAAGTTTGCAGATGATACCAAACTGGGTGGGGTTGCAACTTCTTTGGAGGAGAGGGACATAATTCAAAATGACCTTAGCAAGTTAGGGAAATGGTCAGAGGTAAACAGGATGAGGTTTAATAAAGAGAAATGCAAAGTGCTCCACTTAGGAAGGAACAATCAGTTCCATACATACAAGATGGGAAGCGACTGTCTAGGAAGGAGCATGGTGGAAAGAGATCTAGGGGTCATAGTGGACCACAAGTTGAATATGAGTCAACAGTGTGATGCTGTTGCAAAAAAAGCAAATATGATTCTAGGTTGTATCAACAGGTGTGTTGTAAGCAAAACTCGTCCCGCCCCAGGGTCAGGAGCATGTCAGGTCTCTTCAGACATGCATGTGCCTATTGGGCCACGGCCCCTGGGTGTCACGCAGCTGGAGCGTGGCATGGCATGTGCTTGCACGTGCACAGGTGTCTGTGTGATCCGTGGGAGGCATGGCCCACGTGCGCGGTCCCTGGTCTCCCTCCCGCCTCCTCCCCCGAACTACTTAATTGGAACTACTTCCCCGGTACGGTCTCCCTGGATGACCCTGCCGACTCCAGTGCTGGAACTCCTTGTGGTGGCCCCTCCGGTGTGCCCAGGTCAGGGCCCTCCAGTCCCGGCTCGCTGCCTCCCGGGCTGGCACGGACCGCCCCGCCCCCCAAGAGTCGGTCGAGGGCAGGGAAGTAGGGGCAGGTGGCAGCCCCTGCTGCGGCGCCGCCCCTGGTGGCCATGGCGTACGCCTGCCGCAGCTGTTTTACTTTCAGGTGCACCTGCTCCTGGGTGGCCTGTGTCCCTTTCGGGCCATGGCGGCCGCTATGCGCCCGTAGACGGCCACGTTCCTCCTCCTAGTACAGAGATCATGGACGCTGGGGGCCTGCCCCCAAACCTCAATGAGGTCCATGACCTCCACACTAGACCAGGAGGGTGCGCGCCATCTACGGCCCCTGGCTGGCCCCTGGGTGCTGGGGGACTGGGCGGGGGGACGGCTCGCTGGCACTGGCTGCCTGGCTCATCCTGCAGCCCCTGGTTCGGGGCAGAGACTGCTGGCAGGGCTGGCTCTGGCAAGTGCCGTCTGGCCAGAGTCTACCCCTTTAAGGGCCCCAGGGCTGGGGAGAGGAGAGGAGTTTTCCTGGTTTGGCCCAGAGCAGCCACCAGGGGAACCTGGGGAGGGCTGGCCTCCAGCTACTTCGAATTAACTGGCTACACAGCCCTTAATTCCAACTACTGAATTCGAATTTGGCGTTACTCCTGGTAGAATGAAGTTTACCTAGTTCGAATTAAGTCCAAACTAGCGGTTTGTATGTGTAGCACCTATGAAAGTTACTTCCAACTAACGGCTGTTAGTTCGAATTAACTTTGTAGTGTAGACATACCCATAGTTCCTATACAACTAACAGCTAATGGGTAGTCTCCAGTAGTTTAAATCTTGGGGCATTTGGAAAAGGAGGGGGAGCTACATGTGTGCGGGGTGTATTGTTGCCCTCTGCTGGATGGACTGTAAATGCTTTATGTATGTATCATATGCCCTATAGTGCTAACAGTTAATGGAGATTCTCCTCTAGCTCACACCTGGCATTTTCTAAAGTAATATATGTGTGTGTATGTGCGAGAAAGAGCAAGAGCCTGGGGGCTCCCTCATGTCTCCTCCCCATCCTGATCTGCTTGGCTTAAGTGCAGGAAAGAAGAAGTAGTGAGCTTTGTGTATTTGACATCAGGTGGAAGCAGGGGAATGGAGGAGTAGTGGGAACAAGAGCACTTGGCTTCTTTTCCTGCAGACCGAGAGGGGTGGGGACTGGGTTGAGCTATATAAATCAGATGCCGCTCCATGCCTCAGTTTCCTCCTTCATACAATGCCGATGACACAGAGAATGTTTGTAAAGTGCCTTGTTGTTAGCCCATGGGGCAGAGGGGGAAACTCGGTCTCAGAAGCAGACTGGGGGGAGGTAAAACCCTACCTAGGCAGCGCTGGTTCCACTACGTCACGCTGCCAGACCGGTCTGAGTGGGTCCCTCTCTTGGCTGCTCCTCCCCCCAGGGGGAGTGGGTTCCTCTCCATCGGCTGCAGGAACCAGCATTTCAAGGTCTTTGCCAATGGGCAGCCGTTCTGCAATTCAGCTCTGCCGCGGCTTCCAGCAGATCGATACACTGGAGATCGATGGTGCCCGTGAGAGGCAGCGGGGCAAGTGGGAGGCTCTAACTCTTGCTCCTGGCCAGGAAGTCCAGTGCTGGGTGACACCAAGGCCACGTCTGCACTGCAGGCATTTTGCTCAAGAACAACTGTTCTTGTGCAAAAACTTGTGGCGCGTCTACACTGCACGTGAATTCTTGTGCAAGTAAATTTGCAGTAAAGCATCAGAAAAGAGGGCTTCTTGCACAGGAGTTATTCCTCTCCCCACGAGGAATAAGCCCCTTTTGTGCAAGAGCTGTTGTGCAAGAAGGCAGCGTGGACGGGCACCAGGGGCTTCTTGAGCAAGACACTTTTATGGCTAAAATGGTCATCAGAGCTTTCTTGCACAAGAAAGCGTTCACAATGCCATGGACACTCTTGTGCAAAAGCACATGGCAGGGTGGAGGTGCTCTTGCACGAGACCATTTGCGCAAGAACTCCGGTGTGAAACAGTTCTTGTGCAAGAAGCCTGCAGTGTAGGGCAGGGAGCAGCCTATGGGGCTACTGGAGCTGCTGGCTGCAGGATGCCCAGTCAGGGAGTGGGGGGGACCCCTAGGAATGGCTCCAACTTCCCAGAGGGGTGGCCAGAGGCAGGACATTTGCCTGGCAGGGTGAGATGGGGGGGGCAGAGACCACACAGGGGCTTTGGGCAGCCCTCAGCAGATCAGGCAAAGGGCAGGTGGGGAGGTGGTGACCTCACAGAGGAACCCACATCTCAGGCTGAGAAAAGGGGGGAGCGGGCCCAGGGGACTTTGGAGACCCCCGGTTGCTTTAGCTCTGGTGCGTCTCCTGCTCACAGTTGCTTTGTCCTCTGTGAGTTCCACATCCGGACAGCGTTTTGCAGAAGGTAAGAGCCCCCAGGGGTTTGGATCCCGCCCGGGGCCGGCTGGGTTCCAGGCAGGCCCAGCCCTCGGTCAAGGGCCAGAAGTGCCTGTGCAAGACCGAGCCGATAAGCAAGGGGCCATTTGGGGGCTGGGGGCAGTCGCTCTGGGGAGCTGGAACCCCTGGATTTCGCTCTGCAGGCTGCGCCCCAAGCTCCCCTTTGCTCCCCTCATTTGCAGAATGGCCAAACACATCAGGCTGTGGTTCCGGAAAGCCCTGAAGATGGCCCCAGGGCCGGTGGGAAGCAGCTCCTCCGTCCCCGCGGGCGGGGAAGCTGAATCCCACCAGCGCGGGGCGACTCGCCCACCGGCCAGGCCCCTCCGGACCTGGCTCCAGAGGCGGCTGGGAAGGCGGGACCCAGCCCAGCGGGGCAGCCGGGTAGGGTGGCTCTGGGGCCTCCTCTGTGGAGAGAAACACCTGCCCCAGGAGCCCAGCCCCCATTACCACCAGGGGGCATCGCCCTGCCCAGCCTCCGGGGACCTGCCAGTCTCCGGGAGCCCCCAGCCTCTCCGCACCAGCCCCTGCAGCTGTGGGTCCAGTTCAGTGAGCAGCAGCGCCTGGGCCTCCAGCTGCAGCCGGGCCACCTCCTGCAGCCGCTCAGACCCAGGTGAGGGGCCGTGAACATGCTGGGCCCAGGGGCTCACCCAGTACATGGGGGGGCAGCCCCAGTGTCTGCCCCGCAGCCAGGGCAATGGATGGGGGTGGGAGCTGCTGCTTGGCTCTCTTGTTCCTGGTGGGGGCTCTGCTGAGGGCGTTGGCAGATGTGAGGGTGGAAGGGGGATGGGTCCCTGCGAGGGGCGTGTGGGGCCCAACCTGCCCTGGGTCCCTGACATGGGGGCGCGTGACCCCTGCTGGCCGCTGGAGTCACCCTGGTCCCTTCCCTCCCGCACAGAGCCCCCCTGCGCCTCGGCGGAGCTCTGCCAGGAGCGGATGGACTCCCGGGTGGAGGAAGGGGCCATCTATGATATTGAAGAGCAGCTCCACACCCGGGACACGGTAGGAACCTTCTCCACACGGGGGGGACCCGAGATTGTCCGGCCCCTTCCCAGCACGTCCCCCCCTCCGGGAGGGGCTTGTCCCTGGGGATCCCCCTGGGGCCCCTTCTCCTGCATGACCTGGGCCCCCCAAGCTGAGGTCTCTTGTCATGCACCAGCTGGGCCCCCACAAGCCTGAGGAAGCAGTTGGGGGGGGAGTGTGGGTGCTTGGACAACCGGCAGCTCCCACCTCCACTCCTGGGAGGCCTGAGCCCTGCAGCTGTCCGTGGGGGGCAGGCAGGCCCCATGCTCACAGACTCTCTCTGGGGTGCAGAGCCCAGCCGCCCTGCAGCGGTTCCTCCTGGCCGTCCCCCCCGCCTGCCTCGCCGCCCTCCAAAGGGGCGAGGACACCCTGGCGCCGCGTTGCTGCAAGGACACCATGATGGCCAGGATCGTGGTGAGCGAGTCGCGGCGGCCGGGAGGAGGGGAGGGGATACGTGGGGTGGACAGGGGTCTGCCTGGGCCATGGCGGCGGGTGGGGGTGCTGGAAATGGGATGGGTGGGGCCAGGAGTGCTGGAGGGGGAGGGAGAGGTGGACATGGGGAGGGTGGGTGGGGATGCTGGAGGAGGGAGGGACACAGAAATGGGGCAGGTCTGGGGTGCTGGACAGGGAGGGGGATTCGGAACAGGGAGGGGTCTCCCCGGGCCATGGGGGGGGGAGCTGGAAGGTTAGCAGAGCGGGCTGCTGAGGATGCGCCTGGGGAGCAGGGATGAGGAGGTTCAGAGGCTGGTCACCAGGGCAGTGAGGGGCAGGAGACGGCCTGGGGACAAGGATTGAGCTGGTCCCGGTTTGGGAGGGGGGTACTGAGAGGGGCCCTGTGCCGGGCAGGGGGGCTACAGGCCAGCGGGAGGCAGTGGGGTTGGATCCTGCTGGGTGGGGGCGCTGGCCGTGTGAGCGTCTCTTGGGGGCCCCAGCCTCACACGCCCCTTTGTCTCCTTGGGTCTCACAGGAGATCATGGAGGACTCCCCCACCCCACTGGTCTTGGCCGACTGCCTCAACGCCGCCTGCAGCCTCAGGTACCGACCCCCCCCCGCCGACTCCCCCCCAGAGCAGATCCCTGACCAGGGAGTGGGAAAGTCTCTGTCTCCTGGGCTATGTCTAGACTGCAAGCCTCTTTCGAAAGAGAGCACCCAGTGAGTCTGGATGCTCTCTTTCGAAGAAGCCCTAGTTCCATTCAAGAACGCCTTCGTTCGAAAGAAGCACTTTCCAAAGAAGGCGTTCTTCCTCGTGAAATGAGGTTTACCGCCGTGGAAAGAAAAGCCGCGTTCTTTCGATTTAATTTCGAAAGAACGCGACTGCAGTCTAGACGCAGGTGATGTTTTTTCGGAAAAAGGCTACTTTTCCCGAAAAAACCCCTGAGTCTGGACACAGCCCTGCTGCTGAATTAACAGTCTCTGCCCCTCTCTCCTGCCAGCACCTTGCAGCCTCCCCTACAGGCCCAGCTCCTGAGCCCCCTGCTGAGGGCGGCCGTGGGACAGACTGTATCTGGGGACTGGCAGCAGGAGCCCATCCACACACAGGTATGTCCCTCCGGGCCCTGCTCCCGGGCTGGGCTGGAGCTCCAGAGAGGAGTGGGGGAGGGAGAGAAGAAGCTGCAGGTTTGGATCCTTCCCTCCAGGTTTCCCGTTGCTCTCCCTGGGGGCCCGTCCCTTCCATGTCCAGCCTGGGCTCCTCCCTGCTCTGCGAGGCGGCTCAGACCCTGCTCAAGGCTGCACCCCGAAGCCAGCGGGTGGCCTGGATTCCCCAACCCCCCTCTGACCCAGGGCTCCCCCTTGTCTTGCAGCAGTTCATCCGGGCCCTTCCCGTCGACCTCCAGGCCCTACTGGCAAGCCTCCTCGCCGAGTCCCCAGACACCGCCAGGCTGCAGCTGATCATGGAGGTGAGCCCCGTGGGGGGGACGGGGCCATTGTCCCTGCTTCCTCGGGGGGCCGAGAGAGGAGCTGTGTCAATGGCTGGGGGTGGGGGCACAGTCTGAGAGGAGCCCCAGGCTCTGCCCAGAACCGGCGCCTCCCTACGGGTCCTGACCTGCCTCTTTCCCCCCCTGGACTCCTTTCCCCTTCATGTTAACATCCCAGGGGATTCTGCCCATCAGGTCTCTGAGGGAGTCAAAATCTGCTTTTTTGAAGTCCAAGGTGTGTATTTTACTACTCTCTTTCCTTCCTTTGGTTAGGATCCTGAACTCTACTATCTCATGATCACTGCTTCCCAGGTTGTCACCCACCTCTACGTCCCGTATTAGTTCCTCCCTGTTTGTGAGGAGAAGGCCAAGCTGTGCACAGCCCCTGGTTGGATCCTTCAGCACTTGTACCAAGAAGTTATCCCCAACATTCTCCAAAAACTTCCTGGATTGCCTGTGTACTGCCGTATTGGTTTCCCAACAGATGTCAGGGTGATTAAAGTCCCCCACAAGAACCAGGGCCTGCGATCTGGAAGCTTCGCTCAGTTGTCCGAAGAAAGCCTCATCTACCACATCCACCTGGTTCGGTGGCCTGTAGCAGACACCAACCACAACATCACTGCTGTTTGCTCCTTTAAACCTGACCCATAGACTTTCAACAAGTTTTTCTCCCTCTTTATACTGGAGTTCAGAGCAATCATAGTGCTCTCTTACATATAGTGCAACTCCTCCTCCTTTTCTCCCCTGCCTGTTCTTCCTGAACAATCTATACCCTTCCATGACAGCGCTCCAGTCATGCGAGTCATCCCACCAAGTCTCTGTTATCCCAATTAAATCATATTTCTTGGTCTGGGCCAGGGCCTCCAGTTCTTCCTGTTTGTTGCCCAGGCTTCTTGCATTAGTGTACAAACACTTCAGGTAACCAGTTGATTGCACTATCTTCTCCATTCGAAACTGGGGTCCTCCTTTCTCGCTCCTTGCTCTATGCATTTCTTCCCGGTATCCGACTTTCCCACTCCCCTCAGGGTTTTGGTCACCGTCCCCCGACAAACCTAGTTTAAAGCCCTCCTCACTAGGTTTGCAAGCCTGCCCGCAAAGATGCTCCTTCCTCTCTTCGTTAGGTGGATCCCATCTCTTCGTAACAATCCTTGCACCCGGAACAGAGTCCCATGGTCGAAGAAACCAAAGCCCTCTCTGCGACACCACCTGCGCAACCACGCATTGACTTCCTCAATTCGACGATCCCTGCCCAGTCCTTTCCCTTCAACAGGGAGGATGGACGAGAACACCACTTGCACTCCGAATTCTTAGATCCTTCTTCCCAGCGCTACATAATCCGCAGCATCCTGATCAAGGTCATTCTTGGCCGTATCATTAGTTCCTACATGGAGAAGCAGGAAGGGGTAGCGATCTGAAGGTTTAATCAGCTTGCTAAGCCTCTTAGTGACATCCCGAATGCGAGCTCCCGGTAAGCAGCACACCTCTCGAGATTCCGGGTCCAGACGGCAGAGGGATGGCTCAGTCCCTCTTAGGAGGGAGTCCCCGACCACCACCACACGTCGTTTCCTTTTGGGGGTGGTGGCCGTGGAACCCCCATCCCTAGGACTATGCATCCCATGCCTTTCAGTAGATGGTGTTCCCTTCTGGTTTCTACCTTGTGAGGTCCCTTCCAGAGCTTTCAGCACTGCAGAGCCTGTGGAGAGAGCTTGAAAGCAATTGCTTACCTCTATAGCATCGGGGGAATCCCGTGCTGGTCTTTTTCCCCTTCTAGAAGTTACATGCTGCCAGTTCTCTTCTTGCTCACGTACTGCCATCTCTGGCTCCTCTGCCTGCCGTGCTTGAAGGATTAATTGCTGCCTTCTATCGAGGAAGTCTTCATCCTCTCTGATCAAGCATAAGGTCGACACTTGGGCTCTAATTTTTTCAGTCCTCTAATTTTTTCTTCCAAAATCTCGACCAGCTTGCACTTCGTGCAGATGAAATCCGTTCTTTCTTCCGGGAGGAAGACAAACATGGCATAGGCCGTGCAGGTAACAACAGCAGACCCATCATCAACCATCGCTGCTGTCCTGGAGAAGGGATTTAAAAAGAAAGACAAGAGAACCTCCCGCCCTTCCCACTCCCCTTCAGAACTCCCTCTCAAAATTCCCTGTTAGCAATCACCTGTTCGCAAGCTCCTTGGTCGCTTGCCCACTGCCTTATAAACCCCCTCCCCCTACCAAGGCTCAGCCAATCAGCAGAGGCTTCTAGAATTCAAACTTTAATTAGAAGCCAACAGTTTCCACCTGCCAATCACAGCCCCTACCAATCACAGCACAAACTCTATCAAGGGGAGGGGGGGGCGGGGAAAAAAAAAAGCCTCACTCTCAAACACAGGGGAAAATAGAGAAAGAAAGAAAAAACAAAAAAGCACACACACCAACCCTCACTCACAAACACAAGCTCAGCACACAGCAAGAAAGCCCCAAACACAACACACACTTCCCTCAAGACTCCTGTATCTGCTTCTCCTCTACCTGGAGAACTCCCTCTCTAAAGCCTCACTCAAAGGGGGGGGGGGAACTCACTCTCAAACACAAGGGAAAATAAATAAATAAATCAACAACAAAAAGACTCACACCACCACACACCAAACAAACACAAGCTCAGCACACAGTAAGAAAGCCCCAATAAAAAAACACACTTCCCTCAAGACTCCTGTATCTGCTTCTCCTTCACCTGGAGAACTCCCTCTCAAAAGTCCCTGTAGGGTAAACTGAGGCAGCCCTAAATGTGCTAGTAGGCCTCTAAACAGAATAACTCCATTCTAGGATTAAGGCCTAGGAACACCACAGTCAGGATAAGAACTGCAGACAGTAAAAGACCCTGGGCACCATAGCAACCACGTTCTAAAACACTCGAAAAGGGTCTCAGTTGGTAATGTAACACATTTTGCTTAAGATAACATTCATAAAATTTGCTTAAACTGTCTTGCTTCACTCCTAGATAATAAGCCTGAGAACCAAGTGCTGCACCAACTCAAGGCCATACCCGCCTGCTATAGCAACATCATCATCTATGCAGACTAAAATGTTATTACTGTTTTGCTGACATGTTTTGGCATTTGAACAATAACCACCTGTATATTAATTAACGAGCTGTTACTTTGCAATGGGCGGAGATATTATGTAATCTTTAGTAGTTCTATTGGCTTATGTGCTCATTTCGTCTTGCTGCTAGACCTATCAAATCATTTTTCCTCCGTCCACCTGCTGACTATATAATCTATTGTATTGTGTTAATTAACCAGTGTTCACCAGGGTAACCCCTGCGTGTCACTCCATCAGCTGATGTATAATAAATCCTCCGCTTGTTTTCACCTGCATCCAGAGTGTCCTGGCTTATTTCCAACAGTTTGGGGGCTCGTCCGGGATTCAGGCTTGTGAGCTGATCGGGAGCTGGAGACTGAAACCCAAGAGAGGTGAGTATATTTAATTTACCACCTCATTAGGTCTAGGGGTTGACGTCTCTGGTTTCCTTCAGACACATCCTGGTTCCGTTCCCATTTGAGGCATGAGATACCTGGATGAGGGTGAACCAAGTATATGAGGCAGGCCTGAAAGAGGGAGGGAGGAACATCTAACCCCCCCACTGGGGACGAGCACAAGAGGGTTGTGTACTGTTAGAACTAAGGGCTCGTTACGGAGAGACTGGATAAATCACCAGGGAGTGATTGAGCCGTACGTTAAGCTCGGGATTGGCCGAGTACGCAAGGCGGCAGGCAGCACGAACTGGTGACCCACTCTCTCATTGCACGTAACATTGTAAGACCTGGCGGACGCCCCCCAACAGGCACTTAACGTACACACTCTCGCATAGTGCAAATCCCCGCCAGTAATTGTGAAAGTACCAAGAGACACTACAAGAAGAAAAGACCGTACGGCATAAGCCCACACACGGAAGTTCGGGGAAAAAGGCTGATCCCTAAGAGTACGTCTGAAAGACGAAGCTAAAGAGGGACAGTTAAGTCGTGTGTGGACTCCCCGAGGAGGTACCAAAAAGCAGAAGCAGGGAGGAAAGCCGCGTGCAGCCTCCGTAAGTCAGCCGGGTTGAGAGCAAAGTGCCCGAGCCCGAGCTGGAAGTAAGTTAGCCGGGTCGAGAGCAAGGTGCCCGAGCCCGAGCTAGAAGTAAGTTAGCCGGGTCGAGAGCAAAGTGCCCGAGCCTGAGCTGGAAGTAAGTTAGCCGGGTCGAGAGCAAGGTGCCCGAGCCCGAGCTAGAAGTAAGTTAGCCGGGTCGAGAGCAAAGTGCCCGAGCCCGAGCTGGAAGTAAGTCAGCCGGGTCGAGAGCAAAGTGCCCGAGCCCGAGCTAGAAGTTAAGCCCAGCTGGATTGGGAGCCAAAGCACCCAAGTCTAGGACTGGAAGAGAAAGAACCCAGCGCCTGTCCGGAGGGACTGGGAAGGTCGGACGGTGAGCTGTAGCAGTTACAGCTGGAAAGTGTGATCCGCTAAACCTCTGCGTTTTCTGGACCACGTGTTGTGTGTTTGTATGTCATACCCTGTCATTATTTGTTCAATCCCAAGGAGTGCTCCTTTTCCTGCTAGAGATAATCCTATTTCTCCTACTGATAGTATGTTAAAAACCACATTTATAATCACTCATCTGAATGAATGCAAATTGATGTATGAGGAGTGAATGCCGCTGACAAGGTCTTAAATGCAAGGGGAGGTCAGCCGAACCTTGAGGCCGAGCGGATATGTGAGGGAGTGACGACTCCCCTTATTTCATAAGCTGCTAATAAAGTCTGACACTCTAGACGCAGCAGACCCCTTCTTTGGAGTGTGTAGATTTAGTTTCTTATAAGCCACTGAACAAACAAGGAGTGGACAAAATACTCCCCTGAATAACTAAAATGAATGGGGATTAATCTAAGCATACCCCCACTGCAGAAAAGCACCCACTATCTGTATGTGCATCATGGTCCAAGGACCTGTAAGCATTTAACAGATTAACAGAAAAGAAATTAAAGCCCTGAAGGATAAAATTGAAGCTCAGAAAAGCAAAAAGAAATCCTCCCTATGGTAAGAAATGTAACTTACAAGCAGCAGTGCCTCTGTGCCAAAAGAATGCACGAGGAGTGAGAGGAAAGGATTTCTCAGCTGGCGCACCCATATCAACTGTGCTGCCTCTCCCAAGCTTAGAGGGGGAATTTGACACATTACCCCTTTACTCCTCTCTATGCCCAGACCCATATGAGCTATACATCGTTATAGCTAGAGAGCAGTCATGAAAGATAACTAAAAAGGATCAGCTCTTCCCAATAAAAAAAACGGGCTCTAGTAACAACTTTGCCCGATCCAAAGCAAATAAACTTAACAGCTGATGGGAAGTATTCCTCCAAATTCTCAAGGAAAGAATGCCTGCCGACCATCAAGCCATATTAACCCTAGGCATTTTAGTTCGAAACATTTACACAGAACACAATACAAGAGTAGGAAAGTCTGCCAACCAACTTCAGGAGATTCTCAAGGCCTTGTTAGCAAATAGATAACTACAGCCTCTCCGGCTGGAATCGCAGACAATTCAAGGATGTTTCACAACGCACGAGCAGAGGCCGTCCAGAGGAAAAAAAAAAAAAAAAAAAAAAAAACAGTTAAAACCCTTCCCTCACACGCTGTTATAATTAGCTTGAGGGCGTGGGAGGAAGTAACCTAAAAGCCACCTTAAAGGCAACTGGTAGAAATTAAATTTAAAGATGTAATCACCAGAAGCTAAATCTGCCCTAACAAGGGGACACATTCTGCAACATAAATCTCCTTACAGAGCATGAGCAAGTGATCCACCCCAGAATCAGCAGCATAGATCAACTGCTGCAGCATGGATATTATAAAAACCCTATACTAAGAAGTTTAAAATTAATAATAGCTAACTGCAATAATACACAATTAGATTTACATATTGAAAAGAATAAGGAGGTGTGGGGCTAATTGGAAAGCCCGCTCTCCTTACCAAATTAATATTGGATAAACTTGTGTCATTAGGAAAGGTCATTTAGCAGGAATCAAAGAGTTTAGAGTCCTATGGGCATAGTAGAAAGTAAATAAGAAATTTGATTGATACTTAACTGGTTAACTGTATAGAAGAATGAAATCTATACATTCAATCCTTAAGGTTAAATTTACTCTTTAAGAAAACAAACCATTGTTTTAAGAATCCAAGCCCTGAAACTTCACTGTCTCTGTTCAAGGCTGAGTTGATAGCACTTTTAGCTTGCTTTCAAATCCAAAGTTGTGTCTGCAAATTGCCTGTCTGTTCTAGAAAGGGGGGAGCACTGTCCCTCATAAGTAAGCCTGTAACATTGTATATGATTCTTTTCAGGAAAAGAAAACCTTTTGCTTGCTAAAATAGTAACTAGCAAGTGCCTTGTTCTAAGAAAAAGTTTCTGTGGCAGCAAATTATTTGAAGCTTCACACATTAAAGGAAAAAAGAGCCTGAACTGCAGTACAAGAGGGAAACTGAAGCATGTCATCTTCAACTTAATAATTGAACAATGAAGTAATTTACTCAAACCCTCTGAAGCTGGTGTGCAAAACAAAGCATACCATTAGGTAACAACAGGATAATAAAAATTAGGAAAGAACATCTGTAAAGAAAAAGTATTCTAAATATAATGCACTACCCCAATGTGGGTAGAAATGTTTTCTTGTCTTTCAGATCATCAGAAAGCGCTGGTGCCAGCTGAAGAAAAACAAACAACAAAAAACCATGGTTCTGTGTCATGACATAATAAGTTTGTGTTCTGTCCAAGTTTGTCTTATGTGTCTTAATTGTAATACATATTGCAAATGTTGTTGTGTATAGGAAATTGTTTTAATGAAAGGATAATTTAATGAAAGGATAATTTAAGTAGAAGCATGGATTTAAACCAACAAAATTAATAATTGGGCCCAATCAATTGGCAACTCTAAACTTAATCAATTGTCAACTTTAAAATTCAGTAAAAGGATAATAGTTTAGTAATTATTTAGGCTAGAAGAATGTTAACAATGTCTCCACAGGTGAACAAAAAAAGAACTGGAAGGAAGCAAGGAGCGCATCACGTGAACAGGAGGATGGGAGACGGGTACCAGCCCTCTCCCCCACCAGACTGGTTTTGCTTTAATGGCTACATAAATAAAATATTTAGCTTCTGCAAATTTGCACACCAACCATAAAAGTGGTTTAGCCAGAGATAATAAGAAATCTATAAGTAACAACACAGGCAAGTGAGACATCAGCATATTTAAGTAAAGATGCCCACAACAATGAGGAAACTAGTAACCTCACCATTGCAATAACAGCTACTTGCCCTGCTACTCACGGCTGCCTGGTGCCTTAAAAGGCCTCAAGAATTATGGAATTGCATGAGTTCCTATTAACAATTAAACATCTGTGAACCATGCTTAGTCCTATAAGAGAAACAGTGACTCTAGTCAATGTAACGTCCTTCAAGTCACATACATAGAACAAATACACACTAATAGCAATGGGGAATACACGACCTTAGGCCTCCCCTCATTCACACATAATTATTTGTTTATTGTAACAACATGAACACTACGAGGACAAAGAATACACAGTCCTCTGAGTTAAAGTTTGTATGGAATATTGTGGGAAAGAAACTAAACACTAACATCAGGCCACTGAAGTTAAACCTACTAACTCCCACTGGGGCTTACCACTTAAAGCCCAAACAAAGGTAACCCCTAAGGCATGGCTGTCACTTGTTAAACAAAGGCCATTGCTAAATTGCCCTCATTTAAGTTTTATTAACCAAGTCCTTGAGGACAAAATAGAGCCTCCCAATTGTGCATCATTCCCTGAACAGACCCGGCCCAGAACTAAGACAACTGTCACTGGTCTTTACCTTGGTGATGTTCCACACTGGTATAGACCAGCTGTGTGCTAGACTGGCTAATGGAATTGGCAAGTGCCTAATTAGGCAACGACGGGGCTTAGCAGATACCATCGCAGATTGGTTTGGGCCTGGAAACTCTGTCAGTAGCACTTATGTCCAGGCTAGTAGATGCAGTAATATCCAGTGCTTGTAAAGGCCTAAACACCAGCCAAGCTAATCAAGTGAACCTAAATAGTTTGAAGGATCTGTCCAGCTCTGTGCCCACTTCACTAAACCTAATCAGATATTTAGACCAGAGACTAATTTGATTGTTAATTAATCGAACTAAATTAAAGAAATTAAAAGGCCAGTATTGAAGAACAGAGAAAGCTTTAGCCACTACCACCCAGCCCTTATAGAAGTGGTGAGTCCCCATCTTCCCTGTGCCTATCCATGAGAGTAAAAAGTAAAAAATTCTTGAGGACCCAAAGGCCCACCTAGACAGGCCATAGTATAACTGTTTGTTTTAGCCTCCTCACTCACAATGCTCAGAATGGTAACCTCCCTGCCTGTACCAAAGCAAGAGCATATAAATAGAGTAGAGAGCATTGCTTATTGTGAAGGTGTAGAAACCTCCCTGTATCCAGGGATTATTGCACCCACTTTGATAAAAATTTTATGTACCTGCCCATTTAACATCATGACGAATCTGCCTAGGTTTAATGTGATTCTCACAGAAAAACAAACATCGAGCTGGTCCAAATAAACGGTACCTACTGGTGTTTGACTACCCAGACAGATCACTCCATCTTGCCCCTCTACATATCTGTCTGTGTGCATAACAGTCCCCCACCGGGCGATCCTGACCGTTGATGAAATGCGGCTCTATCGCACTTCAGGAGTGATGGGTAACTTAACATGAGATCTTGAGTGGCACAGCGGAAGTAAGTACCAAGAGGAGGGTTTACTGGCCCTGCAGGCAAAGATCAAGGAGTTGGTGGCCAATGCTCAAAGATATATCGAGGCCGGCCGTCTGAGGTACACACAGATAGGGAAACACCGTGGACCATGCCAAACACCTACCTCTGAGGCACTCAACCAGGCAGTAGAGGTCAAACCTAAATCATGGGCAGCGCCTTCACCGGTGAAGAAATACCCTGGGGGTGGATTTAGGTAGTGTTTTGCCAAATTATGTGGGGAGTTTCAATCATAACATTCATACTGGTACTGATATTGTGCCGTCGCTTCCAGCGTAAAATAAACACCCTGAAATTACTGTATTTGACCTGGCGGGTCAGGGAACCCTAAGGTCAAAAGGAGGGAACTGTAGGGTAAACTGAGGCAGCCCTAAATGTGCTAGTAGGCCTCTAAACAGAATAACTCCATTCTAGGATTAAGGCCTAGGAACACCACAGTCAGGATAAGAACTGCAGACAGTAAAAGACCCTGGGCACCATAGCAACCACGTTCTAAAACACTCGAAAAGGGTCTCAGTTGGTAATGTAACACATTTTGCTTAAGATAACATTCATAAAATTTGCTTAAACTGTCTTGCTTCACTCCTAGATAATAAGCCTGAGAACCAAGTGCTGCACCAACTCAAGGCCATACCCGCCTGCTATAGCAACATCATCATCTATGCAGACTAAAATGTTATTACTGTTTTGCTGACATGTTTTGGCATTTGAACAATAACCACCTGTATATTAATTAACGAGCTGTTACTTTGCAATGGGCGGAGATATTATGTAATCTTTAGTAGTTCTATTGGCTTATGTGCTCATTTCGTCTTGCTGCTAGACCTATCAAATCATTTTTCCTCCGTCCACCTGCTGACTATATAATCTATTGTATTGTGTTAATTAACCAGTGTTCACCAGGGTAACCCCTGCGTGTCACTCCATCAGCTGATGTATAATAAATCCTCCGCTTGTTTTCACCTGCATCCAGAGTGTCCTGGCTTATTTCCAACAGTCCCTGTTAGCAGTCACCTGTTCGCAAGCTCCTTGGTCGCTTGCCCACTGCCTTATAAAGCCCCTCCCCCTACCAAGGCTCAGCCAATCAGCAGAGGCTTCTAGAATTCAAACTTTAATTAGAAGCCAACAGTTTCCACCTGCCAATCACAGACTTCTTCGGGCTCCAGACATGGATTTTGGCCTCCGTAGTCCGGGTCACCGTTTTCGGCTTCAAAAGTCGATTTCGGCCATCGCGGCCCGAGCGGGCCGTTTTTGAGCTACGGACGTGGATTAATGGCTCCACAGCCGGGTCACCGTTTTAGGCTTCAAAAGTCGATTTCGGACATCCCGGCCCAGGGGAGAGTTTTTGGGCTCCAGATGTGGATTTCTGGCTCCACAGCCTGGGTCGCTGTTTTCAGCTTCAATAGTCGATTTCGGCCATCGCGGCCCGAGCGGGGCATTTTCTAGCTCAGGACGTGGATTTCTGGCTCCGCAGCCGGGTCGCCGTTCTCGGCTTCAAAAGTCGATTTCGACCACTGTGGCCCCATTGGGAGTTTTCAGGCTCCTGACAAGGATTTTCGCCTCCGCAGCCCGGGTCGCCATTTTAGGCTTCAAATGTCAATTTCATCCATCACGGCCCGGGGGGAGTTTTCCTGCTCCAGATGTAGATATTGGCCGCCGCAGGGGCGGATTTTTCGGGCTGCAGATGTGGATTTTGGCCTCTGTAGCCCGAGTCAACGTTTTCGGCATCAAAAGTCGATTTCGGCCATCGCGGCCCGAGGAGGGCGTTTTCGGGCTCCGGAGGTGGATTTCTGGCTCCGCAGCCAGGGTCTCCGTTTTTAGATTCAAAAGTCGATTTCTAGCACCGCTGCCCGGGGGAGAGTTTTCGAGCTCCGGATGTGGATTTTTGGCTCTGCAGCCCGGGTTGCTGTTTAAAGCTTCAAAAGCAGATTTCGGCCATCGCAGCCGCGGGAGGGGAGGAGTTTTTGGGCTCAGGACGTGGATTTTGGCCTCTGCAGCCCGGGTCGCCGTTTTCGGCTTCAAAAGTCGATTTCGGCCATGGGGGCCCTGAGAGGAGTTTTCGGGCTCCGGACCTGGATTTTGGCCTCTGCAGCCAGGGTCGCCGTTTTCGGCTTCAAAAAATGATTTCGGCCATCGCGGTCCAAGGGGGCCATTTTTTGGCTCAAGACGTGGATTTCTGGCTCCACAGCCCAGGTCGCCGTTTTCGGCTTCAAAAGTCGATTTCGTCCATCGCAGCCCGAGGGGGACTTTTTCGGGCTCCAGACGTGAATTTTGGCCTCCGCAACCTGGGTCGCCGTTTTCGGATTCAAATGACGATTTCGGCCATCGCGGCCCGGGGGGGGGGGGAGTTTTCAGGCTCCAGACGTGGATTTCTGGCTCCAAAGCCCAGGTCGCCGTATTCGGCTTCAAAAGTCAATTTCGGCCATTGCAGCCCAAGCGGGGCTTTTTCGGGGTCCAGATGTGGATTTCTGCCTTTGCAGCCCGGGTCACCGTTTTCGGGTTTAAAAGTCGATTTTGGCCATCGCAGCCCGAGGGGGGCTTCTTCGGGCTCCAGACGTGGATTTTGGCCTTCGCAGCCCGGGTCACCATTTTGAGCTTCAAAAGTCGATTTCGGCCATCGTGGCCCGGGAGGGCGTTTTCGGTGTCCGGATGTGGATTTTGGCCTCCGCATCCCGGCTCGCCCTTTTCGGCTTCAGAAGTCGATTTCGGCCACGGGGGGCATTTTTGGTCTCTGGAAGTGTCTTTTTACCTTTGCAGCACAGGTCGCAGTTTTCTGCTTCAAAATTCGTTTTTGGCCACCCCTGCCCAGGGGGGGAGTTTTCGGGCTCCAGATGTTTATTTTGGCCTTCCCAGTTTGGGTCGCCGTTTTCGGCTTCAAAATTCGATTTCGGCCATCACAGCCCGGGGGGGGGGGGCGCGTTTTCGGGCTCTGGATATGGATTTCTGCCTCCACAGCCCTGGTCGCCGTTTTCGGCTTCAAAATTCAATTTCGGCCATCACAGCCCGGGGGAGGGGGGCATTTTCAGTCTCCGGACGTGGATTTTGGCCTCCGCAGCCCGGGTCGCCGTTTCCGGCTTCAAAAGTCGATATCGGCCATCGCAGCCCGGGGGGGAGTTTTCGGGGTCCGGCGATGGATTTTGGCCTTCGCATCCTGGGTTGCCGTTTTTGGCTTTAAACGTCAATTTTGGCCATTACGACCCGGGGTGGTGTTTTCAGGCTCCGGACATGGATTTTGGCTTCCGAAGCCCGGGTCGCCGTTTTCAGCTTCAAAAGTGGATTTCGGCCATCGTGGCCCGGGGGGGCATTTTCAGGCTCCGAACGTAGATTTCCACTCCGGAGCCCGGGTCGCCGTTTTTGGCTTCAAAATTCGATTTCGGCCATCACAGCCCAGGGGGGGCATTTTCGGGCTCTGGACGTGGATGCTGACCCATCCTGAAATAGGCTGTACACCAGAGACTTTTAAGCTAGCAGCTTATAACATCTATGCTGAAAGCCTGCGTCAAGAACTGGGTGACTGGTACAAGTAATGTATTTTCTTTAACACCCTCGCTCTCCACCTTTTCCTTCTTTTATTAATAACCCTTTAGATTGTAAGTATCAGAAGAGTAGCCGTCTTATTCTGGAGTTGCAAAAGCAACAGGGAGTCCTGTGGCACCTTCTAGACTTTCATCTTGCATGCGAATGACGAAGTGGGTCTTTGCCCATGAAAGCTTATGCTTCAATCAAACTGTTAGTCTAGAAGGTGCCACAGGACTCTTTTTCACTTTCGATTTTAGATTCTAAAGGACTGGCCCAGCGTGATCTTGTGGGTAAGATCCATAGGAGAAACTGACCAAGAATCTGTGGCTGGTTCTTTGGGACTGGAAAGACCCGTTCAGAGTAGCTGAGATTGGGTTCCATAACCCCTCACCTGTGTGCAGGCCCAGGGCTAATTGTGGCACAGGGAAAGCTGGGGTGTCTGAGGGGTTTTGTTCGTGAGGCTTCCTGCTGGCTGGATTGGCAGCCGAAGTGCTCGGTGTGACCGGATTGTGGCCTGTTTGGGAAAGGTCTCCAGTCTGGGGCTGTAAGGAGCCCTAGTTTTGAGCAATTTGCCCTGAGCGGACGCCCTCAGCTGTGCCCAGTCCGTCACAGAGGCCAAGGGGGTAACTGTTACCCAGAGTGCGAGCCCCCTGTCCGGGGCATCTCCTGAATCTGAGGAGCCCAACAAGCTGACCCGGGATGGATCTTAATGGACTGGTCTGTCCGTGAATGGGATGTGACCGAACGGCATGTTTGGAATCTGAGGAGCCCAATAGGCTGAGCCGGGTGGATCTTAACAGATGCTCTTTCCACGAATGGGCTGTGACTGAAGGGTGTGTCCTGATTCTTCAGAGCTCAATAGGCTTACCCAGATGTGGGGATAGATTGCACCCTCAGCAAGTTTGCAGATGACACTAAGCTGGGGGGAGAGGTAGATACGCTTAAGGGCAGAGATAGGATCCAGAATGACTTAGACAAATTGGAGGATTGGGCCACTAGAAATCTCATGAGATTCAACAAAGACAAATGTAGAGTCCTGCACTTGGAACGGAAGAATCCCAAGCATAGTTACAGGCTGGGGACCAACCAGTTAAGTAGTAGTTCTGCAGAAAAGGACCTGGGGGTTACAGTGGATGAGAAGCTGGATATGAGTCAACAGTGTGCCCTTGTAGCCAAGAAGGCTAATGGCATATTAGGATGCATTAAGAGGAGCATTGCCAGCAGATCCAGAGATGTCATTATTCCCCTTTATTCGGCTTTGGTGAGGCCACATCTGGAGTATTGTGTCCAGTTCTGGGGCCCCCACTACAAAAAGGATGCGGAAGCATTGGAGAGGGTCCAGCGGAGGGCAACCAAAATGATTAGGGGGCTGGAGCATATGACCTACGAGGAGAGGCTGAGGGACTTGGGTCTGTTTAGTCTGCAGAAGCGAAGAGTGAGGGGGGATTTGAGAGCAGCCTTCAACTTCCTGAAGGGAGGTTCCAAAGAGGATGGAGAGAGGCTGTTCTCAGTAGTGACAGATGGCAGAACAAGGAGCAATGGTCTCAAGTTGTGGTGGGAGAGGTCCAGATTGGATATTAGGAAAAACTATTTTACTAGAAGGGTAGTGAAGCATTGGAATGGGTTACCTAGGGAAGTAGTGGAGTCTCCATCCCTAGAGGTATTTAAGTCTTGGCTTGACAAAGCCCTGGCCGGGTTGATTTAGATGGGATTGGTCCTGCCTAGAGCGGGGGGCTGGACTTGACGACCTTCTGGGGTCTCTTCCAGTTCTATGATTCTATGATAAGGGGATGGTTGGATGAAATAACATGATCTTGGTAACTAATTGACCATTCATTATCAGTTGGAAATAGGTGAATGGAGGGATGATAGGAGTTGCTATAGGGAACTTTCTGGGTGTCTGGCTGGTGAGTCTTGCCCACATGCTCAGGGTTTAGCTGATCGCCATATTTGGGGTCGGGAAGGAATTTTCCTCCAGGGTAGATTGGCAGAGGCCCTGGAGGTTTTTCGCCTTCCTCTGTAGCATTGGGCACAGATCACAGCTGAAGGACTCTCTGCATGTTGGGGCCTTCAAAGTATCTGAATGCTTCAATATGTTTGATATAGGTGAGAGGATTATTCTAAGAGGGGTGGTTGAGATTCTGTGGCCTGCACTGTGCAGGGGGTCAGACTAGATGATCATAATGGTCCCTTCTGACCTTAAAGTCTATGAATCTATGAAAATGTGTTTTAATGGATTGGTCTCTCGGCGAATGGGATGTGACTGAGGGCCTGTCCTTTATCTGAGGTGACCAATAAGCTGACCGGGGAATGATCTTAACGGACTGCTCTGTCCGCGAATGGGGTGTGACTAAGGGGCGCGTCCTGACACTACTGTCGGCCAAAGGCTGTCCTTGGTGGATCTTAACGGACTGCTCTGTCCGCCAATGGAGCGTGACTCAAGGGCGTGTCCTAAAGCTAAGGGTGGCCAATAGGCTGTCCCGGACTGATCATAATAGACTGTTCTGTCCGCGAATGGGCTGTGAGTAAAGGGCATGTTCTGAATCGGAGGCGCCCAATAGGCTGACCCGGCTGCATCTTAATGGACAGCTCTGTCTGCGAATGGGGTGTAACTAGGGGGCACGACCTGCCACTGCTCTCAACCAATAGGCTGTGTCGAAGGAAAAGCCTCACTCAGTTTACGCAGCTAAACAGACAGTTTTATTGGCCAATAAAAGCAAAGTGAACCAAACGTGGTCTCAGCAAAGCCGGGCCCAGTAAGGCTGGCTAATACAATCAATCCTAGTATCTTTATACCCTTAGCCAAATAGTCTGATGTCAGGGCATCCAATTACAGAAATCCTCAATTAAACTTGGAAAAACAAAGCCTTATCAACAAGATGACGGACAGGTACGAGGGAGTGCATCTCCTGTCCCAGCCAGCTCAATTAACACGTACCAATAGCTCATCCTGTAGGCCTCTTCTCACGGGGTGATAGAAAGTTCACTCTGGTCTACATGCTTGAGAGAAAAGCTGAAATGGTTTCTGTTATACAAGATGGCTTCTAGCTAAATATGAAAATGGTTTCTACAGCTTCTACAACTCCCCCTTTTAGCCTTTTAAAGGCTAACCTTGAAGCCATTTCATGCCTCTATTTTCATCAAAGTCTTTATGTACATTTCTTGTTCTTTTCTTGCTCATCATATTTTAACATCATGAGTTCTACATTCCCTTTGGTAGGGGGTCTGTCTTGTGTTTTCCAGAATACAAGAAATACAGCAATTGATTAACAAGAAACAGCAATAAGCACAAAAGTATATAGCCAATACTAAAACTACTCCTTGCAAAATCCAAGTTCTCACATATTCAAACCAGCCTCCCAACCAAAACCAGAGGGTCCAGTTTTCCTCCTGTCTTAGGCTCTCCACAGCTAAGGTGCGGAATGGATCTTAATGGACTGCTCTGTCCTCAAATTGTCTGTGACTTAGGGGCATTTCCTGGCTGTGTGCCAGCCAATGGGCTTTCGGAAGACAGAGTTGGCGGAGGATTGTGTCGTCCAATGGGCTGTCAGCAAAGGGTATCCTGCCTCTGGTTCGGCCAATGGTCTCTCCCCAGGCGCCAGTAACGCACGGCCCTAATAGCCAATGGGCTGTCGCCGGGGAGCATTGGCTGACTGGGCGGCCGGCACCACCATGACAGGAAGGTCCGAGGAGCGCGCGGGGGCGCGAGCAAATCCTGGGTCCGAGCGCGAAGCTGCCCCGTGCCCCGCCCGCCCCTTGTTGGTGTCTGGCCTGGGGGAAGAGGTGGCGCTAGGGAAGATGGGGAGCTGGCTGGGGGTGGGGTGTCTGGCCTGGGAAAGGAGGGGACATGTGGGAAGGAGAAGGAGCAGGCTGGGGGTGGGGTGTCTGGCCTGGGGGAGGAGGAGGGCGAGGGAGGGTGCAGGAGAGGGCTGGGGGTGGGGTGTCTGGCCTGGGGAAGGAGGGGGGGTGAGGGAAGGTGCGGGAGCAAGCTGGGGGTGGGGTGTCTGGCCTGGGGGAGGAGGAGGGCGAGGGAGGGTGCAGGAGAGGGCTGGGGGTGGGGTGTCTGGCCTGGGGAAGGAGGGGGGTGAGGGAAGGTGCGGGAGCAAGCTGGGGGTGGGGTGTCTGGCCTGGGGGAGGAGGGGGTGAAGGAATATGGGTTAGCAGGCTGGGGGTGGGGTGTCTGATCTGGGGGAGGAGGGTACACGAGGGAAGGTGAAGGAGAGGGCTGGGGGTGGGGTGTCTGGCCTGGGGGAGGAAGGGGCGTGAGGGAAGGTGCAGGAGAGGGCTGGGCGTGGGGTGTCTGGCCTTGGGAAGGAGGGGGCGTGAGGGAAGATGGGGGAGCAGGTTGGGGGTGGAGTGTCTGGCCAGGGGGAGGAGGGGGGCGAAGGAAGATGGGGGAGCAGGCTGGGGGTGGGGTGTCTGGCCTGGGGGAGGGGGAGGGCGAGGGAAGATGGGGGAGCAGGCTGGGGGTGGGGTGTCTGGCCTGGGGAAGGAGGAGGGCGAAGGAAGATGTGGGAGCAGGCTGGGGGTGGGGTGTCTGCCTGGGGGAGGAGGGCGGCAAAGGAAGATGGGGGAGCAGGCTGGGGGTGGGGTGTCTGGCTTGGGGGAGGAGGGGACATGAGGGAAGATGGGGGAGCAGGCTGGGGGTGGGGTGTCTGGCCTGGGGGAAGAGGGGGGCGAAGGAAGATGGGGGAGCAGGCTGGGGGTGGGGTGTCTGGCCTGGGGGAGGAGGGGACACGAGGGAAGGTGAAGGAGCGGGCTGGGGGTGGGGTGTCTGGCCTGGGGGAGGAAGGGGTGTGAGGGAAGGTGCTGGAGAGGGCTGGGGGTGGGGTGTCTGGCCTTGGGAAGGAGGGGACGTGAGGGAAGGTGGGGGAGCAGGCTGGGGGTGGGGTGTCTGGCCTGGGGGAGGAAGGGGCAAGAGGGAAGGTGCAGGAGAGGGCTGGGCGTGGGGTGTCTGGCCTTGGGAAGGAGGGGGCGTGAGGGAAGATGGGGGAGCAGGTTGGGGGTGGAGTGTCTGGCCAGGGGAAGGAGGGGGGCGAAGGAAGATGGGGGAGCAGGCTGGGGGTGGGGTGTCTGGCCTGGGGGAGGAGGAGGGCGAAGGAAGATGTGGGAGCAGGCTGGGGGTGGGGTGTCTGCCTGGGGGAGGAGGGGGGCGAAGGAAGATGGGGGAGCAGGCTGGGGGTGGGGTGCCTGGCCTGGGGGAGGGGGAGGGCGAGGGAAGATGGGGGAGCAGGCTGGGGGTGGGGTGTCTGGCCTGGGGAAGGAGGAGGGCGAAGGAAGATGTGGGAGCAGGCTGGGGGTGGGGTGTCTGCCTGGGGGAGGAGGGGGGCAAAGGAAGATGGGGGAGCAGGCTGGGGGTGGGGTGTCTGGCTTGGGGGAGGAGGGGACATGAGGGAAGATGGGGGAGCAGGCTGGGGGTGGGGTGTCTGGCCTGGGGGAAGAGGGGGGCGAAGGAAGATGGGGGAGCAGGCTGGGGGTGGGGTGTCTGGCCTGGGGGAGGAGGGGACACGAGGGAAGGTGAAGGAGAGGGCTGGGGGTGGGGTGTCTGGCCTGGGGGAGGAAGGGGCATGAGGGAAGGTGCTGGAGAGGGCTGGGGGTGGGGTGTCTGGCCTTGGGAAGGAGGGGACGTGAGGGAAGGTGGGGGAGCAGGCTGGGGGTGGGGTGTCTGGCCTGGGGGAGGAAGGGGCATGAGGGAAGGTGCAGGAGAGGGCTGGGCGTGGGGTGTCTGGCCTTGGGAAGGAGGGGGCATGAGGGAAGATGGGGGAGCAGGTTGGGGGTGGAGTGTCTGGCCAGGGGAAGGAGGGGGGCGAAGGAAGATGGGGGAGCAGGCTGGGGGTGGGGTGTCTGGCCTGGGGGAGGAGGAGGGCGAAGGAAGATGTGGGAGCAGGCTGGGGGTGGGGTGTCTGCCTGGGGGAGGAGGGGGGCAAAGGAAGATGGGGGAGCAGGCTGGGGGTGGGGTGTCTGGCCTGGGGGAGGGGGAGGGCGAGGGAAGATGGGGGAGCAGGCTGGGGGTGGGGTGTCTGGCCTGGGGAAGGAGGAGGGCGAAGGAAGATGTGGGAGCAGGCTGGGGGTGGGGTGTCTGCCTGGGGGAGGAGGGGGGCAAAGGAAGATGGGGGAGCAGGCTGGGGGTGGGGTGTCTGGCTTGGGGGAGGAGGGGACATGAGGGAAGATGGGGGAGCAGGCTGGGGGTGGGGTGTCTGGCCTGGGGGAAGAGGGGGGCGAAGGAAGATGGGGGAGCAGGCTGGGGGTGGGGTGTCTGGCCTGGGGGAGGAGGGGACACGAGGGAAGGTGAAGGAGAGGGCTGGGGGTGGGGTGTCTGGCCTGGGGGAGGAAGGGGCGTGAGGGAAGGTGCTGGAGAGGGCTGGGGGTGGGGTGTCTGGCCTTGGGAAGGAGGGGACGTGAGGGAAGGTGGGGGAGCAGGCTGGGGGTGGGGTGCCTGGCCTGGGGGAGGAAGGGGCATGAGGGAAGGTGCAGGAGAGGGCTGGGCGTGGGGTGTCTGGCCTTGGGAAGGAGGGGGCGTGAGGGAAGATGGGGGAGCAGGTTGGGGGTGGAGTGTCTGGCCAGGGGGAGGAGGGGGGCGAAGGAAGATGGGGGAGCAGGCTGGGGGTGGGGTGTCTGGCCTGGGGGAGGGGGAGGGCGAGGGAAGATGGGGGAGCAGGCTGGGGGTGGGGTGTCTGGCCTGGGGGAGGAGGAGGGCGAAGGAAGATGTGGGAGCAGGCTGGGGGTGGGGTGTCTGCCTGGGGGAGGAGGGGGGCGAAGGAAGATGGGGGAGCAGGCTAGGGGTGGGGTGTCTGGCCTGGGGGAAGAGGGGGGGCAAAGGAAGATGGGGGAGCAGGCTGGGGGTGGGGTGTCTGGCCTGGGGGAGGAGGGGACACGAGGGAAGGTGAAGGAGAGGGCTGGGGGTGGGGTGTCTGGCCTGGGGGAGGAAGGGGCGTGAGGGAAGGTGCTGGAGAGGGCTGGGGGTGGGGTGTCTGGCCTTGGGAAGGAGGGGACGTGAGGGAAGGTGGGGGAGCAGGCTGGGGGTGGGGTGTCTGCCCTGGGGGAGGAGGGGACGTGAGGGAAGATGGGGGAGCAGGCTGGGGGTGGGGTGTATGGCTTTGGGGAGGAGGAGGCGCAAGGGAAGATGGGGGAGCAGGCTGGGGGTGGGGTGTCTGGCCTGGGGCAGGAGGGGGGGCGAGGGAAGATGGGGGAGTAGGCTGGGGGTGGGGTGTCTGGCTTGGGGGAGGAGGGGCTGCGAGGAAGGTGCAGGAGCAGGCTGGAGGTGGGGTGTCTGGCCTGGGGGAGGAGGAGGCACGAGGGAAGGTGAAGGAGCGGGCTGGGGGTGGGGTGTCTGGCTTGGGGGAGGAGGGGACATGAGGGAAGATGGGGGAGCAGGCTGGGGGTGGGGTGTCTGGCCTGGGGGAAGAGGGGGGCGAAGGAAGATGGGGGAGCAGGCTGGGGGTGGGGTGTCTGGCCTGGGGGAGGAGGGGACACGAGGGAAGGTGAAGGAGAGGGCTGGGGTTGGGGTGTCTGGCCTGGGGGAGGAAGGGGCGTGAGGGAAGGTGCTGGAGAGGGCTGGGGGTGGGGTGTCTGGCCTTGGGAAGGAGGGGACGTGAGGGAAGGTGGGGGAGCAGGCTGGGGGTGGGGTGTCTGGCCTGGGGGAGGAAGGGGCATGAGGGAAGGTGCAGGAGAGGGCTGGGCATGGGGTGTCTGGCCTTGGGAAGGAGGGGGCGTGAGGGAAGATGGGGGAGCAGGTTGGGGGTGGAGTGTCTGGCCAGGGGGAGGAGGGGGGCGAAGGAAGATGGGGGAGCAGGCTGGGGGTGGGGTGTCTGGCCTGGGGGAGGGGGAGGGCGAGGGAAGATGGGGGAGCAGGCTGGGGGTGGGGTGTCTGGCCTGGGGGAGGAGGAGGGCGAAGGAAGATGTGGGAGCAGGCTGGGGGTGGGGTGTCTGCCTGGGGGAGGAGGGGGGCGAAGGAAGATGGGGGAGCAGGCTGGGGGTGGGGTGTCTGGCCTGGGGGAAGAGGGGGGGCAAAGGAAGATGGGGGAGCAGGCTGGGGGTGGGGTGTCTGGCCTGGGGGAGGAGGGGACACGAGGGAAGGTGAAGGAGAGGGCTGGGGGTGGGGTGTCTGGCCTGGGGGAGGAAGGGGCGTGAGGGAAGGTGCTGGAGAGGGCTGGGGGTGGGGTGTCTGGCCTTGGGAAGGAGGGGACGTGAGGGAAGGTGGGGGAGCAGGCTGGGGGTGGGGTGTCTGGCCTGGGGGAGGAGGGGACGTGAGGGAAGATGGGGGAGCAGGCTGGGGGTGGGGTGTATGGCTTTGGGGAGGAGGAGGCGCAAGGGAAGATGGGGGAGCAGGCTGGGGGTGGGGTGTCTGGCCTGGGGCAGGAGGGGGGGCGAGGGAAGATGGGGGAGCAGGCTGGGGGTGGGGTGTCTGGCTTGGGGGAGGAGGGGATGCGAGGAAGGTGCAGGAGCAGGCTGGAGGTGGGGTGTCTGGCCTGGGGGAGGAGGAGGCACGAGGGAAGGTGAAGGAGCGGGCTGGGGGTGGGGTGTCTGGCCTGGGGGAGGAGGGGGCGCGAGGAAGGTGCAGGAGCGGGCTGGGGGTGGGGTGTCTGGCCTGGGGAAGGAGGGGGGTGAGGGAAGGTGCGGGAGCAAGCTGGGGGTGGGGTGTCTGGCCTGGGGGAGGAGGAGGGCGAGGGAGGGTGCAGGAGAGGGCTGGGGGTGGGGTGTCTGGCCTGGGGAAGGAGGGGGGTGAGGGAAGGTGCGGGAGCAAGCTGGGGGTGGGGTGTCTGGCCTGGGGGAGGAGGAGGGCGAGGGAGGGTGCAGGAGAGGGCTGGGGGTGGGGTGTCTGGCCTGGGGAAGGAGGGGGGTGAGGGAAGGTGCGGGAGCAAGCTGGGGGTGGGGTGTCTGGCCTGGGGGAGGAGGGGGTGAAGGAATATGGGTTAGCAGGCTGGGGGTGGGGTGTCTGATCTGGGGGAGGAGGGTACACGAGGGAAGGTGAAGGAGAGGGCTGGGGGTGGGGTGTCTGGCCTGGGGGAGGAAGGGGCATGAGGGAAGGTGCAGGAGAGGGCTGGGCGTGGGGTGTCTGGCCTTGGGAAGGAGGGGGCGTGAGGGAAGATGGGGGAGCAGGTTGGGGGTGGAGTGTCTGGCCAGGGGGAGGAGGGGGGCGAAGGAAGATGGGGGAGCAGGCTGGGGGTGGGGTGTCTGGCCTGGGGGAGGGGGAGGGCGAGGGAAGATGGGGGAGCAGGCTGGGGGTGGGGTGTCTGGCCTGGGGAAGGAGAAGGGCGAAGGAAGATGTGGGAGCAGGCTGGGGGTGGGGTGTCTGCCTGGGGGAGGAGGGGGGCGAAGGAAGATGGGGGAGCAGGCTGGGGGTGGGGTGCCTGGCCTGGGGGAGGGGGAGGGCGAGGGAAGATGGGGGAGCAGGCTGGGGGTGGGGTGTCTGGCCTGGGGAAGGAGGAGGGCGAAGGAAGATGTGGGAGCAGGCTGGGGGTGGGGTGTCTGCCTGGGGGAGGAGGGGGGCAAAGGAAGATGGGGGAGCAGGCTGGGGGTGGGGTGTCTGGCTTGGGGGAGGAGGGGACATGAGGGAAGATGGGGGAGCAGGCTGGGGGTGGGGTGTCTGGCCTGGGGGAAGAGGGGGGCGAAGGAAGATGGGGGAGCAGGCTGGGGGTGGGGTGTCTGGCCTGGGGGAGGAGGGGACACGAGGGAAGGTGAAGGAGAGGGCTGGGGGTGGGGTGTCTGGCCTGGGGGAGGAAGGGGCGTGAGGGAAGGTGCTGGAGAGGGCTGGGGGTGGGGTGTCTGGCCTTGGGAAGGAGGGGACGTGAGGGAAGGTGGGGGAGCAGGCTGGGGGTGGGGTGTCTGGCCTGGGGGAGGAAGGGGCATGAGGGAAGGTGCAGGAGAGGGCTGGGCGTGGGGTGTCTGGCCTTGGGAAGGAGGGGGCGTGAGGGAAGATGGGGGAGCAGGTTGGGGGTGGAGTGTCTGGCCAGGGGAAGGAGGGGGGCGAAGGAAGATGGGGGAGCAGGCTGGGGGTGGGGTGTCTGGCCTGGGGGAGGGGGAGGGCGAGGGAAGATGGGGGAGCAGGCTGGGGGTGGGGTGTCTGCCTGGGGGAGGAGGGGGGCGAAGGAAGATGTGGGAGCAGGCTGGGGGTGGGGTGTCTGGCCTGGGGGAGGGGGAGGGCGAGGGAAGATGGGGGAGCAGGCTGGGGGTGGGGTGTCTGGCCTGGGGGAGGAGGAGGGCGAGGGAGGGTGCAGGAGAGGGCTGGGGGTGGGGTGTCTGGCCTGGGGAAGGAGGGGGGTGAGGGAAGGTGCGGGAGCAAGCTGGGGGTGGGGTGTCTGGCCTGGGGGAGGAGGAGGGCGAGGGAGGGTGCAGGAGAGGGCTGGGGGTGGGGTGTCTGGCCTGGGGAAGGAGGGGGGTGAGGGAAGGTGCGGGAGCAAGCTGGGGGTGGGGTGTCTGGCCTGGGGGAGGAGGGGGTGAAGGAATATGGGTTAGCAGGCTGGGGGTGGGGTGTCTGATCTGGGGGAGGAGGGTACACGAGGGAAGGTGAAGGAGAGGGCTGGGGGTGGGGTGTCTGGCCTGGGGGAGGAAGGGGCATGAGGGAAGGTGCAGGAGAGGGCTGGGCGTGGGGTGTCTGGCCTTGGGAAGGAGGGGGCGTGAGGGAAGATGGGGGAGCAGGTTGGGGGTGGAGTGTCTGGCCAGGGGGAGGAGGGGGGCGAAGGAAGATGGGGGAGCAGGCTGGGGGTGGGGTGTCTGGCCTGGGGGAGGGGGAGGGCGAGGGAAGATGGGGGAGCAGGCTGGGGGTGGGGTGTCTGACCTGGGGAAGGAGGAGGGCGAAGGAAGATGTGGGAGCAGGCTGGGGGTGGGGTGTCTGCCTGGGGGAGGAGGGGGGCGAAGGAAGATGGGGGAGCAGGCTGGGGGTGGGGTGCCTGGCCTGGGGGAGGGGGAGGGCGAGGGAAGATGGGGGAGCAGGCTGGGGGTGGGGTGTCTGGCCTGGGGAAGGAGGAGGGCGAAGGAAGATGTGGGAGCAGGCTGGGGGTGGGGTGTCTGCCTGGGGGAGGAGGGGGGCAAAGGAAGATGGGGGAGCAGGCTGGGGGTGGGGTGTCTGGCTTGGGGGAGGAGGGGACATGAGGGAAGATGGGGGAGCAGGCTGGGGGTGGGGTGTCTGGCCTGGGGGAAGAGGGGGGCGAAGGAAGATGGGGGAGCAGGCTGGGGGTGGGGTGTCTGGCCTGGGGGAGGAGGGGACACGAGGGAAGGTGAAGGAGAGGGCTGGGAGTGGGGTGTCTGGCCTGGGGGAGGAAGGGGCGTGAGGGAAGGTGCTGGAGAGGGCTGGGGGTGGGGTGTCTGGCCTTGGGAAGGAGGGGACGTGAGGGAAGGTGGGGGAGCAGGCTGGGGGTGGGGTGTCTGGCCTGGGGGAGGAAGGGGCATGAGGGAAGGTGCAGGAGAGGGCTGGGCGTGGGGTGTCTGGCCTTGGGAAGGAGGGGGCGTGAGGGAAGATGGGGGAGCAGGTTGGGGGTGGAGTGTCTGGCCAGGGGAAGGAGGGGGGCGAAGGAAGATGGGGGAGCAGGCTGGGGGTGGGGTGTCTGGCCTGGGGGAGGGGGAGGGCGAGGGAAGATGGGGGAGCAGGCTGGGGGTGGGGTTTCTGCCTGGGGGAGGAGGGGGGCGAAGGAAGATGGGGGAGCAGGCTGGGGGTGGGGTGTCTGGCCTGGGGGAGGGGGAGGGCGAGGGAAGATGGGGGAGCAGGCTGGGGGTGGGGTGTCTGGCCTGGGGAAGGAGGAGGGCGAAGGAAGATGTGGGAGCAGGCTGGGGGTGGGGTGTCTGCCTGGGGGAGGAGGGGGGCAAAGGAAGATGTGGGAGCAGGCTGGGGGTGGGGTGTCTGGCTTGGGGGAGGAGGGGACATGAGGGAAGATGGGGGAGCAGGCTGGGGGTGGGGTGTCTGGCCTGGGGGAAGAGGGGGGCGAAGGAAGATGGGGGAGCAGGCTGGGGGTGGGGTGTCTGGCCTGGGGGAGGAGGGGACACGAGGGAAGGTGAAGGAGAGGGCTGGGGGTGGGGTGTCTGGCCTGGGGGAGGAAGGGGCGTGAGGGAAGGTGCTGGAGAGGGCTGGGGGTGGGGTGTCTGGCCTTGGGAAGGAGGGGACGTGAGGGAAGGTGGGGGAGCAGGCTGGGGGTGGGGTGTCTGGCCTGGGGGAGGAAGGGGCATGAAGGAAGGTGCAGGAGAGGGCTGGGCGTGGGGTGTCTGGCCTTGGGAAGGAGGGGGCGTGAGGGAAGATGGGGGAGCAGGTTGGGGGTGGAGTGTCTGGCCAGGGGGAGGAGCGGGCGAAGGAAGATGGGGGAGCAGGCTGGGGGTGGGGTGTCTGGCCTGGGGGAGGGGGAGGGCGAGGGAAGATGGGGGAGCAGGCTGGGGGTGGGGTGTCTGGCCTGGGGGAGGAGGAGGGCGAAGGAAGATGTGGGAGCAGGCTGGGGGTGGGGTGTCTGCCTGGGGGAGGAGGGGGGCGAAGGAAGATGGGGGAGCAGGCTGGGGGTGGGGTGTCTGGCCTGGGGGAAGAGGGGGGGCGAAGGAAGATGGGGGAGCAGGCTGGGGGTGGGGTGTCTGGCCTGGGGGAGGAGGGGACACGAGGGAAGGTGAAGGAGAGGGCTGGGGGTGGGGTGTCTGGCCTGGGGGAGGAAGGGGCGTGAGGGAAGGTGCTGGAGAGGGCTGGGGGTGGGGTGTCTGGCCTTGGGAAGGAGGGGACGTGAGGGAAGGTGGGGGAGCAGGCTGGGGGTGGGGTGTCTGGCCTGGGGGAGGAGGGGACGTGAGGGAAGATGGGGGAGCAGGCTGGGGGTGGGGTGTCTGGCTTGGGGGAGGAGGGGATGCGAGGAAGGTGCAGGAGCAGGCTGGAGGTGGGGTGTCTGGCCTGGGGGAGGAGGAGGCACGAGGGAAGGTGAAGGAGCGGGCTGGGGGTGGGGTGTCTGGCCTGGGGGAGGAGGAGGCACGAGGGAAGGTGAAGGAGCGGGCTGGAGGTGGGGTGTCTGGCCTGGGGGAGGAGGGGGCACGAGGAAGGTGCAGGAGCGGGCTGGAGGTGGGGTGTCTGGCCTGGGGGAGGAGGAGGCACGAGGGAAGGTGAAGGAGCGGGCTGGGGGTGGGGTGTCTGGCCTGGGGGAGGAGGGGGCACGAGGAAGGTGCAGGAGCGGGCTGGAGGTGGGGTGTCTGGCCTGGGGGAGGACGGGGCGAAGGAAGTTGGGGGAGCAGGCTGGGGGTGGGGTGTCTGGCCTGGGGGAGGAGGGGGGCGAGGGAAGGTGCGGGAGCAGGCTGGGGGTGGGGTGTCTGGCCTGGGGGAGGCGGGGGGCGAGGGAAGGTGCAGGAGCGGGCTGGGGGTGGGGCGTCTGCCCAGGGGTGAGGTTTAGGAGCAGGCTGGGCGTGAGGGGGTCTCAGTGGAGGGTGTGTGTGAACAGGCTGGGGGTGTGGGGGGTCTCATACTGGGAGAGTGAGGGGGCCACTAACTTCTTTCACAGTGCTGCCAGCACCATAGCCCAGGATTGGCCTCCCGCTGCTGCCATTGGCAGGATATTTGAAAATGGGACTAGCAGGGAAATCCTCCAGGAAGCGGGTCCATGCCCTGCTGTGGGAGCGGGGTAGGGAAGCAGCAGTGTGCGGAGCTGATTCTAGCTCCGCTTCTTCCTTGTAAGCTGGATCCGGCAGGGAGTCTTGGGGCTTCTCTCCCCCCCCCCCCCCCCGCCCTTTCACCTCCCCTCTCCTGTGGCGTGTGAGAATGGAAGAGCGTCATATAGAGAGTTAACTTTCTTTTAGGAGCAAACAAGGAATTTTTCCTTTTTTGGAGGGAGACTTAGGACAGGTTATTTAGAGCTTGTCAGAAAACTGCAGATGATTTCCACTAGCAGACATCAAGAAATGAAGAACCCGTCACTTGCTTTGGTAGTTTGTGCCAGTGATGAATCATCCTCCCAGTGAAGTATTGGTGCCTTATGTCCAAGAGGAACGTGTCTGCTTTCACCTTCCAGCCACTGGCTCTTGTCCTGCCTTTCTCTGCACCATAAACCGGCCCTTTGGTACCAGACACGTTCTCTCTAGAAAGGCCCGTAGATGCCCAAGCAACGTCACCTCTCAGCTTTCCTTGTATAAGCGAAACATACAGAGCTCAAGAGCAGAGGAGAGGGACTTTCTCTGCAGCCCTCCAGACTTTTGGCTCTTTGCTGCCCCATCTCTAAGTTTCCAACAGCTTTTCAAAATGTGGCCCCTGAAGCAGGCTGATATTAGAGGCGATAATTGGGGAAGCTATCTTTGTAATGGGTAAGATAACTAGAGTCTTTGTTGAGACCCCCGCGCAAAGTGTCAAATTTTAGCATGAATAACAGTTCAGAGGATTCCCTTTCAAGTGCAGATTTCAAAGGCTTTTGAAGCAGGATGCAGGTAATCAAGTCGCTGAGACAATGTCCTTTCTGGTTGAAATGGCAAGAAACTGTTTTTTCTTTGTGATCCTGTCTAATATCTGTTTTGTGGGCATTGATCCTTTGGCAAAGTGTCTGAGACATTTGTCCAATGGTTTCTCCTCCAGAGGCCGTGGTGCCTCAGGCTTTAGCTGAATGAGTTACAGCAGGATGGTTTTGCTCAGGAAGGCCAGGCAGGAATAGCTAGTGGGCGGGAGGGGTGCAGCCAGCCAGGCCTGCGGCATGGACAGTGGAGTATCGGCGGGTGACGCTAGGGATGTTCAGTGGAGCTGAATCAACTACCGTAATTTAGTGAATATATCCCGCACCCAAATATACCATGCAGTTTTTTCTATTTGAGTAAAAAAACCTCTTTTATACCCCGCGCACGAATATAACCCGCGGGGCATACAAGACTTTCCTGTGCCGGGGGTATATTTGCTGGGGGTATGTTTACGGTGTGGGGGGGGGAAGCCACTCACCGCCCCAGGTTCCAGCACAGCCGCTAGCCTCCGGGCGGGGGAGCGCTCACCGCCCGGTTCCTGCCTAGCCTCAGGAAGGGGCAGGGGCGTGAGCGCTCCCCCGCCCAGAGGCTGGCGGCCAGGAGCCGGGGGACGAGCACTCCCCCACCCCTTCCTGCGGCTGTGCAGGAACCGGGGAGTGAGTGCTCCTCTGTCCAGAGTCTGGAGGCTGCGCAGTCACAGGAAGAGGCAACGGAGAGCTCATAACGTGGTGAGTAAACAAAATTCTGTATACCCCGCACCCGAGTATACTTCGCAGAGGGGAGGGGTGCGGGCTTTGTAAAAACCAACATAACTCATGGGTTATATTCGCTAAATTACGGTAATCGAATTGTCAATGGAATTTGCCGCGACTGTTCAGTGGGTCGATGGGGGCGCCTGCGCCTCTGAAATGCAGCATGCACCCCGCTGGCTCTGCAAAGGCGAACGCGCCGTAGGGAGCGCGGGGCCGGCAGGGAACTCAAGCAGCCCCCCGCTGGCCCCGTGCTCCCCATGTGTGAAATGGACCAGGGTTCCAGGGGCCCTTCTCCATTTCAGACCAAAGTGCATGGGGAGCATGGGGCCAGCGGGGGACTTGAGGCCCCAGAGCATCCTGAGAAGTGCAGCGCCTGCTGGCTTGGGCGTTCCCGTGCACAGGGCGAGGGTCTTGCGAGGCTGGAAGGGGAAGTTGCCCTGACGCTGTGCTGGTATCAGGAGGCCACCGCTGCCCTCGCTGTGAAGGAGCCCCTCCCTCGGAGAGACATCGCCTTGCCCACCGGCACAAAGCTTGCTGGCGCCTAGACATCTCCAGCAGAACTCGCCAGTCCTGCCAGGGGCGCATTGTGGGGAGGGGTTTGCGAGCTACCAGAGTATATGCAAAACCTGTGACTGACATTTCTCATTCCCAAATGGAGTGCTTTGTATTGCTTCCAGTTCCACGCACAGGGCCAGGTTGGCAGGCAGAGCTTCAGAGTCTCAATGCGTGGATGAGACGATGGTGTACGGAAGAGGGGTTTTTTAGATTTATTAGGAACTGGGGACACTTTTGGGAGAGGGGGAGCCTATACAGGAAGGATGGGCTCCACCTAAACCAGGGTGGAACCAGACTACTGGCATTAAAGATTAAAAAGGCCGTAGAGCAGTTTTTAAACTAAGAGATGGGGGAAAGCCGATTGGTGCGGAGATGCACGTAAATCGGAGGGAGACTTCTCTTAGAGGAGAATCCATTGATAGTGATTCTCTAAGCTGTAGTCAGAAAGAGAGGAGGGGAGAGGGCAAACCATGGGCCAGAGCAGACAAGCAACCGCATACAAAGGAATCCAATGCATCAGGGAAGGGCAGACAAATAAGCAGTGGCAAATTTTTAAAGTGCTTGTACACAAATGCTAGGAGTCTGACTAAGATGGGTGAACTAGAGTACCTCGTATTAAAGGAGGAGATTGGCATAATAGGCATCACTGAAACCTGGTGGAATGAGGAAAATCTGTGGGGCACAATCATACCGGGATATAAAATATATCGAAAGGATAGAGCAGGCCGGGTGGGTGGCGGAGTGGCACTGTATGTGAAAGATAATGTAGAATCAAACGAAATAAAAATATTAAATGAATCAACATGTTTAATAGAATCGCTCTGGATAGTAATTCCATGCTCCAATAATAAGAAATTAGCAGTAGGGATATATTACCGACCACCAGGACAGAGATACTGACATTGAAATGCTAAGGGAGATTAGATAGGCTACCAAAATAAAGAACTCTATAATAATGGGGGATTTTAATTACCCCCATATTGACTGGATACATGTCACCTCAGGAAGCGAAGCGGAGATAAAATTTCTCAATGGCTTAAATGACTGCTTCTTGGAGCAGCTGGTGCAGGAACCCACAAGGGGAAATGCAATTCTCGATTTAGTCCTGAGTGGAGTGCAGGATCACGTCCAGGATATAACCGTTACAGGACCGCTTGGGAATAGTGACCATAATATAATAACATTCAACATTCCTGTGGTGGGAAGAATACCTCAGCAGTCCAGCACCCTGGCATTTAATTTCAAAAAGGGGAATTACTCAAAAATGAGGAGGTTAATTAAACAGAAATTAAAAGGCACAGTGACTAGAGCCAAATCCCTGAAAGCTGCATGGAAACGTTTTAAAGACACAATAATAGAGGCCCAACTTAAATGTATACCCCAAATTAAAAAAACATAGCAAGAGCCCTAAAAAAGAGTCACCGTGGCTTAACCACCATGTAAAAGAAGCAGTGAGGGACAAAAAGGTATCTTTTAAGAAGTGGAAATCCAATCCTAGTGAGATAAATAGAAACGAACATAAACACTGTCAAATCAAGTGTAAAAATGTAATAAAAAAAGCAAAAAAAGATTTTGAGGACCAGCCAAAAACTCAAAAAGAAATAACAAAATGTTTTTTAAGTACATTAGAAGCAGGAAGCCTGCTACAAAACCTGTGGGTCCCCTAGATGATCGAGCTATAAAAGGAGCAATCAAGGACGATAAAGCCATTGCGGAGAAACTAAATGATTTCTTTGCTTCAGTCTTCACGGCTGAGGACGTTGGGGAGATTCCTGAATCTGCACCGTCCTTTGTGGGTGATAAATCTGAGGAACTGTCCCGGACTGAAGTGTCATTAGAGGAGGTTTTGGAACAAATAGAAAAACTGAATGTTAACAAATCTACGGGACCAGATGGCATTCATCCAAGGGTTCTAAAAGAACTCAAATGGGAAATTGCTGGGCTATTATCTGTGGTTTGTAACCTATCCTTTAAATCGGCTTCCGTACCTAATGACTGGAAGGTAGCCAACGTGACACCAATATTTAAAAAGGGCTCTCAAGGCGATCCTGGCAATTACAGAGCGGTAAATCTAACTTCAGTACCGGGCAAATTAGTTGAAACAATAGTAAAGAATAAAATTGTGAGGCATGTAGAAGAACATAATTTGTTGGACAAAAGTCAACATGGTTTCTGTAAAGGGAAATCATGTCTTAATCTATTAGAGTTCTCTGAAGCGGTTAACAAACATGCAGACAAGGGGAAATCTAGTAGATATAGTACACTTTGGTTTTCAGAAAGCCTTTGACAAGGTCCCTCACCAAAGGATCTTGTGTAAATTCCATGGCCATGGGATAAGAGGGAAGGTCCTTTCTTGGATCGAGAACTGGTTAAAAGACAGGAAATAAATGGTACATTTTCAGATTGGAGGGTGGTAACTAGTGGTGTCCCCCAAGGGTCAGTCCTGGGACCAATCCTTTTCAACTTATTCATAAATGATCTGGAGAAAGGGGTAAGCAGTGAGGTGGTAAAGTTTGCGGATGATACCAAACTGTTTAGGATAGTCAAGACAGAAGCAGACTGTGAGGGACTCCAAGAAGATCTCACCAAACGGAGTGATTGGGCAACAAAATGGCAAATGAAATTTAATGTGGATAAGTGTAAAGTAATGCACATAGGGAAAAATAACCCCAACTATAGGTACAGTATGATGGGTGCTTATTTGGCTATGACAAATCAGGAAAGAGATCTTGGAGTTATCGTGGACAGTTCTCTGAAAACTTTCACACAGTGTGCAGCGGCGGTCAAAAACGCAAATAGGATACTAGGAATTATTAGGAAAGGGATAGAAAATAAGACCCAGAATATCTTAGGGTATGTCTACACTACCCCGCTAGTTCGAACTAGCGGGGTAATGTATGCATACCGCACTTGCTAATGAAGCCCGGGATTTGAATTTCCCGGGCTTCATTAGCATAAGCGGGGAGCCGCCATTTTTAAATCCCCGCTGCTTCGAACCCCGTGTAGCGCGGCTACACGGGGCTCGAACTAGGTAGTTCGGACTAGGGTCTTAGTCCGAACTACCGTTACTCCTCGTGAAACGAGGTGTACCGGTAGTTCGGAATAGGCACCCTAGTCCGAACTACCTAGTTCGAGCCCCGTGTAGCCGCGCTACACGGGGTTCGAAGCAGCGGGGATTTAAAAATGGCGGCTCCCCGCTTATGCTAATGAAGCCCGGGAAATTCAAATCCCGGGCTTCATTAGCAAGTGAGGTATGCATACATTACCCTCCTAGTTCGAACTAGGAGGGTAGTGTAGACATACCCTATGAGTTTTCAAAAATAATGGCCAGTTCTGCAATGACATTTGCCAACTCCCTCAGAATCCTCGGATGTGTTAAATCCAGATCCATAGATTTGTGTATTTTTAGCTTTTCTAAATATTTCTTAACCTGTTCATTTTCCACGGAGGGCTGCCCATCTCCTTCCCATACTGTCTTGCCTAGTGCAATAATCTATGAGCTGACTTTCTTTGCGAAGACAGAGGCAAAGAAAGCATTGAGTACTTCAGCTTTTCCCACATCACCTGTCATTAGGTTACCTCCCTCATGCAGTAAGTGCCCCACGCCATCTCTGAGCACCTTCTAATTGCTAACATGCTGTGACGGACTGGGCCATGTCTGGGCACAGCTGAAGGCATCTGCTCAGGGTGAATTGCTCAAATTCGGTGCTCCTTACAGCCCCCAGACTGGAGACCTTCCCAAACAGTCCACAAACCAGTCCCACAGAGCGCTTCAGCAGCCTGCCTGAAGCCTCACGAGCAATCCACGTCTGCAGTCCGAAAACTCCCCCCGGGCCGCGACGGCTAAAATCGACATTTCAATCCAAAAATCGACGTATGAAGCTCAAAACGGCGATCCGGGCTGTGGAGGCGAAAATCCACGTCCGGACACCGAAAAAGCCCAGCTCGGACAGCGATAGCCAAAATCGACTTTTAAAGCTGAAAATGGAGAATTGGGCTGCGGAGGCCAAAATCCTTGTCTACAGCATGAAAACTACTCCCGGTTCCGCGGTGATGGAAATCGACTTTTGAAACCGAAAACGGTGTCCTCAGCCCGAATACTTTCCCCTGGGCCGCGATAGCCTAAATTGACTTTTGAAGCCAAAAAGGGCAATCCGGAGTGCGGAGGCGTATATCCAGGTCCGGAGCCCGAAAACGGCCCCCCCCCCCCCCCCCCCCCGGGCCACGACGGCCAAAATCGACATTTCAATCCGAAAATGGCGACCCAGATTGCGCAGGCCAAAATCCACGTCTGGAACCCGATAACTTGCCTCTGGGCCGCGATAGCCTAAATCGACTTTTGAAGCCAAAAAGCGCAACCCGGTCTGCGGAGTCGGATATTTAGGTTCGGAGCCCGAAAACGGCCCCCTGGGCCAAGATGGCAGAACTAGACATTTGATGCCGAAAACGGTGACCCGGGCCGTGGAGGTCAAAATCCACGACTGTAGCCCCAACATTTCCCACCTTGGCCGCGATGGCCACAATTGACTTTTGAAGCTGAAAACGTTGACCCGGGTTGCAGAGGCCAATTTGTGAGCAAGTTGAAGACAATGTGTGGAAAAGTGTCTCGCAAGGAAAACTGATACGGGGACTGTTATACGCAGCTAGTAAGTTTTATGAATACATCAGTGATAAACACGCCAGGTCTTGCTGAAAACGCTTTTCCAAAGAGGGATCATGCAGCAAAATGGAGCACGAGCTTGTGAAAGTCATCTTGTCTGTGGGAATGAACGCCTGCCTGTTCCTCTGTGCAAGCAAGTTCCGCACATACGTCGTAGCTGAGATGCGTTGTTGTGTTCTCCATAACCTGGGGAAGGCTTTTCCAATATTTCTGAGGCACTTCAAGTGATTGGGGGAGGAAAGACGAAATCGTAAACAAATGTTTAAGTAAATGTATGCAGCCAGATACAGTGTTCTAATGCACATTCGACAGAATACCATTCCATTCGTTGAAAAAAGGCTCCGAATGAAGACTCATGTCGTTCCTGTGACAACTTTATTGTCAGCGAGCATGAAATCTTTCCTTTTTTTTCTCTACATGAAGGTGCCATATAAATCATGGGCTTGACCCGAGTTGTTGCAGTTTCTCTAGCGTCTGGCAAGCTTTTCACACCTTTCCGAAGCAATAGAAGTGGCTTGACAAATCCTCTCATAATCAGAAGTGTAGGGGAAAGCTCAATGAAGTATTTCTAGCAACCCACAGTTTGTTAAGTCGCATATGGGCAAACTCCGTAGAGTTTAGTGAACTTGTCTCCAGATAAGGGCTCATGCAGCGCTTTTGAAAGCTTTCTGTTGCGGGAAAATAACAGCTTTCATTTTTCCCCATATATGACAGTCCCACCCGAAAGATGTAGTTGAACAGAGCTGTTGCTTTCTCTAGACCGTGTGGATGGCTTTTCACACATTTCTCAGGCAACACCGCAAACCTTGAGAGAAAGCGTCTCGTACGCAGAACTGATAGGGCGTAATAATGTATACAGCTCGTCACAGTGCTCGAACAGCCCAGGGTGCAAACATGTCAGCTACAGCTAAAAATCAATTCAAACCAACTTCTTCTATGAGGGACATTGCCTACAGGGCTAGTTCTTCAGAAAATCGTCTCCTGAAAGATACTGCGCATTGTGGCTCCTGTACCAGTGTCTAGCGGTAAACTGAGTTGCTGCCGTCTGTAGCATGGCAGGACTTTCACGCATTTCTGAGCAAGTTGAAGACACCGTGTGGAAAAGTGTCTCGCAATCAAAACTGATCTGGGGAATGTCATACGCAGCTATTCCGTTTTCTAAAGACCTCAGTGGGAAATACGACTGGTCTTGATGAAAACGCTTTTCAAAAGAGGGATCGTGCAGCAAAATGGAGCACGA
Organism: Pelodiscus sinensis; assembly: GCF_049634645.1. NCBI lineage: Eukaryota > Metazoa > Chordata > Testudines > Trionychidae > Pelodiscus > Pelodiscus sinensis. The sequence continues at coordinate 1,542,955 of NW_027466048.1, forward strand.
GCTTGTGAAAGTCATCCTGTCAGTGGGAATGAACGCCTGCATATTGCTCTGTGCATGTTCCGCACATACCTTGTAGCTGAGATGCGTTGTTGTGTACTCCAGAATCTGGGGAAGGCTTTTCAAACATTTCTGAGGTACTTCAAGTGATGTGGGGGGAGGAAAAACGGAATCGTAATTAAAACAGACATAGGGGAATGTTGACCTAAATGCATGCAGCCAGATACAGTGTTCTAATGCACATTCGAGCGAATACCATACCTTTCGCTGGAAAAAGGCTCCGAATCAAGACTCATGTCGTTCCTGTGACAACGTTCCTCTCAGCGAGCATGAAATCGTTCCTTTTTTTCTCTACATGAAGGTGCCATATAAATCATGGGCTTGACCCGAGTTGTTGCAGTTTCTCTAGCGTCTGGCAAGCTTTTCACACCTTTCCGAAGCAATAGAAGTGGCTTGACAAAGCCTCTCATAATCAGAAGTGTAGGGGAACGCTGAATGAAGTGTTTCTAGCAACCCACAGTTTGTTAAGTCGCATATGGCAAACTCCGTAGCGTTTAGTGAACTTGTCTCCAGATAAGGGCTCATGCAGCGCTTTTGAAAGCTTTCTGTTGCGGGAAAATAACAGCTTTCATTTTTCCCCATATATGACAGTCCCACCCGAAAGATGTAGTTGAACAGAGCTGTTGCTTTCTCTAGACCGTGTGGATGGCTTTTCACACATTTCTCAGGCAACACCGCAAACCTTGAGAGAAAGCGTCTCGTACGCAGAACTGATAGGGCGTAATATTGTATACAGCTCGTCACAGTGCTCGAACAGCCCAGGGTGCAAACATGTCAGCTACAGCTAAAAATCAATTCAAACCAACTTCTTCTATGAGGGACATTGCCTACAGGGCTAGTTCTTCAGAAAATCGTCTCCTGAAAGATACTGCGCATTGTGGCTCCTGTACCAGTGTCTAGCGGTAAACTGAGTTGCTGCCGTCTGTAGAACGGACGGCAGGACTTTCACGCATTTCTGAGCAAGTTTAAGACACTGTGTACTCCAGAATCTGGGGAAGGCTTTTCAAACATTTCTGAGGTAATTCAAGAGATGGGGGGGAGGAAAAACGGAATCTTAACTAAAACTGACATAGGGGAAATGTTTCCCTAAATGCATGCAGCCAGCTACAGTGTTCTAATGCACATTCGAGCGAATACCATACCTTTCGCTGGAAAAAGGCTCCGAATCAAGACTCATGTCGTTCCTGTGACAACGTTCCTCTCAGCGAGCATGAAATCGTTCCTTTTTTTCTCTACATGAAGGTGCCATATAAATCATGGGCTTGACCCGAGTTGTTGCAGTTTTCTAGCGTTTGGCAGGTTTTTCACACCTTTCAGAGGCAATACAAGAAATGGCTTGAAAAATCCTATCGTAATTAGAAGTGTTGCAGGGGAATGTTGAATGAAGTGTTTCTAGCTAGCCACAGATTGTTAAGTCGCATATGGGCAAACTCAATAGAGTTTGGTGAATCTTGTCTCCAGATGAGGGCTCATGCAGCGCTTTTCAAAACTTTCTGTTGCGGAAAAATGACAGCTTTCATTTTTCCCCATATATGACAGTCCCACCCAAAAGATGTAGTTGAACAGAGCTGTTGCTTTCTCTAGACCGTGTGGATGGCTTTTCACACATTTCTCAGGCAACCTCGCAAACCTTGAGAGAAAGCGTCTCGTACGCAGAACTGATAGGGCGTAAATTGTATACAGCTCGTCACAGTGCTCGAACAGCCCGGGGTGCAAACATGTCAGCTACAGCTAAAAAATCAATTCAAACCAACTTCTTCTATGAGGGACATTGCCTACAGGGCTAGTTCTTCAGAAAATCGTCTCCTGAAACATAATGCGCATTGTGTCTCCTGTACCAGTGTCTCGACCTAATCTGTAGGTAAACTGAGTTGCTGCCGTCTGTAGAACGGACGGCAGGACTTTCACGAATTTCTGAGCAAGTTGAAGACACCGTGTGGAAAAGTGTCTCGCAATCAAAACTGATCTGGGGAATGTCATACGCAGCTATTCCGTTTTCTAAAGACCTCAGTGGTAAATACGACTGGTCTTGATGAAAACGCTTTTCAAAAGCGGGATCGTGCAGCAAAATGGAGCACGAGCTTGTGAAAGTCATCCTGTCAGTGGGAATGAACGCCTGCATATTGCTCCGTGCATGTTCCTTGTAGCTGAGATGCGTTGTTGTGTACTCCAGAATCTGGGGAAGGCTTTTCAAACATTTCTGAGGTAATTCAAGAGATGGGGGGGGAGGAAAAACGGAATCTTAACTAAAACTGACATAGGGGAAATGTTTCCCTAAATGCATGCAGCCAGCTACAGTGTTCTAATGCACATTCGAGCGAATACCATACCTTTCGCTGGAAAAAGGCTCCGAATCAAGACTCATGTCGTTCCTGTGACAACGTTCCTCTCAGCGAGCATGAAATCGTTCCTTTTTTTCTCTACATGAAGGTGCCATATAAATCATGGGCTTGACCCGAGTTGTTGCAGTTTCTCTAGCGTCTGGCAAGCTTTTCACACCTTTCCGAAGCAATAGAAGTGGCTTGACAAAGCCTCTCATAATCAGAAGTGTAGGGGAACGCTGAATGAAGTGTTTCTAGCAACCCACAGTTTGTTAAGTCGCATATGGGCAAACTCCGTAGAGTTTAGTGAACTTGTCTCCAGATAAGGGCTCATGCAGCGCTTTTGAAAGCTTTCTGTTGCGGGAAAATAACAGCTTTCATTTTTTCCCCATATATGACAGTCCCACCCGAAAGATGTAGTTGAACAGAGCTGTTGCTTTCTCTAGACCGTGTGGATGGCTTTTCACACATTTCTCAGGCAACACCGCAAACCTTGAGAGAAAGCGTCTCGTACGCAGAACTGATAGGGCGTAATATTGTATACAGCTCGTCACAGTGCTCGAACAGCCCAGGGTGCAAACATGTCAGCTACAGCTAAAAATCAATTCAAACCAACTTCTTCTATGAGGGACATTGCCTACAGGGCTAGTTCTTCAGAAAATCGTCTCCTGAAAGATACTGCGCATTGTGGCTCCTGTACCAGTGTCTAGCGGTAAACTGAGTTGCTGCCGTCTGTAGAACGGACGGCAGGACTTTCACGCATTTCTGAGCAAGTTTAAGACACTGTGTACTCCAGAATCTGGGGAAGGCTTTTCAAACATTTCTGAGGTAATTCAAGAGATGGGGGGGGAGGAAAAACGGAATCTTAACTAAAACTGACATAGGGGAAATGTTTCCCTAAATGCATGCAGCCAGCTACAGTGTTCTAATGCACATTCGAGCGAATACCATACCTTTCGCTGGAAAAAGGCTCCGAATCAAGACTCATGTCGTTCCTGTGACAACGTTCCTCTCAGCGAGCATGAAATCGTTCCTTTTTTTCTCTACATGAAGGTGCCATATAAATCATGGGCTTGACCCGAGTTGTTGCAGTTTTCTAGCGTTTGGCAGGTTTTTCACACCTTTCAGAGGCAATACAAGAAATGGCTTGAAAAATCCTATCGTAATTAGAAGTGTTGCAGGGGAATGTTGAATGAAGTGTTTCTAGCTAGCCACAGATTGTTAAGTCGCATATGGGCAAACTCAATAGAGTTTGGTGAATCTTGTCTCCAGATGAGGGCTCATGCAGCGCTTTTCAAAACTTTCTGTTGCGGAAAAATGACAGCTTTCATTTTTCCCCATATATGACAGTCCCACCCAAAAGATGTAGTTGAACAGAGCTGTTGCTTTCTCTAGACCGTGTGGATGGCTTTTCACACATTTCTCAGGCAACCTCGCAAACCTTGAGAGAAAGCGTCTCGTACGCAGAACTGATAGGGCGTAAATTGTATACAGCTCGTCACAGTGCTCGAACAGCCCGGGGTGCAAACATGTCAGCTACAGCTAAAAAATCAATTCAAACCAACTTCTTCTATGAGGGACATTGCCTACAGGGCTAGTTCTTCAGAAAATCGTCTCCTGAAAGATACTGCGCATTGTGGCTCCTGTACCAGTGTCTAGCGGTAAACTGAGTTGCTGCCGTCTGTAGAACGGACGGCAGGACTTTCACGCATTTCTGAGCAAGTTTAAGACACTGTGTACTCCAGAATCTGGGGAAGGCTTTTCAAACATTTCTGAGGTAATTCAAGAGATGGGGGGGGAGGAAAAACGGAATCTTAACTAAAACTGACATAGGGGAAATGTTTCCCTAAATGCATGCAGCCAGCTACAGTGTTCTAATGCACATTCGAGCGAATACCATACCTTTCGCTGGAAAAAGGCTCCGAATCAAGACTCATGTCGTTCCTGTGACAACGTTCCTCTCAGCGAGCATGAAATCGTTCCTTTTTTTCTCTACATGAAGGTGCCATATAAATCATGGGCTTGACCCGAGTTGTTGCAGTTTCTCTAGCGTCTGGCAAGCTTTTCACACCTTTCCGAAGCAATAGAAGTGGCTTGACAAAGCCTCTCATAATCAGAAGTGTAGGGGAACGCTGAATGAAGTGTTTCTAGCAACCCACAGTTTGTTAAGTCGCATATGGGCAAACTCCGTAGCGTTTAGTGAACTTGTCTCCAGATAAGGGCTCATGCAGCGCTTTTGAAAGCTTTCTGTTGCGGGAAAATAACAGCTTTCATTTTTCCCCATATATGACAGTCCCACCCGAAAGATGTAGTTGAACAGAGCTGTTGCTTTCTCTAGACCGTGTGGATGGCTTTTCACACATTTCTCAGGCAACACCGCAAACCTTGAGAGAAAGCGTCTCGTACGCAGAACTGATAGGGCGTAATATTGTATACAGCTCGTCACAGTGCTCGAACAGCCCAGGGTGCAAACATGTCAGCTACAGCTAAAAATCAATTCAAACCAACTTCTTCTATGAGGGACATTGCCTACAGGGCTAGTTCTTCAGAAAATCGTCTCCTGAAAGATACTGCGCATTGTGGCTCCTGTACCAGTGTCTAGCGGTAAACTGAGTTGCTGCCGTCTGTAGAACGGACGGCAGGACTTTCACGCATTTCTGAGCAAGTTTAAGACACTGTGTACTCCAGAATCTGGGGAAGGCTTTTCAAACATTTCTGAGGTAATTCAAGAGATGGGGGGGAGGAAAAACGGAATCTTAACTAAAACTGACATAGGGGAAATGTTTCCCTAAATGCATGCAGCCAGCTACAGTGTTCTAATGCACATTCGAGCGAATACCATACCTTTCGCTGGAAAAAGGCTCCGAATCAAGACTCATGTCGTTCCTGTGACAACGTTCCTCTCAGCGAGCATGAAATCGTTCCTTTTTTTCTCTACATGAAGGTGCCATATAAATCATGGGCTTGACCCGAGTTGTTGCAGTTTTCTAGCGTTTGGCAGGTTTTTCACACCTTTCAGAGGCAATACAAGAAATGGCTTGAAAAATCCTATCGTAATTAGAAGTGTTGCAGGGGAATGTTGAATGAAGTGTTTCTAGCTAGCCACAGATTGTTAAGTCGCATATGGGCAAACTCAATAGAGTTTGGTGAATCTTGTCTCCAGATGAGGGCTCATGCAGCGCTTTTCAAAACTTTCTGTTGCGGAAAAATGACAGCTTTCATTTTTCCCCATATATGACAGTCCCACCCAAAAGATGTAGTTGAACAGAGCTGTTGCTTTCTCTAGACCGTGTGGATGGCTTTTCACACATTTCTCAGGCAACCTCGCAAACCTTGAGAGAAAGCGTCTCGTACGCAGAACTGATAGGGCGTAAATTGTATACAGCTCGTCACAGTGCTCGAACAGCCCGGGGTGCAAACATGTCAGCTACAGCTAAAAAATCAATTCAAACCAACTTCTTCTATGAGGGACATTGCCTACAGGGCTAGTTCTTCAGAAAATCGTCTCCTGAAACATAATGCGCATTGTGTCTCCTGTACCAGTGTCTCGACCTAATCTGTAGGTAAACTGAGTTGCTGCCGTCTGTAGAACGGACGGCAGGACTTTCACGAATTTCTGAGCAAGTTGAAGACACCGTGTGGAAAAGTGTCTCGCAATCAAAACTGATCTGGGGAATGTCATACGCAGCTATTCCGTTTTCTAAAGACCTCAGTGGTAAATACGACTGGTCTTGATGAAAACGCTTTTCAAAAGCGGGATCGTGCAGCAAAATGGAGCACGAGCTTGTGAAAGTCATCCTGTCAGTGGGAATGAACGCCTGCATATTGCTCCGTGCATGTTCCTTGTAGCTGAGATGCGTTGTTGTGTACTCCAGAATCTGGGGAAGGCTTTTCAAACATTTCTGAGGTAATTCAAGAGATGGGGGGGGAGGAAAAACGGAATCTTAACTAAAACTGACATAGGGGAAATGTTTCCCTAAATGCATGCAGCCAGCTACAGTGTTCTAATGCACATTCGAGCGAATACCATACCTTTCGCTGGAAAAAGGCTCCGAATCAAGACTCATGTCGTTCCTGTGACAACGTTCCTCTCAGCGAGCATGAAATCGTTCCTTTTTTTCTCTACATGAAGGTGCCATATAAATCATGGGCTTGACCCGAGTTGTTGCAGTTTCTCTAGCGTCTGGCAAGCTTTTCACACCTTTCCGAAGCAATAGAAGTGGCTTGACAAAGCCTCTCATAATCAGAAGTGTAGGGGAACGCTGAATGAAGTGTTTCTAGCAACCCACAGTTTGTTAAGTCGCATATGGGCAAACTCCGTAGAGTTTAGTGAACTTGTCTCCAGATAAGGGCTCATGCAGCGCTTTTGAAAGCTTTCTGTTGCGGGAAAATAACAGCTTTCATTTTTCCCCATATATGACAGTCCCACCCGAAAGATGTAGTTGAACAGAGCTGTTGCTTTCTCTAGACCGTGTGGATGGCTTTTCACACATTTCTCAGGCAACACCGCAAACCTTGAGAGAAAGCGTCTCGTACGCAGAACTGATAGGGCGTAATATTGTATACAGCTCGTCACAGTGCTCGAACAGCCCAGGGTGCAAACATGTCAGCTACAGCTAAAAATCAATTCAAACCAACTTCTTCTATGAGGGACATTGCCTACAGGGCTAGTTCTTCAGAAAATCGTCTCCTGAAAGATACTGCGCATTGTGGCTCCTGTACCAGTGTCTAGCGGTAAACTGAGTTGCTGCCGTCTGTAGAACGGACGGCAGGACTTTCACGCATTTCTGAGCAAGTTTAAGACACTGTGTACTCCAGAATCTGGGGAAGGCTTTTCAAACATTTCTGAGGTAATTCAAGAGATGGGGGGGGGGAGGAAAAACGGAATCTTAACTAAAACTGACATAGGGGAAATGTTTCCCTAAATGCATGCAGCCAGCTACAGTGTTCTAATGCACATTCGAGCGAATACCATACCTTTCGCTGGAAAAAGGCTCCGAATCAAGACTCATGTCGTTCCTGTGACAACGTTCCTCTCAGCGAGCATGAAATCGTTCCTTTTTTTCTCTACATGAAGGTGCCATATAAATCATGGGCTTGACCCGAGTTGTTGCAGTTTTCTAGCGTTTGGCAGGTTTTTCACACCTTTCAGAGGCAATACAAGAAATGGCTTGAAAAATCCTATCGTAATTAGAAGTGTTGCAGGGGAATGTTGAATGAAGTGTTTCTAGCTAGCCACAGATTGTTAAGTCGCATATGGGCAAACTCAATAGAGTTTGGTGAATCTTGTCTCCAGATGAGGGCTCATGCAGCGCTTTTCAAAACTTTCTGTTGCGGAAAAATGACAGCTTTCATTTTTCCCCATATATGACAGTCCCACCCAAAAGATGTAGTTGAACAGAGCTGTTGCTTTCTCTAGACCGTGTGGATGGCTTTTCACACATTTCTCAGGCAACCTCGCAAACCTTGAGAGAAAGCGTCTCGTACGCAGAACTGATAGGGCGTAAATTGTATACAGCTCGTCACAGTGCTCGAACAGCCCGGGGTGCAAACATGTCAGCTACAGCTAAAAAATCAATTCAAACCAACTTCTTCTATGAGGGACATTGCCTACAGGGCTAGTTCTTCAGAAAATCGTCTCCTGAAACATAATGCGCATTGTGTCTCCTGTACCAGTGTCTCGACCTAATCTGTAGGTAAACTGAGTTGCTGCCGTCTGTAGAACGGACGGCAGGACTTTCACGAATTTCTGAGCAAGTTGAAGACACCGTGTGGAAAAGTGTCTCGCAATCAAAACTGATCTGGGGAATGTCATACGCAGCTATTCCGTTTTCTAAAGACCTCAGTGGTAAATACGACTGGTCTTGATGAAAACGCTTTTCAAAAGCGGGATCGTGCAGCAAAATGGAGCACGAGCTTGTGAAAGTCATCCTGTCAGTGGGAATGAACGCCTGCATATTGCTCCGTGCATGTTCCTTGTAGCTGAGATGCGTTGTTGTGTACTCCAGAATCTGGGGAAGGCTTTTCAAACATTTCTGAGGTAATTCAAGAGATGGGGGGGGAGGAAAAACGGAATCTTAACTAAAACTGACATAGGGGAAATGTTTCCCTAAATGCATGCAGCCAGCTACAGTGTTCTAATGCACATTCGAGCGAATACCATACCTTTCGCTGGAAAAAGGCTCCGAATCAAGACTCATGTCGTTCCTGTGACAACGTTCCTCTCAGCGAGCATGAAATCGTTCCTTTTTTTCTCTACATGAAGGTGCCATATAAATCATGGGCTTGACCCGAGTTGTTGCAGTTTCTCTAGCGTCTGGCAAGCTTTTCACACCTTTCCGAAGCAATAGAAGTGGCTTGACAAAGCCTCTCATAATCAGAAGTGTAGGGGAACGCTGAATGAAGTGTTTCTAGCAACCCACAGTTTGTTAAGTCGCATATGGGCAAACTCCGTAGAGTTTAGTGAACTTGTCTCCAGATAAGGGCTCATGCAGCGCTTTTGAAAGCTTTCTGTTGCGGGAAAATAACAGCTTTCATTTTTCCCCATATATGACAGTCCCACCCGAAAGATGTAGTTGAACAGAGCTGTTGCTTTCTCTAGACCGTGTGGATGGCTTTTCACACATTTCTCAGGCAACACCGCAAACCTTGAGAGAAAGCGTCTCGTACGCAGAACTGATAGGGCGTAATATTGTATACAGCTCGTCACAGTGCTCGAACAGCCCAGGGTGCAAACATGTCAGCTACAGCTAAAAATCAATTCAAACCAACTTCTTCTATGAGGGACATTGCCTACAGGGCTAGTTCTTCAGAAAATCGTCTCCTGAAAGATACTGCGCATTGTGGCTCCTGTACCAGTGTCTAGCGGTAAACTGAGTTGCTGCCGTCTGTAGAACGGACGGCAGGACTTTCACGCATTTCTGAGCAAGTTTAAGACACTGTGTACTCCAGAATCTGGGGAAGGCTTTTCAAACATTTCTGAGGTAATTCAAGAGATGGGGGGGGAGGAAAAACGGAATCTTAACTAAAACTGACATAGGGGAAATGTTTCCCTAAATGCATGCAGCCAGCTACAGTGTTCTAATGCACATTCGAGCGAATACCATACCTTTCGCTGGAAAAAGGCTCCGAATCAAGACTCATGTCGTTCCTGTGACAACGTTCCTCTCAGCGAGCATGAAATCGTTCCTTTTTTTCTCTACATGAAGGTGCCATATAAATCATGGGCTTGACCCGAGTTGTTGCAGTTTTCTAGCGTTTGGCAGGTTTTTCACACCTTTCAGAGGCAATACAAGAAATGGCTTGAAAAATCCTATCGTAATTAGAAGTGTTGCAGGGGAATGTTGAATGAAGTGTTTCTAGCTAGCCACAGATTGTTAAGTCGCATATGGGCAAACTCAATAGAGTTTGGTGAATCTTGTCTCCAGATGAGGGCTCATGCAGCGCTTTTCAAAACTTTCTGTTGCGGAAAAATGACAGCTTTCATTTTTCCCCATATATGACAGTCCCACCCAAAAGATGTAGTTGAACAGAGCTGTTGCTTTCTCTAGACCGTGTGGATGGCTTTTCACACATTTCTCAGGCAACCTCGCAAACCTTGAGAGAAAGCGTCTCGTACGCAGAACTGATAGGGCGTAAATTGTATACAGCTCGTCACAGTGCTCGAACAGCCCGGGGTGCAAACATGTCAGCTACAGCTAAAAAATCAATTCAAACCAACTTCTTCTATGAGGGACATTGCCTACAGGGCTAGTTCTTCAGAAAATCGTCTCCTGAAACATAATGCGCATTGTGTCTCCTGTACCAGTGTCTCGACCTAATCTGTAGGTAAACTGAGTTGCTGCCGTCTGTAGAACGGACGGCAGGACTTTCACGAATTTCTGAGCAAGTTGAAGACACCGTGTGGAAAAGTGTCTCGCAATCAAAACTGATCTGGGGAATGTCATACGCAGCTATTCCGTTTTCTAAAGACCTCAGTGGTAAATACGACTGGTCTTGATGAAAACGCTTTTCAAAAGAGGGATCGTGCAGCAAAATGGAGCACGAGCTTGTGAAAGTCATCCTGTCAGTGGGAATGAACGCCTGCATATTGCTCCGTGCATGTTCCTTGTAGCTGAGATGCGTTGTTGTGTACTCCAGAATCTGGGGAAGGCTTTTCAAACATTTCTGAGGTAATTCAAGAGATGGGGGGGAGGAAAAACGGAATCTTAACTAAAACTGACATAGGGGAAATGTTTCCCTAAATGCATGCAGCCAGCTACAGTGTTCTAATGCACATTCGAGCGAATACCATACCTTTCGCTGGAAAAAGGCTCCGAATCAAGACTCATGTCGTTCCTGTGACAACGTTCCTCTCAGCGAGCATGAAATCGTTCCTTTTTTTCTCTACATGAAGGTGCCATATAAATCATGGGCTTGACCCGAGTTGTTGCAGTTTCTGTAGCGTCTGGCAAGCTTTTCACACCTTTCCGAAGCAATAGAAGTGGCTTGACAAAGCCTCTCATAATCAGAAGTGTAGGGGAACGCTGAATGAAGTGTTTCTAGCAACCCACAGTTTGTTAAGTCGCATATGGGCAAACTCCGTAGAGTTTAGTGAACTTGTCTCCAGATAAGGGCTCATGCAGCGCTTTTGAAAGCTTTCTGTTGCGGGAAAATAACAGCTTTCATTTTTCCCCATATATGACAGTCCCACCCGAAAGATGTAGTTGAACAGAGCTGTTGCTTTCTCTAGACCGTGTGGATGGCTTTTCACACATTTCTCAGGCAACACCGCAAACCTTGAGAGAAAGCGTCTCGTACGCAGAACTGATAGGGCGTAATATTGTATACAGCTCGTCACAGTGCTCGAACAGCCCAGGGTGCAAACATGTCAGCTACAGCTAAAAATCAATTCAAACCAACTTCTTCTATGAGGGACATTGCCTACAGGGCTAGTTCTTCAGAAAATCGTCTCCTGAAAGATACTGCGCATTGTGGCTCCTGTACCAGTGTCTAGCGGTAAACTGAGTTGCTGCCGTCTGTAGAACGGACGGCAGGACTTTCACGCATTTCTGAGCAAGTTTAAGACACTGTGTACTCCAGAATCTGGGGAAGGCTTTTCAAACATTTCTGAGGTAATTCAAGAGATGGGGGGGGAGGAAAAACGGAATCTTAACTAAAACTGACATAGGGGAAATGTTTCCCTAAATGCATGCAGCCAGCTACAGTGTTCTAATGCACATTCGAGCGAATACCATACCTTTCGCTGGAAAAAGGCTCCGAATCAAGACTCATGTCGTTCCTGTGACAACGTTCCTCTCAGCGAGCATGAAATCGTTCCTTTTTTTCTCTACATGAAGGTGCCATATAAATCATGGGCTTGACCCGAGTTGTTGCAGTTTTCTAGCGTTTGGCAGGTTTTTCACACCTTTCAGAGGCAATACAAGAAATGGCTTGAAAAATCCTATCGTAATTAGAAGTGTTGCAGGGGAATGTTGAATGAAGTGTTTCTAGCTAGCCACAGATTGTTAAGTCGCATATGGGCAAACTCAATAGAGTTTGGTGAATCTTGTCTCCAGATGAGGGCTCATGCAGCGCTTTTCAAAACTTTCTGTTGCGGAAAAATGACAGCTTTCATTTTTCCCCATATATGACAGTCCCACCCAAAAGATGTAGTTGAACAGAGCTGTTGCTTTCTCTAGACCGTGTGGATGGCTTTTCACACATTTCTCAGGCAACCTCGCAAACCTTGAGAGAAAGCGTCTCGTACGCAGAACTGATAGGGCGTAAATTGTATACAGCTCGTCACACTGTTCGAACAGCCCGGGGTGCAAACATGTCAGCTACAGCTAAAAAATCAATTCAAACCAACTTCTTCTATGAGGGACATTGCCTACAGGGCTAGTTCTTCAGAAAATCGTCTCCTGAAACATAATGCGCATTGTGTCTCCTGTACCAGTGTCTCGACCTAATCTGTAGGTAAACTGAGTTGCTGCCGTCTGTAGAACGGACGGCAGGACTTTCACGAATTTCTGAGCAAGTTGAAGACACCGTGTGGAAAAGTGTCTCGCAATCAAAACTGATCTGGGGAATGTCATACGCAGCTATTCCGTTTTCTAAAGACCTCAGTGGTAAATACGACTGGTCTTGATGAAAACGCTTTTCAAAAGAGGGATCGTGCAGCAAAATGGAGCACGAGCTTGTGAAAGTCATCCTGTCAGTGGGAATGAACGCCTGCATATTGCTCCGTGCATGTTCCTTGTAGCTGAGATGCGTTGTTGTGTACTCCAGAATCTGGGGAAGGCTTTTCAAACATTTCTGAGGTAATTCAAGAGATGGGGGGGGGGAGGAAAAACGGAATCTTAACTAAAACTGACATAGGGGAAATGTTTCCCTAAATGCATGCAGCCAGCTACAGTGTTCTAATGCACATTCGAGCGAATACCATACCTTTCGCTGGAAAAAGGCTCCGAATCAAGACTCATGTCGTTCCTGTGACAACGTTCCTCTCAGCGAGCATGAAATCGTTCCTTTTTTTCTCTACATGAAGGTGCCATATAAATCATGGGCTTGACCCGAGTTGTTGCAGTTTCTCTAGCGTCTGGCAAGCTTTTCACACCTTTCCGAAGCAATAGAAGTGGCTTGACAAAGCCTCTCATAATCAGAAGTGTAGGGGAACGCTGAATGAAGTGTTTCTAGCAACCCACAGTTTGTTAAGTCGCATATGGGCAAACTCCGTAGAGTTTAGTGAACTTGTCTCCAGATAAGGGCTCATGCAGCGCTTTTGAAAGCTTTCTGTTGCGGGAAAATAACAGCTTTCATTTTTCCCCATATATGACAGTCCCACCCGAAAGATGTAGTTGAACAGAGCTGTTGCTTTCTCTAGACCGTGTGGATGGCTTTTCACACATTTCTCAGGCAACACCGCAAACCTTGAGAGAAAGCGTCTCGTACGCAGAACTGATAGGGCGTAATATTGTATACAGCTCGTCACAGTGCTCGAACAGCCCAGGGTGCAAACATGTCAGCTACAGCTAAAAATCAATTCAAACCAACTTCTTCTATGAGGGACATTGCCTACAGGGCTAGTTCTTCAGAAAATCGTCTCCTGAAAGATACTGCGCATTGTGGCTCCTGTACCAGTGTCTAGCGGTAAACTGAGTTGCTGCCGTCTGTAGAACGGACGGCAGGACTTTCACGCATTTCTGAGCAAGTTTAAGACACTGTGTACTCCAGAATCTGGGGAAGGCTTTTCAAACATTTCTGAGGTAATTCAAGAGATGGGGGGGGAGGAAAAACGGAATCTTAACTAAAACTGACATAGGGGAAATGTTTCCCTAAATGCATGCAGCCAGCTACAGTGTTCTAATGCACATTCGAGCGAATACCATACCTTTCGCTGGAAAAAGGCTCCGAATCAAGACTCATGTCGTTCCTGTGACAACGTTCCTCTCAGCGAGCATGAAATCGTTCCTTTTTTTCTCTACATGAAGGTGCCATATAAATCATGGGCTTGACCCGAGTTGTTGCAGTTTTCTAGCGTTTGGCAGGTTTTTCACACCTTTCAGAGGCAATACAAGAAATGGCTTGAAAAATCCTATCGTAATTAGAAGTGTTGCAGGGGAATGTTGAATGAAGTGTTTCTAGCTAGCCACAGATTGTTAAGTCGCATATGGGCAAACTCAATAGAGTTTGGTGAATCTTGTCTCCAGATGAGGGCTCATGCAGCGCTTTTCAAAACTTTCTGTTGCGGAAAAATGACAGCTTTCATTTTTCCCCATATATGACAGTCCCACCCAAAAGATGTAGTTGAACAGAGCTGTTGCTTTCTCTAGACCGTGTGGATGGCTTTTCACACATTTCTCAGGCAACCTCGCAAACCTTGAGAGAAAGCGTCTCGTACGCAGAACTGATAGGGCGTAAATTGTATACAGCTCGTCACACTGTTCGAACAGCCCGGGGTGCAAACATGTCAGCTACAGCTAAAAAATCAATTCAAACCAACTTCTTCTATGAGGGACATTGCCTACAGGGCTAGTTCTTCAGAAAATCGTCTCCTGAAACATAATGCGCATTGTGTCTCCTGTACCAGTGTCTCGACCTAATCTGTAGGTAAACTGAGTTGCTGCCGTCTGTAGAACGGACGGCAGGACTTTCACGAATTTCTGAGCAAGTTGAAGACACCGTGTGGAAAAGTGTCTCGCAATCAAAACTGATCTGGGGAATGTCATACGCAGCTATTCCGTTTTCTAAAGACCTCAGTGGTAAATACGACTGGTCTTGATGAAAACGCTTTTCAAAAGAGGGATCGTGCAGCAAAATGGAGCACGAGCTTGTGAAAGTCATCCTGTCAGTGGGAATGAACGCCTGCATATTGCTCCGTGCATGTTCCTTGTAGCTGAGATGCGTTGTTGTGTACTCCAGAATCTGGGGAAGGCTTTTCAAACATTTCTGAGGTAATTCAAGAGATGGGGGGGAGGAAAAACGGAATCTTAACTAAAACTGACATAGGGGAAATGTTTCCCTAAATGCATGCAGCCAGCTACAGTGTTCTAATGCACATTCGAGCGAATACCATACCTTTCGCTGGAAAAAGGCTCCGAATCAAGACTCATGTCGTTCCTGTGACAACGTTCCTCTCAGCGAGCATGAAATCGTTCCTTTTTTTCTCTACATGAAGGTGCCATATAAATCATGGGCTTGACCCGAGTTGTTGCAGTTTCTCTAGCGTCTGGCAAGCTTTTCACACCTTTCCGAAGCAATAGAAGTGGCTTGACAAAGCCTCTCATAATCAGAAGTGTAGGGGAACGCTGAATGAAGTGTTTCTAGCAACCCACAGTTTGTTAAGTCGCATATGGGCAAACTCCGTAGAGTTTAGTGAACTTGTCTCCAGATAAGGGCTCATGCAGCGCTTTTGAAAGCTTTCTGTTGCGGGAAAATAACAGCTTTCATTTTTCCCCATATATGACAGTCCCACCCGAAAGATGTAGTTGAACAGAGCTGTTGCTTTCTCTAGACCGTGTGGATGGCTTTTCACACATTTCTCAGGCAACACCGCAAACCTTGAGAGAAAGCGTCTCGTACGCAGAACTGATAGGGCGTAATATTGTATACAGCTCGTCACAGTGCTCGAACAGCCCAGGGTGCAAACATGTCAGCTACAGCTAAAAATCAATTCAAACCAACTTCTTCTATGAGGGACATTGCCTACAGGGCTAGTTCTTCAGAAAATCGTCTCCTGAAAGATACTGCGCATTGTGGCTCCTGTACCAGTGTCTAGCGGTAAACTGAGTTGCTGCCGTCTGTAGAACGGACGGCAGGACTTTCACGCATTTCTGAGCAAGTTTAAGACACTGTGTACTCCAGAATCTGGGGAAGGCTTTTCAAACATTTCTGAGGTAATTCAAGAGATGGGGGGGGAGGAAAAACGGAATCTTAACTAAAACTGACATAGGGGAAATGTTTCCCTAAATGCATGCAGCCAGCTACAGTGTTCTAATGCACATTCGAGCGAATACCATACCTTTCGCTGGAAAAAGGCTCCGAATCAAGACTCATGTCGTTCCTGTGACAACGTTCCTCTCAGCGAGCATGAAATCGTTCCTTTTTTTCTCTGCATGAAGGTGCCATATAAATCATGGGCTTGACCCGAGTTGTTGCAGTTTTCTAGCGTTTGGCAGGTTTTTCACACCTTTCAGAGGCAATACAAGAAATGGCTTGAAAAATCCTATCGTAATTAGAAGTGTTGCAGGGGAATGTTGAATGAAGTGTTTCTAGCTAGCCACAGATTGTTAAGTCGCATATGGGCAAACTCAATAGAGTTTGGTGAATCTTGTCTCCAGATGAGGGCTCATGCAGCGCTTTTCAAAACTTTCTGTTGCGGAAAAATGACAGCTTTCATTTTTCCCCATATATGACAGTCCCACCCAAAAGATGTAGTTGAACAGAGCTGTTGCTTTCTCTAGACCGTGTGGATGGCTTTTCACACATTTCTCAGGCAACCTCGCAAACCTTGAGAGAAAGCGTCTCGTACGCAGAACTGATAGGGCGTAAATTGTATACAGCTCGTCACAGTGCTCGAACAGCCCGGGGTGCAAACATGTCAGCTACAGCTAAAAAATCAATTCAAACCAACTTCTTCTATGAGGGACATTGCCTACAGGGCTAGTTCTTCAGAAAATCGTCTCCTGAAACATAATGCGCATTGTGTCTCCTGTACCAGTGTCTCGACCTAATCTGTAGGTAAACTGAGTTGCTGCCGTCTGTAGAACGGACGGCAGGACTTTCACGAATTTCTGAGCAAGTTGAAGACACCGTGTGGAAAAGTGTCTCGCAATCAAAACTGATCTGGGGAATGTCATACGCAGCTATTCCGTTTTCTAAAGACCTCAGTGGTAAATACGACTGGTCTTGATGAAAACGCTTTTCAAAAGAGGGATCGTGCAGCAAAATGGAGCACGAGCTTGTGAAAGTCATCCTGTCAGTGGGAATGAACGCCTGCATATTGCTCCGTGCATGTTCCTTGTAGCTGAGATGCGTTGTTGTGTACTCCAGAATCTGGGGAAGGCTTTTCAAACATTTCTGAGGTAATTCAAGAGATGGGGGGGGAGGAAAAACGGAATCTTAACTAAAACTGACATAGGGGAAATGTTTCCCTAAATGCATGCAGCCAGCTACAGTGTTCTAATGCACATTCGAGCGAATACCATACCTTTCGCTGGAAAAAGGCTCCGAATCAAGACTCATGTCGTTCCTGTGACAACGTTCCTCTCAGCGAGCATGAAATCGTTCCTTTTTTTCTCTACATGAAGGTGCCATATAAATCATGGGCTTGACCCGAGTTGTTGCAGTTTCTCTAGCGTCTGGCAAGCTTTTCACACCTTTCCGAAGCAATAGAAGTGGCTTGACAAAGCCTCTCATAATCAGAAGTGTAGGGGAACGCTGAATGAAGTGTTTCTAGCAACCCACAGTTTGTTAAGTCGCATATGGGCAAACTCCGTAGAGTTTAGTGAACTTGTCTCCAGATAAGGGCTCATGCAGCGCTTTTGAAAGCTTTCTGTTGCGGGAAAATAACAGCTTTCATTTTTCCCCATATATGACAGTCCCACCCGAAAGATGTAGTTGAACAGAGCTGTTGCTTTCTCTAGACCGTGTGGATGGCTTTTCACACATTTCTCAGGCAACACCGCAAACCTTGAGAGAAAGCGTCTCGTACGCAGAACTGATAGGGCGTAATATTGTATACAGCTCGTCACAGTGCTCGAACAGCCCAGGGTGCAAACATGTCAGCTACAGCTAAAAATCAATTCAAACCAACTTCTTCTATGAGGGACATTGCCTACAGTGCTAGTTCTTCAGAAAATCGTCTCCTGAAAGATACTGCGCATTGTGGCTCCTGTACCAGTGTCTAGCGGTAAACTGAGTTGCTGCCGTCTGTAGAACGGACGGCAGGACTTTCACGCATTTCTGAGCAAGTTTAAGACACTGTGTACTCCAGAATCTGGGGAAGGCTTTTCAAACATTTCTGAGGTAATTCAAGAGATGGGGGGGAGGAAAAACGGAATCTTAACTAAAACTGACATAGGGGAAATGTTTCCCTAAATGCATGCAGCCAGCTACAGTGTTCTAATGCACATTCGAGCGAATACCATACCTTTCGCTGGAAAAAGGCTCCGAATCAAGACTCATGTCGTTCCTGTGACAACGTTCCTCTCAGCGAGCATGAAATCGTTCCTTTTTTTCTCTACATGAAGGTGCCATATAAATCATGGGCTTGACCCGAGTTGTTGCAGTTTTCTAGCGTTTGGCAGGTTTTTCACACCTTTCAGAGGCAATACAAGAAATGGCTTGAAAAATCCTATCGTAATTAGAAGTGTTGCAGGGGAATGTTGAATGAAGTGTTTCTAGCTAGCCACAGATTGTTAAGTCGCATATGGGCAAACTCAATAGAGTTTGGTGAATCTTGTCTCCAGATGAGGGCTCATGCAGCGCTTTTCAAAACTTTCTGTTGCGGAAAAATGACAGCTTTCATTTTTCCCCATATATGACAGTCCCACCCAAAAGATGTAGTTGAACAGAGCTGTTGCTTTCTCTAGACCGTGTGGATGGCTTTTCACACATTTCTCAGGCAACACCGCAAACCTTGAGAGAAAGCGTCTCGTACGCAGAACTGATAGGGCGTAATATTGTATACAGCTCGTCACAGTGCTCGAACAGCCCAGGGTGCAAACATGTCAGCTACAGCTAAAAATCAATTCAAACCAACTTCTTCTATGAGGGACATTGCCTACAGGGCTAGTTCTTCAGAAAATCGTCTCCTGAAAGATACTGCGCATTGTGGCTCCTGTACCAGTGTCTAGCGGTAAACTGAGTTGCTGCCGTCTGTAGAACGGACGGCAGGACTTTCACGCATTTCTGAGCAAGTTTAAGACACTGTGTACTCCAGAATCTGGGGAAGGCTTTTCAAACATTTCTGAGGTAATTCAAGAGATGGGGGGGGAGGAAAAACGGAATCTTAACTAAAACTGACATAGGGGAAATGTTTCCCTAAATGCATGCAGCCAGCTACAGTGTTCTAATGCACATTCGAGCGAATACCATACCTTTCGCTGGAAAAAGGCTCCGAATCAAGACTCATGTCGTTCCTGTGACAACGTTCCTCTCAGCGAGCATGAAATCGTTCCTTTTTTTCTCTGCATGAAGGTGCCATATAAATCATGGGCTTGACCCGAGTTGTTGCAGTTTTCTAGCGTTTGGCAGGTTTTTCACACCTTTCAGAGGCAATACAAGAAATGGCTTGAAAAATCCTATCGTAATTAGAAGTGTTGCAGGGGAATGTTGAATGAAGTGTTTCTAGCTAGCCACAGATTGTTAAGTCGCATATGGGCAAACTCAATAGAGTTTGGTGAATCTTGTCTCCAGATGAGGGCTCATGCAGCGCTTTTCAAAACTTTCTGTTGCGGAAAAATGACAGCTTTCATTTTTCCCCATATATGACAGTCCCACCCAAAAGATGTAGTTGAACAGAGCTGTTGCTTTCTCTAGACCGTGTGGATGGCTTTTCACACATTTCTCAGGCAACCTCGCAAACCTTGAGAGAAAGCGTCTCGTACGCAGAACTGATAGGGCGTAAATTGTATACAGCTCGTCACAGTGCTCGAACAGCCCGGGGTGCAAACATGTCAGCTACAGCTAAAAAATCAATTCAAACCAACTTCTTCTATGAGGGACATTGCCTACAGGGCTAGTTCTTCAGAAAATCGTCTCCTGAAACATAATGCGCATTGTGTCTCCTGTACCAGTGTCTCGACCTAATCTGTAGGTAAACTGAGTTGCTGCCGTCTGTAGAACGGACGGCAGGACTTTCACGAATTTCTGAGCAAGTTGAAGACACCGTGTGGAAAAGTGTCTCGCAATCAAAACTGATCTGGGGAATGTCATACGCAGCTATTCCGTTTTCTAAAGACCTCAGTGGTAAATACGACTGGTCTTGATGAAAACGCTTTTCAAAAGAGGGATCGTGCAGCAAAATGGAGCACGAGCTTGTGAAAGTCATCCTGTCAGTGGGAATGAACGCCTGCATATTGCTCCGTGCATGTTCCTTGTAGCTGAGATGCGTTGTTGTGTACTCCAGAATCTGGGGAAGGCTTTTCAAACATTTCTGAGGTAATTCAAGAGATGGGGGGGGAGGAAAAACGGAATCTTAACTAAAACTGACATAGGGGAAATGTTTCCCTAAATGCATGCAGCCAGCTACAGTGTTCTAATGCACATTCGAGCGAATACCATACCTTTCGCTGGAAAAAGGCTCCGAATCAAGACTCATGTCGTTCCTGTGACAACGTTCCTCTCAGCGAGCATGAAATCGTTCCTTTTTTTCTCTACATGAAGGTGCCATATAAATCATGGGCTTGACCCGAGTTGTTGCAGTTTCTGTAGCGTCTGGCAAGCTTTTCACACCTTTCCGAAGCAATAGAAGTGGCTTGACAAAGCCTCTCATAATCAGAAGTGTAGGGGAACGCTGAATGAAGTGTTTCTAGCAACCCACAGTTTGTTAAGTCGCATATGGGCAAACTCCGTAGAGTTTAGTGAACTTGTCTCCAGATAAGGGCTCATGCAGCGCTTTTGAAAGCTTTCTGTTGCGGGAAAATAACAGCTTTCATTTTTCCCCATATATGACAGTCCCACCCGAAAGATGTAGTTGAACAGAGCTGTTGCTTTCTCTAGACCGTGTGGATGGCTTTTCACACATTTCTCAGGCAACACCGCAAACCTTGAGAGAAAGCGTCTCGTACGCAGAACTGATAGGGCGTAATATTGTATACAGCTCGTCACAGTGCTCGAACAGCCCAGGGTGCAAACATGTCAGCTACAGCTAAAAATCAATTCAAACCAACTTCTTCTATGAGGGACATTGCCTACAGGGCTAGTTCTTCAGAAAATCGTCTCCTGAAAGATACTGCGCATTGTGGCTCCTGTACCAGTGTCTAGCGGTAAACTGAGTTGCTGCCGTCTGTAGAACGGACGGCAGGACTTTCACGCATTTCTGAGCAAGTTTAAGACACTGTGTACTCCAGAATCTGGGGAAGGCTTTTCAAACATTTCTGAGGTAATTCAAGAGATGGGGGGGAGGAAAAACGGAATCTTAACTAAAACTGACATAGGGGAAATGTTTCCCTAAATGCATGCAGCCAGCTACAGTGTTCTAATGCACATTCGAGCGAATACCATACCTTTCGCTGGAAAAAGGCTCCGAATCAAGACTCATGTCGTTCCTGTGACAACGTTCCTCTCAGCGAGCATGAAATCGTTCCTTTTTTTCTCTACATGAAGGTGCCATATAAATCATGGGCTTGACCCGAGTTGTTGCAGTTTTCTAGCGTTTGGCAGGTTTTTCACACCTTTCAGAGGCAATACAAGAAATGGCTTGAAAAATCCTATCGTAATTAGAAGTGTTGCAGGGGAATGTTGAATGAAGTGTTTCTAGCTAGCCACAGATTGTTAAGTCGCATATGGGCAAACTCAATAGAGTTTGGTGAATCTTGTCTCCAGATGAGGGCTCATGCAGCGCTTTTCAAAACTTTCTGTTGCGGAAAAATGACAGCTTTCATTTTTCCCCATATATGACAGTCCCACCCAAAAGATGTAGTTGAACAGAGCTGTTGCTTTCTCTAGACCGTGTGGATGGCTTTTCACACATTTCTCAGGCAACCTCGCAAACCTTGAGAGAAAGCGTCTCGTACGCAGAACTGATAGGGCGTAAATTGTATACAGCTCGTCACAGTGCTCGAACAGCCCGGGGTGCAAACATGTCAGCTACAGCTAAAAAATCAATTCAAACCAACTTCTTCTATGAGGGACATTGCCTACAGGGCTAGTTCTTCAGAAAATCGTCTCCTGAAACATAATGCGCATTGTGTCTCCTGTACCAGTGTCTCGACCTAATCTGTAGGTAAACTGAGTTGCTGCCGTCTGTAGAACGGACGGCAGGACTTTCACGAATTTCTGAGCAAGTTGAAGACACCGTGTGGAAAAGTGTCTCGCAATCAAAACTGATCTGGGGAATGTCATACGCAGCTATTCCGTTTTCTAAAGACCTCAGTGGTAAATACGACTGGTCTTGATGAAAACGCTTTTCAAAAGAGGGATCGTGCAGCAAAATGGAGCACGAGCTTGTGAAAGTCATCCTGTCAGTGGGAATGAACGCCTGCATATTGCTCCGTGCATGTTCCTTGTAGCTGAGATGCGTTGTTGTGTACTCCAGAATCTGGGGAAGGCTTTTCAAACATTTCTGAGGTAATTCAAGAGATGGGGGGGGAGGAAAAACGGAATCTTAACTAAAACTGACATAGGGGAAATGTTTCCCTAAATGCATGCAGCCAGCTACAGTGTTCTAATGCACATTCGAGCGAATACCATACCTTTCGCTGGAAAAAGGCTCCGAATCAAGACTCATGTCGTTCCTGTGACAACGTTCCTCTCAGCGAGCATGAAATCGTTCCTTTTTTTCTCTACATGAAGGTGCCATATAAATCATGGGCTTGACCCGAGTTGTTGCAGTTTCTGTAGCGTCTGGCAAGCTTTTCACACCTTTCCGAAGCAATAGAAGTGGCTTGACAAAGCCTCTCATAATCAGAAGTGTAGGGGAACGCTGAATGAAGTGTTTCTAGCAACCCACAGTTTGTTAAGTCGCATATGGGCAAACTCCGTAGAGTTTAGTGAACTTGTCTCCAGATAAGGGCTCATGCAGCGCTTTTGAAAGCTTTCTGTTGCGGGAAAATAACAGCTTTCATTTTTCCCCATATATGACAGTCCCACCCGAAAGATGTAGTTGAACAGAGCTGTTGCTTTCTCTAGACCGTGTGGATGGCTTTTCACACATTTCTCAGGCAACACCGCAAACCTTGAGAGAAAGCGTCTCGTACGCAGAACTGATAGGGCGTAATATTGTATACAGCTCGTCACAGTGCTCGAACAGCCCAGGGTGCAAACATGTCAGCTACAGCTAAAAATCAATTCAAACCAACTTCTTCTATGAGGGACATTGCCTACAGGGCTAGTTCTTCAGAAAATCGTCTCCTGAAAGATACTGCGCATTGTGGCTCCTGTACCAGTGTCTAGCGGTAAACTGAGTTGCTGCCGTCTGTAGAACGGACGGCAGGACTTTCACGCATTTCTGAGCAAGTTTAAGACACTGTGTACTCCAGAATCTGGG
Organism: Pelodiscus sinensis; assembly: GCF_049634645.1. Lineage (NCBI taxonomy): Eukaryota > Metazoa > Chordata > Testudines > Trionychidae > Pelodiscus > Pelodiscus sinensis. The sequence goes on from NW_027466048.1 coordinate 1,566,025, forward strand.
GAAGGCTTTTCAAACATTTCTGAGGTAATTCAAGAGATGGGGGGGGAGGAAAAACGGAATCTTAACTAAAACTGACATAGGGGAAATGTTTCCCTAAATGCATGCAGCCAGCTACAGTGTTCTAATGCACATTCGAGCGAATACCATACCTTTCGCTGGAAAAAGGCTCCGAATCAAGACTCATGTCGTTCCTGTGACAACGTTCCTCTCAGCGAGCATGAAATCGTTCCTTTTTTTCTCTACATGAAGGTGCCATATAAATCATGGGCTTGACCCGAGTTGTTGCAGTTTTCTAGCGTTTGGCAGGTTTTTCACACCTTTCAGAGGCAATACAAGAAATGGCTTGAAAAATCCTATCGTAATTAGAAGTGTTGCAGGGGAATGTTGAATGAAGTGTTTCTAGCTAGCCACAGATTGTTAAGTCGCATATGGGCAAACTCAATAGAGTTTGGTGAATCTTGTCTCCAGATGAGGGCTCATGCAGCGCTTTTCAAAACTTTCTGTTGCGGAAAAATGACAGCTTTCATTTTTCCCCATATATGACAGTCCCACCCAAAAGATGTAGTTGAACAGAGCTGTTGCTTTCTCTAGACCGTGTGGATGGCTTTTCACACATTTCTCAGGCAACCTCGCAAACCTTGAGAGAAAGCGTCTCGTACGCAGAACTGATAGGGCGTAAATTGTATACAGCTCGTCACACTGTTCGAACAGCCCGGGGTGCAAACATGTCAGCTACAGCTAAAAAATCAATTCAAACCAACTTCTTCTATGAGGGACATTGCCTACAGGGCTAGTTCTTCAGAAAATCGTCTCCTGAAACATAATGCGCATTGTGTCTCCTGTACCAGTGTCTCGACCTAATCTGTAGGTAAACTGAGTTGCTGCCGTCTGTAGAACGGACGGCAGGACTTTCACGAATTTCTGAGCAAGTTGAAGACACCGTGTGGAAAAGTGTCTCGCAATCAAAACTGATCTGGGGAATGTCATACGCAGCTATTCCGTTTTCTAAAGACCTCAGTGGTAAATACGACTGGTCTTGATGAAAACGCTTTTCAAAAGAGGGATCGTGCAGCAAAATGGAGCACGAGCTTGTGAAAGTCATCCTGTCAGTGGGAATGAACGCCTGCATATTGCTCCGTGCATGTTCCTTGTAGCTGAGATGCGTTGTTGTGTACTCCAGAATCTGGGGAAGGCTTTTCAAACATTTCTGAGGTAATTCAAGAGATGGGGGGGGGAGGAAAAACGGAATCTTAACTAAAACTGACATAGGGGAAATGTTTCCCTAAATGCATGCAGCCAGCTACAGTGTTCTAATGCACATTCGAGCGAATACCATACCTTTCGCTGGAAAAAGGCTCCGAATCAAGACTCATGTCGTTCCTGTGACAACGTTCCTCTCAGCGAGCATGAAATCGTTCCTTTTTTTCTCTACATGAAGGTGCCATATAAATCATGGGCTTGACCCGAGTTGTTGCAGTTTCTCTAGCGTCTGGCAAGCTTTTCACACCTTTCCGAAGCAATAGAAGTGGCTTGACAAAGCCTCTCATAATCAGAAGTGTAGGGGAACGCTGAATGAAGTGTTTCTAGCAACCCACAGTTTGTTAAGTCGCATATGGGCAAACTCCGTAGAGTTTAGTGAACTTGTCTCCAGATAAGGGCTCATGCAGCGCTTTTGAAAGCTTTCTGTTGCGGGAAAATAACAGCTTTCATTTTTCCCCATATATGACAGTCCCACCCGAAAGATGTAGTTGAACAGAGCTGTTGCTTTCTCTAGACCGTGTGGATGGCTTTTCACACATTTCTCAGGCAACACCGCAAACCTTGAGAGAAAGCGTCTCGTACGCAGAACTGATAGGGCGTAATATTGTATACAGCTCGTCACAGTGCTCGAACAGCCCAGGGTGCAAACATGTCAGCTACAGCTAAAAATCAATTCAAACCAACTTCTTCTATGAGGGACATTGCCTACAGGGCTAGTTCTTCAGAAAATCGTCTCCTGAAAGATACTGCGCATTGTGGCTCCTGTACCAGTGTCTAGCGGTAAACTGAGTTGCTGCCGTCTGTAGAACGGACGGCAGGACTTTCACGCATTTCTGAGCAAGTTTAAGACACTGTGTACTCCAGAATCTGGGGAAGGCTTTTCAAACATTTCTGAGGTAATTCAAGAGATGGGGGGGGAGGAAAAACGGAATCTTAACTAAAACTGACATAGGGGAAATGTTTCCCTAAATGCATGCAGCCAGCTACAGTGTTCTAATGCACATTCGAGCGAATACCATACCTTTCGCTGGAAAAAGGCTCCGAATCAAGACTCATGTCGTTCCTGTGACAACGTTCCTCTCAGCGAGCATGAAATCGTTCCTTTTTTTCTCTACATGAAGGTGCCATATAAATCATGGGCTTGACCCGAGTTGTTGCAGTTTTCTAGCGTTTGGCAGGTTTTTCACACCTTTCAGAGGCAATACAAGAAATGGCTTGAAAAATCCTATCGTAATTAGAAGTGTTGCAGGGGAATGTTGAATGAAGTGTTTCTAGCTAGCCACAGATTGTTAAGTCGCATATGGGCAAACTCAATAGAGTTTGGTGAATCTTGTCTCCAGATGAGGGCTCATGCAGCGCTTTTCAAAACTTTCTGTTGCGGAAAAATGACAGCTTTCATTTTTCCCCATATATGACAGTCCCACCCAAAAGATGTAGTTGAACAGAGCTGTTGCTTTCTCTAGACCGTGTGGATGGCTTTTCACACATTTCTCAGGCAACCTCGCAAACCTTGAGAGAAAGCGTCTCGTACGCAGAACTGATAGGGCGTAAATTGTATACAGCTCGTCACACTGTTCGAACAGCCCGGGGTGCAAACATGTCAGCTACAGCTAAAAAATCAATTCAAACCAACTTCTTCTATGAGGGACATTGCCTACAGGGCTAGTTCTTCAGAAAATCGTCTCCTGAAACATAATGCGCATTGTGTCTCCTGTACCAGTGTCTCGACCTAATCTGTAGGTAAACTGAGTTGCTGCCGTCTGTAGAACGGACGGCAGGACTTTCACGAATTTCTGAGCAAGTTGAAGACACCGTGTGGAAAAGTGTCTCGCAATCAAAACTGATCTGGGGAATGTCATACGCAGCTATTCCGTTTTCTAAAGACCTCAGTGGTAAATACGACTGGTCTTGATGAAAACGCTTTTCAAAAGAGGGATCGTGCAGCAAAATGGAGCACGAGCTTGTGAAAGTCATCCTGTCAGTGGGAATGAACGCCTGCATATTGCTCCGTGCATGTTCCTTGTAGCTGAGATGCGTTGTTGTGTACTCCAGAATCTGGGGAAGGCTTTTCAAACATTTCTGAGGTAATTCAAGAGATGGGGGGGGAGGAAAAACGGAATCTTAACTAAAACTGACATAGGGGAAATGTTTCCCTAAATGCATGCAGCCAGCTACAGTGTTCTAATGCACATTCGAGCGAATACCATACCTTTCGCTGGAAAAAGGCTCCGAATCAAGACTCATGTCGTTCCTGTGACAACGTTCCTCTCAGCGAGCATGAAATCGTTCCTTTTTTTCTCTACATGAAGGTGCCATATAAATCATGGGCTTGACCCGAGTTGTTGCAGTTTCTCTAGCGTCTGGCAAGCTTTTCACACCTTTCCGAAGCAATAGAAGTGGCTTGACAAAGCCTCTCATAATCAGAAGTGTAGGGGAACGCTGAATGAAGTGTTTCTAGCAACCCACAGTTTGTTAAGTCGCATATGGGCAAACTCCGTAGAGTTTAGTGAACTTGTCTCCAGATAAGGGCTCATGCAGCGCTTTTGAAAGCTTTCTGTTGCGGGAAAATAACAGCTTTCATTTTTCCCCATATATGACAGTCCCACCCGAAAGATGTAGTTGAACAGAGCTGTTGCTTTCTCTAGACCGTGTGGATGGCTTTTCACACATTTCTCAGGCAACACCGCAAACCTTGAGAGAAAGCGTCTCGTACGCAGAACTGATAGGGCGTAATATTGTATACAGCTCGTCACAGTGCTCGAACAGCCCAGGGTGCAAACATGTCAGCTACAGCTAAAAATCAATTCAAACCAACTTCTTCTATGAGGGACATTGCCTACAGGGCTAGTTCTTCAGAAAATCGTCTCCTGAAAGATACTGCGCATTGTGGCTCCTGTACCAGTGTCTAGCGGTAAACTGAGTTGCTGCCGTCTGTAGAACGGACGGCAGGACTTTCACGCATTTCTGAGCAAGTTTAAGACACTGTGTACTCCAGAATCTGGGGAAGGCTTTTCAAACATTTCTGAGGTAATTCAAGAGATGGGGGGGGAGGAAAAACGGAATCTTAACTAAAACTGACATAGGGGAAATGTTTCCCTAAATGCATGCAGCCAGCTACAGTGTTCTAATGCACATTCGAGCGAATACCATACCTTTCGCTGGAAAAAGGCTCCGAATCAAGACTCATGTCGTTCCTGTGACAACGTTCCTCTCAGCGAGCATGAAATCGTTCCTTTTTTTCTCTGCATGAAGGTGCCATATAAATCATGGGCTTGACCCGAGTTGTTGCAGTTTTCTAGCGTTTGGCAGGTTTTTCACACCTTTCAGAGGCAATACAAGAAATGGCTTGAAAAATCCTATCGTAATTAGAAGTGTTGCAGGGGAATGTTGAATGAAGTGTTTCTAGCTAGCCACAGATTGTTAAGTCGCATATGGGCAAACTCAATAGAGTTTGGTGAATCTTGTCTCCAGATGAGGGCTCATGCAGCGCTTTTCAAAACTTTCTGTTGCGGAAAAATGACAGCTTTCATTTTTCCCCATATATGACAGTCCCACCCAAAAGATGTAGTTGAACAGAGCTGTTGCTTTCTCTAGACCGTGTGGATGGCTTTTCACACATTTCTCAGGCAACCTCGCAAACCTTGAGAGAAAGCGTCTCGTACGCAGAACTGATAGGGCGTAATATTGTATACAGCTCGTCACAGTGCTCGAACAGCCCGGGGTGCAAACATGTCAGCTACAGCTAAAAAATCAATTCAAACCAACTTCTTCTATGAGGGACATTGCCTACAGGGCTAGTTCTTCAGAAAATCGTCTCCTGAAACATAATGCGCATTGTGTCTCCTGTACCAGTGTCTCGACCTAATCTGTAGGTAAACTGAGTTGCTGCCGTCTGTAGAACGGACGGCAGGACTTTCACGAATTTCTGAGCAAGTTGAAGACACCGTGTGGAAAAGTGTCTCGCAATCAAAACTGATCTGGGGAATGTCATACGCAGCTATTCCGTTTTCTAAAGACCTCAGTGGTAAATACGACTGGTCTTGATGAAAACGCTTTTCAAAAGAGGGATCGTGCAGCAAAATGGAGCACGAGCTTGTGAAAGTCATCCTGTCAGTGGGAATGAACGCCTGCATATTGCTCCGTGCATGTTCCTTGTAGCTGAGATGCGTTGTTGTGTACTCCAGAATCTGGGGAAGGCTTTTCAAACATTTCTGAGGTAATTCAAGAGATGGGGGGGGAGGAAAAACGGAATCTTAACTAAAACTGACATAGGGGAAATGTTTCCCTAAATGCATGCAGCCAGCTACAGTGTTCTAATGCACATTCGAGCGAATACCATACCTTTCGCTGGAAAAAGGCTCCGAATCAAGACTCATGTCGTTCCTGTGACAACGTTCCTCTCAGCGAGCATGAAATCGTTCCTTTTTTTCTCTACATGAAGGTGCCATATAAATCATGGGCTTGACCCGAGTTGTTGCAGTTTCTCTAGCGTCTGGCAAGCTTTTCACACCTTTCCGAAGCAATAGAAGTGGCTTGACAAAGCCTCTCATAATCAGAAGTGTAGGGGAACGCTGAATGAAGTGTTTCTAGCAACCCACAGTTTGTTAAGTCGCATATGGGCAAACTCCGTAGAGTTTAGTGAACTTGTCTCCAGATAAGGGCTCATGCAGCGCTTTTGAAAGCTTTCTGTTGCGGGAAAATAACAGCTTTCATTTTTCCCCATATATGACAGTCCCACCCGAAAGATGTAGTTGAACAGAGCTGTTGCTTTCTCTAGACCGTGTGGATGGCTTTTCACACATTTCTCAGGCAACACCGCAAACCTTGAGAGAAAGCGTCTCGTACGCAGAACTGATAGGGCGTAATATTGTATACAGCTCGTCACAGTGCTCGAACAGCCCAGGGTGCAAACATGTCAGCTACAGCTAAAAATCAATTCAAACCAACTTCTTCTATGAGGGACATTGCCTACAGTGCTAGTTCTTCAGAAAATCGTCTCCTGAAAGATACTGCGCATTGTGGCTCCTGTACCAGTGTCTAGCGGTAAACTGAGTTGCTGCCGTCTGTAGAACGGACGGCAGGACTTTCACGCATTTCTGAGCAAGTTTAAGACACTGTGTACTCCAGAATCTGGGGAAGGCTTTTCAAACATTTCTGAGGTAATTCAAGAGATGGGGGGGAGGAAAAACGGAATCTTAACTAAAACTGACATAGGGGAAATGTTTCCCTAAATGCATGCAGCCAGCTACAGTGTTCTAATGCACATTCGAGCGAATACCATACCTTTCGCTGGAAAAAGGCTCCGAATCAAGACTCATGTCGTTCCTGTGACAACGTTCCTCTCAGCGAGCATGAAATCGTTCCTTTTTTTCTCTACATGAAGGTGCCATATAAATCATGGGCTTGACCCGAGTTGTTGCAGTTTTCTAGCGTTTGGCAGGTTTTTCACACCTTTCAGAGGCAATACAAGAAATGGCTTGAAAAATCCTATCGTAATTAGAAGTGTTGCAGGGGAATGTTGAATGAAGTGTTTCTAGCTAGCCACAGATTGTTAAGTCGCATATGGGCAAACTCAATAGAGTTTGGTGAATCTTGTCTCCAGATGAGGGCTCATGCAGCGCTTTTCAAAACTTTCTGTTGCGGAAAAATGACAGCTTTCATTTTTCCCCATATATGACAGTCCCACCCAAAAGATGTAGTTGAACAGAGCTGTTGCTTTCTCTAGACCGTGTGGATGGCTTTTCACACATTTCTCAGGCAACCTCGCAAACCTTGAGAGAAAGCGTCTCGTACGCAGAACTGATAGGGCGTAAATTGTATACAGCTCGTCACAGTGCTCGAACAGCCCGGGGTGCAAACATGTCAGCTACAGCTAAAAAATCAATTCAAACCAACTTCTTCTATGAGGGACATTGCCTACAGGGCTAGTTCTTCAGAAAATCGTCTCCTGAAACATAATGCGCATTGTGTCTCCTGTACCAGTGTCTCGACCTAATCTGTAGGTAAACTGAGTTGCTGCCGTCTGTAGAACGGACGGCAGGACTTTCACGAATTTCTGAGCAAGTTGAAGACACCGTGTGGAAAAGTGTCTCGCAATCAAAACTGATCTGGGGAATGTCATACGCAGCTATTCCGTTTTCTAAAGACCTCAGTGGTAAATACGACTGGTCTTGATGAAAACGCTTTTCAAAAGAGGGATCGTGCAGCAAAATGGAGCACGAGCTTGTGAAAGTCATCCTGTCAGTGGGAATGAACGCCTGCATATTGCTCCGTGCATGTTCCTTGTAGCTGAGATGCGTTGTTGCGTACTCCAGAATCTGGGGAAGGCTTTTCAAACATTTCTGAGGTAATTCAAGAGATGGGGGGGGAGGAAAAACGGAATCTTAACTAAAACTGACATAGGGGAAATGTTTCCCTAAATGCATGCAGCCAGCTACAGTGTTCTAATGCACATTCGAGCGAATACCATACCTTTCGCTGGAAAAAGGCTCCGAATCAAGACTCATGTCGTTCCTGTGACAACGTTCCTCTCAGCGAGCATGAAATCGTTCCTTTTTTTCTCTACATGAAGGTGCCATATAAATCATGGGCTTGACCCGAGTTGTTGCAGTTTTCTAGCGTTTGGCAGGTTTTTCACACCTTTCAGAGGCAATACAAGAAATGGCTTGAAAAATCCTATCGTAATTAGAAGTGTTGCAGGGGAATGTTGAATGAAGTGTTTCTAGCTAGCCACAGATTGTTAAGTCGCATATGGGCAAACTCAATAGAGTTTGGTGAATCTTGTCTCCAGATGAGGGCTCATGCAGCGCTTTTCAAAACTTTCTGTTGCGGAAAAATGACAGCTTTCATTTTTCCCCATATATGACAGTCCCACCCAAAAGATGTAGTTGAACAGAGCTGTTGCTTTCTCTAGACCGTGTGGATGGCTTTTCACACATTTCTCAGGCAACCTCGCAAACCTTGAGAGAAAGCGTCTCGTACGCAGAACTGATAGGGCGTAAATTGTATACAGCTCGTCACAGTGCTCGAACAGCCCGGGGTGCAAACATGTCAGCTACAGCTAAAAAATCAATTCAAACCAACTTCTTCTATGAGGGACATTGCCTACAGGGCTAGTTCTTCAGAAAATCGTCTCCTGAAACATAATGCGCATTGTGTCTCCTGTACCAGTGTCTCGACCTAATCTGTAGGTAAACTGAGTTGCTGCCGTCTGTAGAACGGACGGCAGGACTTTCACGAATTTCTGAGCAAGTTGAAGACACCGTGTGGAAAAGTGTCTCGCAATCAAAACTGATCTGGGGAATGTCATACGCAGCTATTCCGTTTTCTAAAGACCTCAGTGGTAAATACGACTGGTCTTGATGAAAACGCTTTTCAAAAGAGGGATCGTGCAGCAAAATGGAGCACGAGCTTGTGAAAGTCATCCTGTCAGTGGGAATGAACGCCTGCATATTGCTCCGTGCATGTTCCTTGTAGCTGAGATGCGTTGTTGCGTACTCCAGAATCTGGGGAAGGCTTTTCAAACATTTCTGAGGTAATTCAAGAGATGGGGGGGGAGGAAAAACGGAATCTTAACTAAAACTGACATAGGGGAAATGTTTCCCTAAATGCATGCAGCCAGCTACAGTGTTCTAATGCACATTCGAGCGAATACCATACCTTTCGCTGGAAAAAGGCTCCGAATCAAGACTCATGTCGTTCCTGTGACAACGTTCCTCTCAGCGAGCATGAAATCGTTCCTTTTTTTCTCTACATGAAGGTGCCATATAAATCATGGGCTTGACCCGAGTTGTTGCAGTTTTCTAGCGTTTGGCAGGTTTTTCACACCTTTCAGAGGCAATACAAGAAATGGCTTGAAAAATCCTATCGTAATTAGAAGTGTTGCAGGGGAATGTTGAATGAAGTGTTTCTAGCTAGCCACAGATTGTTAAGTCGCATATGGGCAAACTCAATAGAGTTTGGTGAATCTTGTCTCCAGATGAGGGCTCATGCAGCGCTTTTCAAAACTTTCTGTTGCGGAAAAATGACAGCTTTCATTTTTCCCCATATATGACAGTCCCACCCAAAAGATGTAGTTGAACAGAGCTGTTGCTTTCTCTAGACCGTGTGGATGGCTTTTCACACATTTCTCAGGCAACCTCGCAAACCTTGAGAGAAAGCGTCTCGTACGCAGAACTGATAGGGCGTAAATTGTATACAGCTCGTCACAGTGCTCGAACAGCCCGGGGTGCAAACATGTCAGCTACAGCTAAAAAATCAATTCAAACCAACTTCTTCTATGAGGGACATTGCCTACAGGGCTAGTTCTTCAGAAAATCGTCTCCTGAAACATAATGCGCATTGTGTCTCCTGTACCAGTGTCTCGACCTAATCTGTAGGTAAACTGAGTTGCTGCCGTCTGTAGAACGGACGGCAGGACTTTCACGAATTTCTGAGCAAGTTGAAGACACCGTGTGGAAAAGTGTCTCGCAATCAAAACTGATCTGGGGAATGTCATACGCAGCTATTCCGTTTTCTAAAGACCTCAGTGGTAAATACGACTGGTCTTGATGAAAACGCTTTTCAAAAGAGGGATCGTGCAGCAAAATGGAGCACGAGCTTGTGAAAGTCATCCTGTCAGTGGGAATGAACGCCTGCATATTGCTCCGTGCATGTTCCTTGTAGCTGAGATGCGTTGTTGTGTACTCCAGAATCTGGGGAAGGCTTTTCAAACATTTCTGAGGTAATTCAAGAGATGGGGGGGGGAGGAAAAACGGAATCTTAACTAAAACTGACATAGGGGAAATGTTTCCCTAAATGCATGCAGCCAGCTACAGTGTTCTAATGCACATTCGAGCGAATACCATACCTTTCGCTGGAAAAAGGCTCCGAATCAAGACTCATGTCGTTCCTGTGACAACGTTCCTCTCAGCGAGCATGAAATCGTTCCTTTTTTTCTCTACATGAAGGTGCCATATAAATCATGGGCTTGACCCGAGTTGTTGCAGTTTTCTAGCGTTTGGCAGGTTTTTCACACCTTTCAGAGGCAATACAAGAAATGGCTTGAAAAATCCTATCGTAATTAGAAGTGTTGCAGGGGAATGTTGAATGAAGTGTTTCTAGCTAGCCACAGATTGTTAAGTCGCATATGGGCAAACTCAATAGAGTTTGGTGAATCTTGTCTCCAGATGAGGGCTCATGCAGCGCTTTTCAAAACTTTCTGTTGCGGAAAAATGACAGCTTTCATTTTTCCCCATATATGACAGTCCCACCCGAAAGATGTAGTTGAACAGAGCTGTTGCTTTCTCTAGACCGTGTGGATGGCTTTTCACACATTTCTCAGGCAACACCGCAAACCTTGAGAGAAAGCGTCTCGTACGCAGAACTGATAGGGCGTAATATTGTATACAGCTCGTCACAGTGCTCGAACAGCCCAGGGTGCAAACATGTCAGCTACAGCTAAAAATCAATTCAAACCAACTTCTTCTATGAGGGACATTGCCTACAGGGCTAGTTCTTCAGAAAATCGTCTCCTGAAAGATACTGCGCATTGTGGCTCCTGTACCAGTGTCTAGCGGTAAACTGAGTTGCTGCCGTCTGTAGAACGGACGGCAGGACTTTCACGCATTTCTGAGCAAGTTTAAGACACTGTGTACTCCAGAATCTGGGGAAGGCTTTTCAAACATTTCTGAGGTAATTCAAGAGATGGGGGGGGAGGAAAAACGGAATCTTAACTAAAACTGACATAGGGGAAATGTTTCCCTAAATGCATGCAGCCAGCTACAGTGTTCTAATGCACATTCGAGCGAATACCATACCTTTCGCTGGAAAAAGGCTCCGAATCAAGACTCATGTCGTTCCTGTGACAACGTTCCTCTCAGCGAGCATGAAATCGTTCCTTTTTTTCTCTACATGAAGGTGCCATATAAATCATGGGCTTGACCCGAGTTGTTGCAGTTTTCTAGCGTTTGGCAGGTTTTTCACACCTTTCAGAGGCAATACAAGAAATGGCTTGAAAAATCCTATCGTAATTAGAAGTGTTGCAGGGGAATGTTGAATGAAGTGTTTCTAGCTAGCCACAGATTGTTAAGTCGCATATGGGCAAACTCAATAGAGTTTGGTGAATCTTGTCTCCAGATGAGGGCTCATGCAGCGCTTTTCAAAACTTTCTGTTGCGGAAAAATGACAGCTTTCATTTTTCCCCATATATGACAGTCCCACCCAAAAGATGTAGTTGAACAGAGCTGTTGCTTTCTCTAGACCGTGTGGATGGCTTTTCACACATTTCTCAGGCAACCTCGCAAACCTTGAGAGAAAGCGTCTCGTACGCAGAACTGATAGGGCGTAAATTGTATACAGCTCGTCACAGTGCTCGAACAGCCCGGGGTGCAAACATGTCAGCTACAGCTAAAAAATCAATTCAAACCAACTTCTTCTATGAGGGACATTGCCTACAGGGCTAGTTCTTCAGAAAATCGTCTCCTGAAACATAATGCGCATTGTGTCTCCTGTACCAGTGTCTCGACCTAATCTGTAGGTAAACTGAGTTGCTGCCGTCTGTAGAACGGACGGCAGGACTTTCACGAATTTCTGAGCAAGTTGAAGACACCGTGTGGAAAAGTGTCTCGCAATCAAAACTGATCTGGGGAATGTCATACGCAGCTATTCCGTTTTCTAAAGACCTCAGTGGTAAATACGACTGGTCTTGATGAAAACGCTTTTCAAAAGAGGGATCGTGCAGCAAAATGGAGCACGAGCTTGTGAAAGTCATCCTGTCAGTGGGAATGAACGCCTGCATATTGCTCCGTGCATGTTCCTTGTAGCTGAGATGCGTTGTTGTGTACTCCAGAATCTGGGGAAGGCTTTTCAAACATTTCTGAGGTAATTCAAGAGATGGGGGGGGAGGAAAAACGGAATCTTAACTAAAACTGACATAGGGGAAATGTTTCCCTAAATGCATGCAGCCAGCTACAGTGTTCTAATGCACATTCGAGCGAATACCATACCTTTCGCTGGAAAAAGGCTCCGAATCAAGACTCATGTCGTTCCTGTGACAACGTTCCTCTCAGCGAGCATGAAATCGTTCCTTTTTTTCTCTACATGAAGGTGCCATATAAATCATGGGCTTGACCCGAGTTGTTGCAGTTTCTGTAGCGTCTGGCAAGCTTTTCACACCTTTCCGAAGCAATAGAAGTGGCTTGACAAAGCCTCTCATAATCAGAAGTGTAGGGGAACGCTGAATGAAGTGTTTCTAGCAACCCACAGTTTGTTAAGTCGCATATGGGCAAACTCCGTAGAGTTTAGTGAACTTGTCTCCAGATAAGGGCTCATGCAGCGCTTTTGAAAGCTTTCTGTTGCGGGAAAATAACAGCTTTCATTTTTCCCCATATATGACAGTCCCACCCGAAAGATGTAGTTGAACAGAGCTGTTGCTTTCTCTAGACCGTGTGGATGGCTTTTCACACATTTCTCAGGCAACACCGCAAACCTTGAGAGAAAGCGTCTCGTACGCAGAACTGATAGGGCGTAATATTGTATACAGCTCGTCACAGTGCTCGAACAGCCCAGGGTGCAAACATGTCAGCTACAGCTAAAAATCAATTCAAACCAACTTCTTCTATGAGGGACATTGCCTACAGGGCTAGTTCTTCAGAAAATCGTCTCCTGAAAGATACTGCGCATTGTGGCTCCTGTACCAGTGTCTAGCGGTAAACTGAGTTGCTGCCGTCTGTAGAACGGACGGCAGGACTTTCACGCATTTCTGAGCAAGTTTAAGACACTGTGTACTCCAGAATCTGGGGAAGGCTTTTCAAACATTTCTGAGGTAATTCAAGAGATGGGGGGGGAGGAAAAACGGAATCTTAACTAAAACTGACATAGGGGAAATGTTTCCCTAAATGCATGCAGCCAGCTACAGTGTTCTAATGCACATTCGAGCGAATACCATACCTTTCGCTGGAAAAAGGCTCCGAATCAAGACTCATGTCGTTCCTGTGACAACGTTCCTCTCAGCGAGCATGAAATCGTTCCTTTTTTTCTCTACATGAAGGTGCCATATAAATCATGGGCTTGACCCGAGTTGTTGCAGTTTTCTAGCGTTTGGCAGGTTTTTCACACCTTTCAGAGGCAATACAAGAAATGGCTTGAAAAATCCTATCGTAATTAGAAGTGTTGCAGGGGAATGTTGAATGAAGTGTTTCTAGCTAGCCACAGATTGTTAAGTCGCATATGGGCAAACTCAATAGAGTTTGGTGAATCTTGTCTCCAGATGAGGGCTCATGCAGCGCTTTTCAAAACTTTCTGTTGCGGAAAAATGACAGCTTTCATTTTTCCCCATATATGACAGTCCCACCCAAAAGATGTAGTTGAACAGAGCTGTTGCTTTCTCTAGACCGTGTGGATGGCTTTTCACACATTTCTCAGGCAACCTCGCAAACCTTGAGAGAAAGCGTCTCGTACGCAGAACTGATAGGGCGTAAATTGTATACAGCTCGTCACACTGTTCGAACAGCCCGGGGTGCAAACATGTCAGCTACAGCTAAAAAATCAATTCAAACCAACTTCTTCTATGAGGGACATTGCCTACAGGGCTAGTTCTTCAGAAAATCGTCTCCTGAAACATAATGCGCATTGTGTCTCCTGTACCAGTGTCTCGACCTAATCTGTAGGTAAACTGAGTTGCTGCCGTCTGTAGAACGGACGGCAGGACTTTCACGAATTTCTGAGCAAGTTGAAGACACCGTGTGGAAAAGTGTCTCGCAATCAAAACTGATCTGGGGAATGTCATACGCAGCTATTCCGTTTTCTAAAGACCTCAGTGGTAAATACGACTGGTCTTGATGAAAACGCTTTTCAAAAGAGGGATCGTGCAGCAAAATGGAGCACGAGCTTGTGAAAGTCATCCTGTCAGTGGGAATGAACGCCTGCATATTGCTCCGTGCATGTTCCTTGTAGCTGAGATGCGTTGTTGTGTACTCCAGAATCTGGGGAAGGCTTTTCAAACATTTCTGAGGTAATTCAAGAGATGGGGGGGGAGGAAAAACGGAATCTTAACTAAAACTGACATAGGGGAAATGTTTCCCTAAATGCATGCAGCCAGCTACAGTGTTCTAATGCACATTCGAGCGAATACCATACCTTTCGCTGGAAAAAGGCTCCGAATCAAGACTCATGTCGTTCCTGTGACAACGTTCCTCTCAGCGAGCATGAAATCGTTCCTTTTTTTCTCTACATGAAGGTGCCATATAAATCATGGGCTTGACCCGAGTTGTTGCAGTTTCTCTAGCGTCTGGCAAGCTTTTCACACCTTTCCGAAGCAATAGAAGTGGCTTGACAAATCCACTCATAATCAGAAGTGTAGGGGAACGCTGAATGAAGTGTTTCTAGCAACCCACAGTTTGTTAAGTCGCATATGGGCAAACTCCGTAGCGTTTAGTGAACTTGTCTCCAGATAAGGGCTCATGCAGCGCTTTTGAAAGCTTTCTGTTGCGGGAAAATAACAGCTTTCATTTTTCCCCATATATGACAGTCCCACCCGAAAGATGTAGTTGAACAGAGCTGTTGCTTTCTCTAGACCGTGTGGATGGCTTTTCACACATTTCTCAGGCAACACCGCAAACCTTGAGAGAAAGCGTCTCGTACGCAGAACTGATAGGGCGTAATATTGTATACAGCTCGTCACAGTGCTCGAACAGCCCAGGGTGCAAACATGTCAGCTACAGCTAAAAATCAATTCAAACCAACTTCTTCTATGAGGGACATTGCCTACAGGGCTAGTTCTTCAGAAAATCGTCTCCTGAAAGATACTGCGCATTGTGGCTCCTGTACCAGTGTCTAGCGGTAAACTGAGTTGCTGCCGTCTGTAGAACGGACGGCAGGACTTTCACGCATTTCTGAGCAAGTTTAAGACACTGTGTACTCCAGAATCTGGGGAAGGCTTTTCAAACATTTCTGAGGTAATTCAAGAGATGGGGGGGGAGGAAAAACGGAATCTTAACTAAAACTGACATAGGGGAAATGTTTCCCTAAATGCATGCAGCCAGCTACAGTGTTCTAATGCACATTCGAGCGAATACCATACCTTTCGCTGGAAAAAGGCTCCGAATCAAGACTCATGTCGTTCCTGTGACAACGTTCCTCTCAGCGAGCATGAAATCGTTCCTTTTTTTCTCTACATGAAGGTGCCATATAAATCATGGGCTTGACCCGAGTTGTTGCAGTTTCTCTAGCGTCTGGCAAGCTTTTCACACCTTTCCGAAGCAATAGAAGTGGCTTGACAAAGCCTCTCATAATCAGAAGTGTAGGGGAACGCTGAATGAAGTGTTTCTAGCAACCCACAGTTTGTTAAGTCGCATATGGGCAAACTCCGTAGAGTTTAGTGAACTTGTCTCCAGATAAGGGCTCATGCAGCGCTTTTGAAAGCTTTCTGTTGCGGGAAAATAACAGCTTTCATTTTTCCCCATATATGACAGTCCCACCCGAAAGATGTAGTTGAACAGAGCTGTTGCTTTCTCTAGACCGTGTGGATGGCTTTTCACACATTTCTCAGGCAACACCGCAAACCTTGAGAGAAAGCGTCTCGTACGCAGAACTGATAGGGCGTAATATTGTATACAGCTCGTCACAGTGCTCGAACAGCCCAGGGTGCAAACATGTCAGCTACAGCTAAAAATCAATTCAAACCAACTTCTTCTATGAGGGACATTGCCTACAGGGCTAGTTCTTCAGAAAATCGTCTCCTGAAAGATACTGCGCATTGTGGCTCCTGTACCAGTGTCTAGCGGTAAACTGAGTTGCTGCCGTCTGTAGAACGGACGGCAGGACTTTCACGCATTTCTGAGCAAGTTTAAGACACTGTGTACTCCAGAATCTGGGGAAGGCTTTTCAAACATTTCTGAGGTAATTCAAGAGATGGGGGGGGAGGAAAAACGGAATCTTAACTAAAACTGACATAGGGGAAATGTTTCCCTAAATGCATGCAGCCAGCTACAGTGTTCTAATGCACATTCGAGCGAATACCATACCTTTCGCTGGAAAAAGGCTCCGAATCAAGACTCATGTCGTTCCTGTGACAACGTTCCTCTCAGCGAGCATGAAATCGTTCCTTTTTTTCTCTGCATGAAGGTGCCATATAAATCATGGGCTTGACCCGAGTTGTTGCAGTTTTCTAGCGTTTGGCAGGTTTTTCACACCTTTCAGAGGCAATACAAGAAATGGCTTGAAAAATCCTATCGTAATTAGAAGTGTTGCAGGGGAATGTTGAATGAAGTGTTTCTAGCTAGCCACAGATTGTTAAGTCGCATATGGGCAAACTCAATAGAGTTTGGTGAATCTTGTCTCCAGATGAGGGCTCATGCAGCGCTTTTCAAAACTTTCTGTTGCGGAAAAATGACAGCTTTCATTTTTCCCCATATATGACAGTCCCACCCAAAAGATGTAGTTGAACAGAGCTGTTGCTTTCTCTAGACCGTGTGGATGGCTTTTCACACATTTCTCAGGCAACCTCGCAAACCTTGAGAGAAAGCGTCTCGTACGCAGAACTGATAGGGCGTAAATTGTATACAGCTCGTCACAGTGCTCGAACAGCCCGGGGTGCAAACATGTCAGCTACAGCTAAAAAATCAATTCAAACCAACTTCTTCTATGAGGGACATTGCCTACAGGGCTAGTTCTTCAGAAAATCGTCTCCTGAAACATAATGCGCATTGTGTCTCCTGTACCAGTGTCTCGACCTAATCTGTAGGTAAACTGAGTTGCTGCCGTCTGTAGAACGGACGGCAGGACTTTCACGAATTTCTGAGCAAGTTGAAGACACCGTGTGGAAAAGTGTCTCGCAATCAAAACTGATCTGGGGAATGTCATACGCAGCTATTCCGTTTTCTAAAGACCTCAGTGGTAAATACGACTGGTCTTGATGAAAACGCTTTTCAAAAGAGGGATCGTGCAGCAAAATGGAGCACGAGCTTGTGAAAGTCATCCTGTCAGTGGGAATGAACGCCTGCATATTGCTCCGTGCATGTTCCTTGTAGCTGAGATGCGTTGTTGTGTACTCCAGAATCTGGGGAAGGCTTTTCAAACATTTCTGAGGTAATTCAAGAGATGGGGGGGGAGGAAAAACGGAATCTTAACTAAAACTGACATAGGGGAAATGTTTCCCTAAATGCATGCAGCCAGCTACAGTGTTCTAATGCACATTCGAGCGAATACCATACCTTTCGCTGGAAAAAGGCTCCGAATCAAGACTCATGTCGTTCCTGTGACAACGTTCCTCTCAGCGAGCATGAAATCGTTCCTTTTTTTCTCTACATGAAGGTGCCATATAAATCATGGGCTTGACCCGAGTTGTTGCAGTTTCTCTAGCGTCTGGCAAGCTTTTCACACCTTTCCGAAGCAATAGAAGTGGCTTGACAAAGCCTCTCATAATCAGAAGTGTAGGGGAACGCTGAATGAAGTGTTTCTAGCAACCCACAGTTTGTTAAGTCGCATATGGGCAAACTCCGTAGAGTTTAGTGAACTTGTCTCCAGATAAGGGCTCATGCAGCGCTTTTGAAAGCTTTCTGTTGCGGGAAAATAACAGCTTTCATTTTTCCCCATATATGACAGTCCCACCCGAAAGATGTAGTTGAACAGAGCTGTTGCTTTCTCTAGACCGTGTGGATGGCTTTTCACACATTTCTCAGGCAACACCGCAAACCTTGAGAGAAAGCGTCTCGTACGCAGAACTGATAGGGCGTAATATTGTATACAGCTCGTCACAGTGCTCGAACAGCCCAGGGTGCAAACATGTCAGCTACAGCTAAAAATCAATTCAAACCAACTTCTTCTATGAGGGACATTGCCTACAGTGCTAGTTCTTCAGAAAATCGTCTCCTGAAAGATACTGCGCATTGTGGCTCCTGTACCAGTGTCTAGCGGTAAACTGAGTTGCTGCCGTCTGTAGAACGGACGGCAGGACTTTCACGCATTTCTGAGCAAGTTTAAGACACTGTGTACTCCAGAATCTGGGGAAGGCTTTTCAAACATTTCTGAGGTAATTCAAGAGATGGGGGGGAGGAAAAACGGAATCTTAACTAAAACTGACATAGGGGAAATGTTTCCCTAAATGCATGCAGCCAGCTACAGTGTTCTAATGCACATTCGAGCGAATACCATACCTTTCGCTGGAAAAAGGCTCCGAATCAAGACTCATGTCGTTCCTGTGACAACGTTCCTCTCAGCGAGCATGAAATCGTTCCTTTTTTTCTCTACATGAAGGTGCCATATAAATCATGGGCTTGACCCGAGTTGTTGCAGTTTTCTAGCGTTTGGCAGGTTTTTCACACCTTTCAGAGGCAATACAAGAAATGGCTTGAAAAATCCTATCGTAATTAGAAGTGTTGCAGGGGAATGTTGAATGAAGTGTTTCTAGCTAGCCACAGATTGTTAAGTCGCATATGGGCAAACTCAATAGAGTTTGGTGAATCTTGTCTCCAGATGAGGGCTCATGCAGCGCTTTTCAAAACTTTCTGTTGCGGAAAAATGACAGCTTTCATTTTTCCCCATATATGACAGTCCCACCCAAAAGATGTAGTTGAACAGAGCTGTTGCTTTCTCTAGACCGTGTGGATGGCTTTTCACACATTTCTCAGGCAACCTCGCAAACCTTGAGAGAAAGCGTCTCGTACGCAGAACTGATAGGGCGTAAATTGTATACAGCTCGTCACAGTGCTCGAACAGCCCGGGGTGCAAACATGTCAGCTACAGCTAAAAAATCAATTCAAACCAACTTCTTCTATGAGGGACATTGCCTACAGGGCTAGTTCTTCAGAAAATCGTCTCCTGAAACATAATGCGCATTGTGTCTCCTGTACCAGTGTCTCGACCTAATCTGTAGGTAAACTGAGTTGCTGCCGTCTGTAGAACGGACGGCAGGACTTTCACGAATTTCTGAGCAAGTTGAAGACACCGTGTGGAAAAGTGTCTCGCAATCAAAACTGATCTGGGGAATGTCATACGCAGCTATTCCGTTTTCTAAAGACCTCAGTGGTAAATACGACTGGTCTTGATGAAAACGCTTTTCAAAAGAGGGATCGTGCAGCAAAATGGAGCACGAGCTTGTGAAAGTCATCCTGTCAGTGGGAATGAACGCCTGCATATTGCTCCGTGCATGTTCCTTGTAGCTGAGATGCGTTGTTGCGTACTCCAGAATCTGGGGAAGGCTTTTCAAACATTTCTGAGGTAATTCAAGAGATGGGGGGGGAGGAAAAACGGAATCTTAACTAAAACTGACATAGGGGAAATGTTTCCCTAAATGCATGCAGCCAGCTACAGTGTTCTAATGCACATTCGAGCGAATACCATACCTTTCGCTGGAAAAAGGCTCCGAATCAAGACTCATGTCGTTCCTGTGACAACGTTCCTCTCAGCGAGCATGAAATCGTTCCTTTTTTTCTCTACATGAAGGTGCCATATAAATCATGGGCTTGACCCGAGTTGTTGCAGTTTTCTAGCGTTTGGCAGGTTTTTCACACCTTTCAGAGGCAATACAAGAAATGGCTTGAAAAATCCTATCGTAATTAGAAGTGTTGCAGGGGAATGTTGAATGAAGTGTTTCTAGCTAGCCACAGATTGTTAAGTCGCATATGGGCAAACTCAATAGAGTTTGGTGAATCTTGTCTCCAGATGAGGGCTCATGCAGCGCTTTTCAAAACTTTCTGTTGCGGAAAAATGACAGCTTTCATTTTTCCCCATATATGACAGTCCCACCCAAAAGATGTAGTTGAACAGAGCTGTTGCTTTCTCTAGACCGTGTGGATGGCTTTTCACACATTTCTCAGGCAACCTCGCAAACCTTGAGAGAAAGCGTCTCGTACGCAGAACTGATAGGGCGTAAATTGTATACAGCTCGTCACACTGTTCGAACAGCCCGGGGTGCAAACATGTCAGCTACAGCTAAAAAATCAATTCAAACCAACTTCTTCTATGAGGGACATTGCCTACAGGGCTAGTTCTTCAGAAAATCGTCTCCTGAAACATAATGCGCATTGTGTCTCCTGTACCAGTGTCTCGACCTAATCTGTAGGTAAACTGAGTTGCTGCCGTCTGTAGAACGGACGGCAGGACTTTCACGAATTTCTGAGCAAGTTGAAGACACCGTGTGGAAAAGTGTCTCGCAATCAAAACTGATCTGGGGAATGTCATACGCAGCTATTCCGTTTTCTAAAGACCTCAGTGGTAAATACGACTGGTCTTGATGAAAACGCTTTTCAAAAGAGGGATCGTGCAGCAAAATGGAGCACGAGCTTGTGAAAGTCATCCTGTCAGTGGGAATGAACGCCTGCATATTGCTCCGTGCATGTTCCTTGTAGCTGAGATGCGTTGTTGTGTACTCCAGAATCTGGGGAAGGCTTTTCAAACATTTCTGAGGTAATTCAAGAGATGGGGGGGGGAGGAAAAACGGAATCTTAACTAAAACTGACATAGGGGAAATGTTTCCCTAAATGCATGCAGCCAGCTACAGTGTTCTAATGCACATTCGAGCGAATACCATACCTTTCGCTGGAAAAAGGCTCCGAATCAAGACTCATGTCGTTCCTGTGACAACGTTCCTCTCAGCGAGCATGAAATCGTTCCTTTTTTTCTCTACATGAAGGTGCCATATAAATCATGGGCTTGACCCGAGTTGTTGCAGTTTCTCTAGCGTCTGGCAAGCTTTTCACACCTTTCCGAAGCAATAGAAGTGGCTTGACAAAGCCTCTCATAATCAGAAGTGTAGGGGAACGCTGAATGAAGTGTTTCTAGCAACCCACAGTTTGTTAAGTCGCATATGGGCAAACTCCGTAGAGTTTAGTGAACTTGTCTCCAGATAAGGGCTCATGCAGCGCTTTTGAAAGCTTTCTGTTGCGGGAAAATAACAGCTTTCATTTTTCCCCATATATGACAGTCCCACCCGAAAGATGTAGTTGAACAGAGCTGTTGCTTTCTCTAGACCGTGTGGATGGCTTTTCACACATTTCTCAGGCAACACCGCAAACCTTGAGAGAAAGCGTCTCGTACGCAGAACTGATAGGGCGTAATATTGTATACAGCTCGTCACAGTGCTCGAACAGCCCAGGGTGCAAACATGTCAGCTACAGCTAAAAATCAATTCAAACCAACTTCTTCTATGAGGGACATTGCCTACAGGGCTAGTTCTTCAGAAAATCGTCTCCTGAAAGATACTGCGCATTGTGGCTCCTGTACCAGTGTCTAGCGGTAAACTGAGTTGCTGCCGTCTGTAGAACGGACGGCAGGACTTTCACGCATTTCTGAGCAAGTTTAAGACACTGTGTACTCCAGAATCTGGGGAAGGCTTTTCAAACATTTCTGAGGTAATTCAAGAGATGGGGGGGGAGGAAAAACGGAATCTTAACTAAAACTGACATAGGGGAAATGTTTCCCTAAATGCATGCAGCCAGCTACAGTGTTCTAATGCACATTCGAGCGAATACCATACCTTTCGCTGGAAAAAGGCTCCGAATCAAGACTCATGTCGTTCCTGTGACAACGTTCCTCTCAGCGAGCATGAAATCGTTCCTTTTTTTCTCTACATGAAGGTGCCATATAAATCATGGGCTTGACCCGAGTTGTTGCAGTTTTCTAGCGTTTGGCAGGTTTTTCACACCTTTCAGAGGCAATACAAGAAATGGCTTGAAAAATCCTATCGTAATTAGAAGTGTTGCAGGGGAATGTTGAATGAAGTGTTTCTAGCTAGCCACAGATTGTTAAGTCGCATATGGGCAAACTCAATAGAGTTTGGTGAATCTTGTCTCCAGATGAGGGCTCATGCAGCGCTTTTCAAAACTTTCTGTTGCGGAAAAATGACAGCTTTCATTTTTCCCCATATATGACAGTCCCACCCAAAAGATGTAGTTGAACAGAGCTGTTGCTTTCTCTAGACCGTGTGGATGGCTTTTCACACATTTCTCAGGCAACCTCGCAAACCTTGAGAGAAAGCGTCTCGTACGCAGAACTGATAGGGCGTAAATTGTATACAGCTCGTCACAGTGCTCGAACAGCCCGGGGTGCAAACATGTCAGCTACAGCTAAAAAATCAATTCAAACCAACTTCTTCTATGAGGGACATTGCCTACAGGGCTAGTTCTTCAGAAAATCGTCTCCTGAAACATAATGCGCATTGTGTCTCCTGTACCAGTGTCTCGACCTAATCTGTAGGTAAACTGAGTTGCTGCCGTCTGTAGAACGGACGGCAGGACTTTCACGAATTTCTGAGCAAGTTGAAGACACCGTGTGGAAAAGTGTCTCGCAATCAAAACTGATCTGGGGAATGTCATACGCAGCTATTCCGTTTTCTAAAGACCTCAGTGGTAAATACGACTGGTCTTGATGAAAACGCTTTTCAAAAGAGGGATCGTGCAGCAAAATGGAGCACGAGCTTGTGAAAGTCATCCTGTCAGTGGGAATGAACGCCTGCATATTGCTCCGTGCATGTTCCTTGTAGCTGAGATGCGTTGGTGTGTACTCCAGAATCTGGGGAAGGCTTTTCAAACATTTCTGAGGTAATTCAAGAGATGGGGGGGAGGAAAAACGGAATCTTAACTAAAACTGACATAGGGGAAATGTTTCCCTAAATGCATGCAGCCAGCTACAGTGTTCTAATGCACATTCGAGCGAATACCATACCTTTCGCTGGAAAAAGGCTCCGAATCAAGACTCATGTCGTTCCTGTGACAACGTTCCTCTCAGCGAGCATGAAATCGTTCCTTTTTTTCTCTACATGAAGGTGCCATATAAATCATGGGCTTGACCCGAGTTGTTGCAGTTTCTGTAGCGTCTGGCAAGCTTTTCACACCTTTCCGAAGCAATAGAAGTGGCTTGACAAAGCCTCTCATAATCAGAAGTGTAGGGGAACGCTGAATGAAGTGTTTCTAGCAACCCACAGTTTGTTAAGTCGCATATGGGCAAACTCCGTAGCGTTTAGTGAACTTGTCTCCAGATAAGGGCTCATGCAGCGCTTTTGAAAGCTTTCTGTTGCGGGAAAATAACAGCTTTCATTTTTCCCCATATATGACAGTCCCACCCGAAAGATGTAGTTGAACAGAGCTGTTGCTTTCTCTAGACCGTGTGGATGGCTTTTCACACATTTCTCAGGCAACACCGCAAACCTTGAGAGAAAGCGTCTCGTACGCAGAACTGATAGGGCGTAATATTGTATACAGCTCGTCACAGTGCTCGAACAGCCCAGGGTGCAAACATGTCAGCTACAGCTAAAAATCAATTCAAACCAACTTCTTCTATGAGGGACATTGCCTACAGGGCTAGTTCTTCAGAAAATCGTCTCCTGAAAGATACTGCGCATTGTGGCTCCTGTACCAGTGTCTAGCGGTAAACTGAGTTGCTGCCGTCTGTAGAACGGACGGCAGGACTTTCACGCATTTCTGAGCAAGTTTAAGACACTGTGTACTCCAGAATCTGGGGAAGGCTTTTCAAACATTTCTGAGGTAATTCAAGAGATGGGGGGGGGGAGGAAAAACGGAATCTTAACTAAAACTGACATAGGGGAAATGTTTCCCTAAATGCATGCAGCCAGCTACAGTGTTCTAATGCACATTCGAGCGAATACCATACCTTTCGCTGGAAAAAGGCTCCGAATCAAGACTCATGTCGTTCCTGTGACAACGTTCCTCTCAGCGAGCATGAAATCGTTCCTTTTTTTCTCTACATGAAGGTGCCATATAAATCATGGGCTTGACCCGAGTTGTTGCAGTTTTCTAGCGTTTGGCAGGTTTTTCACACCTTTCAGAGGCAATACAAGAAATGGCTTGAAAAATCCTATCGTAATTAGAAGTGTTGCAGGGGAATGTTGAATGAAGTGTTTCTAGCTAGCCACAGATTGTTAAGTCGCATATGGGCAAACTCAATAGAGTTTGGTGAATCTTGTCTCCAGATGAGGGCTCATGCAGCGCTTTTCAAAACTTTCTGTTGCGGAAAAATGACAGCTTTCATTTTTCCCCATATATGACAGTCCCACCCAAAAGATGTAGTTGAACAGAGCTGTTGCTTTCTCTAGACCGTGTGGATGGCTTTTCACACATTTCTCAGGCAACCTCGCAAACCTTGAGAGAAAGCGTCTCGTACGCAGAACTGATAGGGCGTAAATTGTATACAGCTCGTCACAGTGCTCGAACAGCCCGGGGTGCAAACATGTCAGCTACAGCTAAAAAATCAATTCAAACCAACTTCTTCTATGAGGGACATTGCCTACAGGGCTAGTTCTTCAGAAAATCGTCTCCTGAAACATAATGCGCATTGTGTCTCCTGTACCAGTGTCTCGACCTAATCTGTAGGTAAACTGAGTTGCTGCCGTCTGTAGAACGGACGGCAGGACTTTCACGAATTTCTGAGCAAGTTGAAGACACCGTGTGGAAAAGTGTCTCGCAATCAAAACTGATCTGGGGAATGTCATACGCAGCTATTCCGTTTTCTAAAGACCTCAGTGGTAAATACGACTGGTCTTGATGAAAACGCTTTTCAAAAGAGGGATCGTGCAGCAAAATGGAGCACGAGCTTGTGAAAGTCATCCTGTCAGTGGGAATGAACGCCTGCATATTGCTCCGTGCATGTTCCTTGTAGCTGAGATGCGTTGTTGTGTACTCCAGAATCTGGGGAAGGCTTTTCAAACATTTCTGAGGTAATTCAAGAGATGGGGGGGGAGGAAAAACGGAATCTTAACTAAAACTGACATAGGGGAAATGTTTCCCTAAATGCATGCAGCCAGCTACAGTGTTCTAATGCACATTCGAGCGAATACCATACCTTTCGCTGGAAAAAGGCTCCGAATCAAGACTCATGTCGTTCCTGTGACAACGTTCCTCTCAGCGAGCATGAAATCGTTCCTTTTTTTCTCTACATGAAGGTGCCATATAAATCATGGGCTTGACCCGAGTTGTTGCAGTTTCTCTAGCGTCTGGCAAGCTTTTCACACCTTTCCGAAGCAATAGAAGTGGCTTGACAAATCCACTCATAATCAGAAGTGTAGGGGAACGCTGAATGAAGTGTTTCTAGCAACCCACAGTTTGTTAAGTCGCATATGGGCAAACTCCGTAGCGTTTAGTGAACTTGTCTCCAGATAAGGGCTCATGCAGCGCTTTTGAAAGCTTTCTGTTGCGGGAAAATAACAGCTTTCATTTTTCCCCATATATGACAGTCCCACCCGAAAGATGTAGTTGAACAGAGCTGTTGCTTTCTCTAGACCGTGTGGATGGCTTTTCACACATTTCTCAGGCAACACCGCAAACCTTGAGAGAAAGCGTCTCGTACGCAGAACTGATAGGGCGTAATATTGTATACAGCTCGTCACAGTGCTCGAACAGCCCAGGGTGCAAACATGTCAGCTACAGCTAAAAATCAATTCAAACCAACTTCTTCTATGAGGGACATTGCCTACAGGGCTAGTTCTTCAGAAAATCGTCTCCTGAAAGATACTGCGCATTGTGGCTCCTGTACCAGTGTCTAGCGGTAAACTGAGTTGCTGCCGTCTGTAGAACGGACGGCAGGACTTTCACGCATTTCTGAGCAAGTTTAAGACACTGTGTACTCCAGAATCTGGGGAAGGCTTTTCAAACATTTCTGAGGTAATTCAAGAGATGGGGGGGGAGGAAAAACGGAATCTTAACTAAAACTGACATAGGGGAAATGTTTCCCTAAATGCATGCAGCCAGCTACAGTGTTCTAATGCACATTCGAGCGAATACCATACCTTTCGCTGGAAAAAGGCTCCGAATCAAGACTCATGTCGTTCCTGTGACAACGTTCCTCTCAGCGAGCATGAAATCGTTCCTTTTTTTCTCTACATGAAGGTGCCATATAAATCATGGGCTTGACCCGAGTTGTTGCAGTTTTCTAGCGTTTGGCAGGTTTTTCACACCTTTCAGAGGCAATACAAGAAATGGCTTGAAAAATCCTATCGTAATTAGAAGTGTTGCAGGGGAATGTTGAATGAAGTGTTTCTAGCTAGCCACAGATTGTTAAGTCGCATATGGGCAAACTCAATAGAGTTTGGTGAATCTTGTCTCCAGATGAGGGCTCATGCAGCGCTTTTCAAAACTTTCTGTTGCGGAAAAATGACAGCTTTCATTTTTCCCCATATATGACAGTCCCACCCAAAAGATGTAGTTGAACAGAGCTGTTGCTTTCTCTAGACCGTGTGGATGGCTTTTCACACATTTCTCAGGCAACCTCGCAAACCTTGAGAGAAAGCGTCTCGTACGCAGAACTGATAGGGCGTAAATTGTATACAGCTCGTCACAGTGCTCGAACAGCCCGGGGTGCAAACATGTCAGCTACAGCTAAAAAATCAATTCAAACCAACTTCTTCTATGAGGGACATTGCCTACAGGGCTAGTTCTTCAGAAAATCGTCTCCTGAAACATAATGCGCATTGTGTCTCCTGTACCAGTGTCTCGACCTAATCTGTAGGTAAACTGAGTTGCTGCCGTCTGTAGAACGGACGGCAGGACTTTCACGAATTTCTGAGCAAGTTGAAGACACCGTGTGGAAAAGTGTCTCGCAATCAAAACTGATCTGGGGAATGTCATACGCAGCTATTCCGTTTTCTAAAGACCTCAGTGGTAAATACGACTGGTCTTGATGAAAACGCTTTTCAAAAGAGGGATCGTGCAGCAAAATGGAGCACGAGCTTGTGAAAGTCATCCTGTCAGTGGGAATGAACGCCTGCATATTGCTCCGTGCATGTTCCTTGTAGCTGAGATGCGTTGTTGTGTACTCCAGAATCTGGGGAAGGCTTTTCAAACATTTCTGAGGTAATTCAAGAGATGGGGGGGGAGGAAAAACGGAATCTTAACTAAAACTGACATAGGGGAAATGTTTCCCTAAATGCATGCAGCCAGCTACAGTGTTCTAATGCACATTCGAGCGAATACCATACCTTTCGCTGGAAAAAGGCTCCGAATCAAGACTCATGTCGTTCCTGTGACAACGTTCCTCTCAGCGAGCATGAAATCGTTCCTTTTTTTCTCTACATGAAGGTGCCATATAAATCATGGGCTTGACCCGAGTTGTTGCAGTTTCTCTAGCGTCTGGCAAGCTTTTCACACCTTTCCGAAGCAATAGAAGTGGCTTGACAAATCCACTCATAATCAGAAGTGTAGGGGAACGCTGAATGAAGTGTTTCTAGCAACCCACAGTTTGTTAAGTCGCATATGGGCAAACTCCGTAGAGTTTAGTGAACTTGTCTCCAGATAAGGGCTCATGCAGCGCTTTTGAAAGCTTTCTGTTGCGGGAAAATAACAGCTTTCATTTTTCCCCATATATGACAGTCCCACCCGAAAGATGTAGTTGAACAGAGCTGTTGCTTTCTCTAGACCGTGTGGATGGCTTTTCACACATTTCTCAGGCAACACCGCAAACCTTGAGAGAAAGCGTCTCGTACGCAGAACTGATAGGGCGTAATATTGTATACAGCTCGTCACAGTGCTCGAACAGCCCAGGGTGCAAACATGTCAGCTACAGCTAAAAATCAATTCAAACCAACTTCTTCTATGAGGGACATTGCCTACAGTGCTAGTTCTTCAGAAAATCGTCTCCTGAAAGATACTGCGCATTGTGGCTCCTGTACCAGTGTCTAGCGGTAAACTGAGTTGCTGCCGTCTGTAGAACGGACGGCAGGACTTTCACGCATTTCTGAGCAAGTTTAAGACACTGTGTACTCCAGAATCTGGGGAAGGCTTTTCAAACATTTCTGAGGTAATTCAAGAGATGGGGGGGGGAGGAAAAACGGAATCTTAACTAAAACTGACATAGGGGAAATGTTTCCCTAAATGCATGCAGCCAGCTACAGTGTTCTAATGCACATTCGAGCGAATACCATACCTTTCGCTGGAAAAAGGCTCCGAATCAAGACTCATGTCGTTCCTGTGACAACGTTCCTCTCAGCGAGCATGAAATCGTTCCTTTTTTTCTCTACATGAAGGTGCCATATAAATCATGGGCTTGACCCGAGTTGTTGCAGTTTTCTAGCGTTTGGCAGGTTTTTCACACCTTTCAGAGGCAATACAAGAAATGGCTTGAAAAATCCTATCGTAATTAGAAGTGTTGCAGGGGAATGTTGAATGAAGTGTTTCTAGCTAGCCACAGATTGTTAAGTCGCATATGGGCAAACTCAATAGAGTTTGGTGAATCTTGTCTCCAGATGAGGGCTCATGCAGCGCTTTTCAAAACTTTCTGTTGCGGAAAAATGACAGCTTTCATTTTTCCCCATATATGACAGTCCCACCCAAAAGATGTAGTTGAACAGAGCTGTTGCTTTCTCTAGACCGTGTGGATGGCTTTTCACACATTTCTCAGGCAACCTCGCAAACCTTGAGAGAAAGCGTCTCGTACGCAGAACTGATAGGGCGTAAATTGTATACAGCTCGTCACAGTGCTCGAACAGCCCGGGGTGCAAACATGTCAGCTACAGCTAAAAAATCAATTCAAACCAACTTCTTCTATGAGGGACATTGCCTACAGGGCTAGTTCTTCAGAAAATCGTCTCCTGAAACATAATGCGCATTGTGTCTCCTGTACCAGTGTCTCGACCTAATCTGTAGGTAAACTGAGTTGCTGCCGTCTGTAGAACGGACGGCAGGACTTTCACGAATTTCTGAGCAAGTTGAAGACACCGTGTGGAAAAGTGTCTCGCAATCAAAACTGATCTGGGGAATGTCATACGCAGCTATTCCGTTTTCTAAAGACCTCAGTGGTAAATACGACTGGTCTTGATGAAAACGCTTTTCAAAAGAGGGATCGTGCAGCAAAATGGAGCACGAGCTTGTGAAAGTCATCCTGTCAGTGGGAATGAACGCCTGCATATTGCTCCGTGCATGTTCCTTGTAGCTGAGATGCGTTGTTGTGTACTCCAGAATCTGGGGAAGGCTTTTCAAACATTTCTGAGGTAATTCAAGAGATGGGGGGGAGGAAAAACGGAATCTTAACTAAAACTGACATAGGGGAAATGTTTCCCTAAATGCATGCAGCCAGCTACAGTGTTCTAATGCACATTCGAGCGAATACCATACCTTTCGCTGGAAAAAGGCTCCGAATCAAGACTCATGTCGTTCCTGTGACAACGTTCCTCTCAGCGAGCATGAAATCGTTCCTTTTTTTCTCTACATGAAGGTGCCATATAAATCATGGGCTTGACCCGAGTTGTTGCAGTTTCTCTAGCGTCTGGCAAGCTTTTCACACCTTTCCGAAGCAATAGAAGTGGCTTGACAAAGCCTCTCATAATCAGAAGTGTAGGGGAACGCTGAATGAAGTGTTTCTAGCAACCCACAGTTTGTTAAGTCGCATATGGGCAAACTCCGTAGCGTTTAGTGAACTTGTCTCCAGATAAGGGCTCATGCAGCGCTTTTGAAAGCTTTCTGTTGCGGGAAAATAACAGCTTTCATTTTTCCCCATATATGACAGTCCCACCCGAAAGATGTAGTTGAACAGAGCTGTTGCTTTCTCTAGACCGTGTGGATGGCTTTTCACACATTTCTCAGGCAACACCGCAAACCTTGAGAGAAAGCGTCTCGTACGCAGAACTGATAGGGCGTAATATTGTATACAGCTCGTCACAGTGCTCGAACAGCCCAGGGTGCAAACATGTCAGCTACAGCTAAAAATCAATTCAAACCAACTTCTTCTATGAGGGACATTGCCTACAGGGCTAGTTCTTCAGAAAATCGTCTCCTGAAAGATACTGCGCATTGTGGCTCCTGTACCAGTGTCTAGCGGTAAACTGAGTTGCTGCCGTCTGTAGAACGGACGGCAGGACTTTCACGCATTTCTGAGCAAGTTTAAGACACTGTGTACTCCAGAATCTGGGGAAGGCTTTTCAAACATTTCTGAGGTAATTCAAGAGATGGGGGGGGAGGAAAAACGGAATCTTAACTAAAACTGACATAGGGGAAATGTTTCCCTAAATGCATGCAGCCAGCTACAGTGTTCTAATGCACATTCGAGCGAATACCATACCTTTCGCTGGAAAAAGGCTCCGAATCAAGACTCATGTCGTTCCTGTGACAACGTTCCTCTCAGCGAGCATGAAATCGTTCCTTTTTTTCTCTACATGAAGGTGCCATATAAATCATGGGCTTGACCCGAGTTGTTGCAGTTTTCTAGCGTTTGGCAGGTTTTTCACACCTTTCAGAGGCAATACAAGAAATGGCTTGAAAAATCCTATCGTAATTAGAAGTGTTGCAGGGGAATGTTGAATGAAGTGTTTCTAGCTAGCCACAGATTGTTAAGTCGCATATGGGCAAACTCAATAGAGTTTGGTGAATCTTGTCTCCAGATGAGGGCTCATGCAGCGCTTTTCAAAACTTTCTGTTGCGGAAAAATGACAGCTTTCATTTTTCCCCATATATGACAGTCCCACCCAAAAGATGTAGTTGAACAGAGCTGTTGCTTTCTCTAGACCGTGTGGATGGCTTTTCACACATTTCTCAGGCAACCTCGCAAACCTTGAGAGAAAGCGTCTCGTACGCAGAACTGATAGGGCGTAAATTGTATACAGCTCGTCACAGTGCTCGAACAGCCCGGGGTGCAAACATGTCAGCTACAGCTAAAAAATCAATTCAAACCAACTTCTTCTATGAGGGACATTGCCTACAGGGCTAGTTCTTCAGAAAATCGTCTCCTGAAACATAATGCGCATTGTGTCTCCTGTACCAGTGTCTCGACCTAATCTGTAGGTAAACTGAGTTGCTGCCGTCTGTAGAACGGACGGCAGGACTTTCACGAATTTCTGAGCAAGTTGAAGACACCGTGTGGAAAAGTGTCTCGCAATCAAAACTGATCTGGGGAATGTCATACGCAGCTATTCCGTTTTCTAAAGACCTCAGTGGTAAATACGACTGGTCTTGATGAAAACGCTTTTCAAAAGAGGGATCGTGCAGCAAAATGGAGCACGAGCTTGTGAAAGTCATCCTGTCAGTGGGAATGAACGCCTGCATATTGCTCCGTGCATGTTCCTTGTAGCTGAGATGCGTTGTTGTGTACTCCAGAATCTGGGGAAGGCTTTTCAAACATTTCTGAGGTAATTCAAGAGATGGGGGGGGAGGAAAAACGGAATCTTAACTAAAACTGACATAGGGGAAATGTTTCCCTAAATGCATGCAGCCAGCTACAGTGTTCTAATGCACATTCGAGCGAATACCATACCTTTCGCTGGAAAAAGGCTCCGAATCAAGACTCATGTCGTTCCTGTGACAACGTTCCTCTCAGCGAGCATGAAATCGTTCCTTTTTTTCTCTACATGAAGGTGCCATATAAATCATGGGCTTGACCCGAGTTGTTGCAGTTTCTCTAGCGTCTGGCAAGCTTTTCACACCTTTCCGAAGCAATAGAAGTGGCTTGACAAATCCACTCATAATCAGAAGTGTAGGGGAACGCTGAATGAAGTGTTTCTAGCAACCCACAGTTTGTTAAGTCGCATATGGGCAAACTCCGTAGAGTTTAGTGAACTTGTCTCCAGATAAGGGCTCATGCAGCGCTTTTGAAAGCTTTCTGTTGCGGGAAAATAACAGCTTTCATTTTTCCCCATATATGACAGTCCCACCCGAAAGATGTAGTTGAACAGAGCTGTTGCTTTCTCTAGACCGTGTGGATGGCTTTTCACACATTTCTCAGGCAACACCGCAAACCTTGAGAGAAAGCGTCTCGTACGCAGAACTGATAGGGCGTAATATTGTATACAGCTCGTCACAGTGCTCGAACAGCCCAGGGTGCAAACATGTCAGCTACAGCTAAAAATCAATTCAAACCAACTTCTTCTATGAGGGACATTGCCTACAGGGCTAGTTCTTCAGAAAATCGTCTCCTGAAAGATACTGCGCATTGTGGCTCCTGTACCAGTGTCTAGCGGTAAACTGAGTTGCTGCCGTCTGTAGAACGGACGGCAGGACTTTCACGCATTTCTGAGCAAGTTTAAGACACTGTGTACTCCAGAATCTGGGGAAGGCTTTTCAAACATTTCTGAGGTAATTCAAGAGATGGGGGGGGGAGGAAAAACGGAATCTTAACTAAAACTGACATAGGGGAAATGTTTCCCTAAATGCATGCAGCCAGCTACAGTGTTCTAATGCACATTCGAGCGAATACCATACCTTTCGCTGGAAAAAGGCTCCGAATCAAGACTCATGTCGTTCCTGTGACAACGTTCCTCTCAGCGAGCATGAAATCGTTCCTTTTTTTCTCTACATGAAGGTGCCATATAAATCATGGGCTTGACCCGAGTTGTTGCAGTTTTCTAGCGTTTGGCAGGTTTTTCACACCTTTCAGAGGCAATACAAGAAATGGCTTGAAAAATCCTATCGTAATTAGAAGTGTTGCAGGGGAATGTTGAATGAAGTGTTTCTAGCTAGCCACAGATTGTTAAGTCGCATATGGGCAAACTCAATAGAGTTTGGTGAATCTTGTCTCCAGATGAGGGCTCATGCAGCGCTTTTCAAAACTTTCTGTTGCGGAAAAATGACAGCTTTCATTTTTCCCCATATATGACAGTCCCACCCAAAAGATGTAGTTGAACAGAGCTGTTGCTTTCTCTAGACCGTGTGGATGGCTTTTCACACATTTCTCAGGCAACCTCGCAAACCTTGAGAGAAAGCGTCTCGTACGCAGAACTGATAGGGCGTAAATTGTATACAGCTCGTCACAGTGCTCGAACAGCCCGGGGTGCAAACATGTCAGCTACAGCTAAAAAATCAATTCAAACCAACTTCTTCTATGAGGGACATTGCCTACAGGGCTAGTTCTTCAGAAAATCGTCTCCTGAAACATAATGCGCATTGTGTCTCCTGTACCAGTGTCTCGACCTAATCTGTAGGTAAACTGAGTTGCTGCCGTCTGTAGAACGGACGGCAGGACTTTCACGAATTTCTGAGCAAGTTGAAGACACCGTGTGGAAAAGTGTCTCGCAATCAAAACTGATCTGGGGAATGTCATACGCAGCTATTCCGTTTTCTAAAGACCTCAGTGGTAAATACGACTGGTCTTGATGAAAACGCTTTTCAAAAGAGGGATCGTGCAGCAAAATGGAGCACGAGCTTGTGAAAGTCATCCTGTCAGTGGGAATGAACGCCTGCATATTGCTCCGTGCATGTTCCTTGTAGCTGAGATGCGTTGTTGTGTACTCCAGAATCTGGGGAAGGCTTTTCAAACATTTCTGAGGTAATTCAAGAGATGGGGGGGGAGGAAAAACGGAATCTTAACTAAAACTGACATAGGGGAAATGTTTCCCTAAATGCATGCAGCCAGCTACAGTGTTCTAATGCACATTCGAGCGAATACCATACCTTTCGCTGGAAAAAGGCTCCGAATCAAGACTCATGTCGTTCCTGTGACAACGTTCCTCTCAGCGAGCATGAAATCGTTCCTTTTTTTCTCTACATGAAGGTGCCATATAAATCATGGGCTTGACCCGAGTTGTTGCAGTTTCTCTAGCGTCTGGCAAGCTTTTCACACCTTTCCGAAGCAATAGAAGTGGCTTGACAAAGCCTCTCATAATCAGAAGTGTAGGGGAACGCTGAATGAAGTGTTTCTAGCAACCCACAGTTTGTTAAGTCGCATATGGGCAAACTCCGTAGCGTTTAGTGAACTTGTCTCCAGATAAGGGCTCATGCAGCGCTTTTGAAAGCTTTCTGTTGCGGGAAAATAACAGCTTTCATTTTTCCCCATATATGACAGTCCCACCCGAAAGATGTAGTTGAACAGAGCTGTTGCTTTCTCTAGACCGTGTGGATGGCTTTTCACACATTTCTCAGGCAACACCGCAAACCTTGAGAGAAAGCGTCTCGTACGCAGAACTGATAGGGCGTAATATTGTATACAGCTCGTCACAGTGCTCGAACAGCCCAGGGTGCAAACATGTCAGCTACAGCTAAAAATCAATTCAAACCAACTTCTTCTATGAGGGACATTGCCTACAGGGCTAGTTCTTCAGAAAATCGTCTCCTGAAAGATACTGCGCATTGTGGCTCCTGTACCAGTGTCTAGCGGTAAACTGAGTTGCTGCCGTCTGTAGAACGGACGGCAGGACTTTCACGCATTTCTGAGCAAGTTTAAGACACTGTGTACTCCAGAATCTGGGGAAGGCTTTTCAAACATTTCTGAGGTAATTCAAGAGATGGGGGGGGAGGAAAAACGGAATCTTAACTAAAACTGACATAGGGGAAATGTTTCCCTAAATGCATGCAGCCAGCTACAGTGTTCTAATGCACATTCGAGCGAATACCATACCTTTCGCTGGAAAAAGGCTCCGAATCAAGACTCATGTCGTTCCTGTGACAACGTTCCTCTCAGCGAGCATGAAATCGTTCCTTTTTTTCTCTACATGAAGGTGCCATATAAATCATGGGCTTGACCCGAGTTGTTGCAGTTTTCTAGCGTTTGGCAGGTTTTTCACACCTTTCAGAGGCAATACAAGAAATGGCTTGAAAAATCCTATCGTAATTAGAAGTGTTGCAGGGGAATGTTGAATGAAGTGTTTCTAGCTAGCCACAGATTGTTAAGTCGCATATGGGCAAACTCAATAGAGTTTGGTGAATCTTGTCTCCAGATGAGGGCTCATGCAGCGCTTTTCAAAACTTTCTGTTGCGGAAAAATGACAGCTTTCATTTTTCCCCATATATGACAGTCCCACCCAAAAGATGTAGTTGAACAGAGCTGTTGCTTTCTCTAGACCGTGTGGATGGCTTTTCACACATTTCTCAGGCAACCTCGCAAACCTTGAGAGAAAGCGTCTCGTACGCAGAACTGATAGGGCGTAATATTGTATACAGCTCGTCACAGTGCTCGAACAGCCCGGGGTGCAAACATGTCAGCTACAGCTAAAAAATCAATTCAAACCAACTTCTTCTATGAGGGACATTGCCTACAGGGCTAGTTCTTCAGAAAATCGTCTCCTGAAACATAATGCGCATTGTGTCTCCTGTACCAGTGTCTCGACCTAATCTGTAGGTAAACTGAGTTGCTGCCGTCTGTAGAACGGACGGCAGGACTTTCACGAATTTCTGAGCAAGTTGAAGACACCGTGTGGAAAAGTGTCTCGCAATCAAAACTGATCTGGGGAATGTCATACGCAGCTATTCCGTTTTCTAAAGACCTCAGTGGTAAATACGACTGGTCTTGATGAAAACGCTTTTCAAAAGAGGGATCGTGCAGCAAAATGGAGCACGAGCTTGTGAAAGTCATCCTGTCAGTGGGAATGAACGCCTGCATATTGCTCCGTGCATGTTCCTTGTAGCTGAGATGCGTTGTTGTGTACTCCAGAATCTGGGGAAGGCTTTTCAAACATTTCTGAGGTAATTCAAGAGATGTGGGGGGAGGAAAAACGGAATCTTAACTAAAACTGACATAGGGGAAATGTTTCCCTAAATGCATGCAGCCAGCTACAGTGTTCTAATGCACATTCGAGCGAATACCATACCTTTCGCTGGAAAAAGGCTCCGAATCAAGACTCATGTCGTTCCTGTGACAACGTTCCTCTCAGCGAGCATGAAATCGTTCCTTTTTTTCTCTACATGAAGGTGCCATATAAATCATGGGCTTGACCCGAGTTGTTGCAGTTTCTGTAGCGTCTGGCAAGCTTTTCACACCTTTCCGAAGCAATAGAAGTGGCTTGACAAAGCCTCTCATAATCAGAAGTGTAGGGGAACGCTGAATGAAGTGTTTCTAGCAACCCACAGTTTGTTAAGTCGCATATGGGCAAACTCCGTAGAGTTTAGTGAACTTGTCTCCAGATAAGGGCTCATGCAGCGCTTTTGAAAGCTTTCTGTTGCGGGAAAATAACAGCTTTCATTTTTCCCCATATATGACAGTCCCACCCGAAAGATGTAGTTGAACAGAGCTGTTGCTTTCTCTAGACCGTGTGGATGGCTTTTCACACATTTCTCAGGCAACACCGCAAACCTTGAGAGAAAGCGTCTCGTACGCAGAACTGATAGGGCGTAATATTGTATACAGCTCGTCACAGTGCTCGAACAGCCCAGGGTGCAAACATGTCAGCTACAGCTAAAAATCAATTCAAACCAACTTCTTCTATGAGGGACATTGCCTACAGGGCTAGTTCTTCAGAAAATCGTCTCCTGAAAGATACTGCGCATTGTGGCTCCTGTACCAGTGTCTAGCGGTAAACTGAGTTGCTGCCGTCTGTAGAACGGACGGCAGGACTTTCACGCATTTCTGAGCAAGTTTAAGACACTGTGTACTCCAGAATCTGGGGAAGGCTTTTCAAACATTTCTGAGGTAATTCAAGAGATGGGGGGGGAGGAAAAACGGAATCTTAACTAAAACTGACATAGGGGAAATGTTTCCCTAAATGCATGCAGCCAGCTACAGTGTTCTAATGCACATTCGAGCGAATACCATACCTTTCGCTGGAAAAAGGCTCCGAATCAAGACTCATGTCGTTCCTGTGACAACGTTCCTCTCAGCGAGCATGAAATCGTTCCTTTTTTTCTCTACATGAAGGTGCCATATAAATCATGGGCTTGACCCGAGTTGTTGCAGTTTTCTAGCGTTTGGCAGGTTTTTCACACCTTTCAGAGGCAATACAAGAAATGGCTTGAAAAATCCTATCGTAATTAGAAGTGTTGCAGGGGAATGTTGAATGAAGTGTTTCTAGCTAGCCACAGATTGTTAAGTCGCATATGGGCAAACTCAATAGAGTTTGGTGAATCTTGTCTCCAGATGAGGGCTCATGCAGCGCTTTTCAAAACTTTCTGTTGCGGAAAAATGACAGCTTTCATTTTTCCCCATATATGACAGTCCCACCCAAAAGATGTAGTTGAACAGAGCTGTTGCTTTCTCTAGACCGTGTGGATGGCTTTTCACACATTTCTCAGGCAACCTCGCAAACCTTGAGAGAAAGCGTCTCGTACGCAGAACTGATAGGGCGTAAATTGTATACAGCTCGTCACAGTGCTCGAACAGCCCGGGGTGCAAACATGTCAGCTACAGCTAAAAAATCAATTCAAACCAACTTCTTCTATGAGGGACATTGCCTACAGGGCTAGTTCTTCAGAAAATCGTCTCCTGAAACATAATGCGCATTGTGTCTCCTGTACCAGTGTCTCGACCTAATCTGTAGGTAAACTGAGTTGCTGCCGTCTGTAGAACGGACGGCAGGACTTTCACGAATTTCTGAGCAAGTTGAAGACACCGTGTGGAAAAGTGTCTCGCAATCAAAACTGATCTGGGGAATGTCATACGCAGCTATTCCGTTTTCTAAAGACCTCAGTGGTAAATACGACTGGTCTTGATGAAAACGCTTTTCAAAAGAGGGATCGTGCAGCAAAATGGAGCACGAGCTTGTGAAAGTCATCCTGTCAGTGGGAATGAACGCCTGCATATTGCTCCGTGCATGTTCCTTGTAGCTGAGATGCGTTGTTGTGTACTCCAGAATCTGGGGAAGGCTTTTCAAACATTTCTGAGGTAATTCAAGAGATGTGGGGGGAGGAAAAACGGAATCTTAACTAAAACTGACATAGGGGAAATGTTTCCCTAAATGCATGCAGCCAGCTACAGTGTTCTAATGCACATTCGAGCGAATACCATACCTTTCGCTGGAAAAAGGCTCCGAATCAAGACTCAT
The DNA here is from genome assembly GCF_049634645.1 of Pelodiscus sinensis. Taxonomy (NCBI): domain Eukaryota; kingdom Metazoa; phylum Chordata; order Testudines; family Trionychidae; genus Pelodiscus; species Pelodiscus sinensis. The sequence continues at coordinate 1,603,880 of NW_027466048.1, forward strand.
GTCGTTCCTGTGACAACGTTCCTCTCAGCGAGCATGAAATCGTTCCTTTTTTTCTCTACATGAAGGTGCCATATAAATCATGGGCTTGACCCGAGTTGTTGCAGTTTCTGTAGCGTCTGGCAAGCTTTTCACACCTTTCCGAAGCAATAGAAGTGGCTTGACAAAGCCTCTCATAATCAGAAGTGTAGGGGAACGCTGAATGAAGTGTTTCTAGCAACCCACAGTTTGTTAAGTCGCATATGGGCAAACTCCGTAGAGTTTAGTGAACTTGTCTCCAGATAAGGGCTCATGCAGCGCTTTTGAAAGCTTTCTGTTGCGGGAAAATAACAGCTTTCATTTTTCCCCATATATGACAGTCCCACCCGAAAGATGTAGTTGAACAGAGCTGTTGCTTTCTCTAGACCGTGTGGATGGCTTTTCACACATTTCTCAGGCAACACCGCAAACCTTGAGAGAAAGCGTCTCGTACGCAGAACTGATAGGGCGTAATATTGTATACAGCTCGTCACAGTGCTCGAACAGCCCAGGGTGCAAACATGTCAGCTACAGCTAAAAATCAATTCAAACCAACTTCTTCTATGAGGGACATTGCCTACAGGGCTAGTTCTTCAGAAAATCGTCTCCTGAAAGATACTGCGCATTGTGGCTCCTGTACCAGTGTCTAGCGGTAAACTGAGTTGCTGCCGTCTGTAGAACGGACGGCAGGACTTTCACGCATTTCTGAGCAAGTTTAAGACACTGTGTACTCCAGAATCTGGGGAAGGCTTTTCAAACATTTCTGAGGTAATTCAAGAGATGGGGGGGGGAGGAAAAACGGAATCTTAACTAAAACTGACATAGGGGAAATGTTTCCCTAAATGCATGCAGCCAGCTACAGTGTTCTAATGCACATTCGAGCGAATACCATACCTTTCGCTGGAAAAAGGCTCCGAATCAAGACTCATGTCGTTCCTGTGACAACGTTCCTCTCAGCGAGCATGAAATCGTTCCTTTTTTTCTCTACATGAAGGTGCCATATAAATCATGGGCTTGACCCGAGTTGTTGCAGTTTTCTAGCGTTTGGCAGGTTTTTCACACCTTTCAGAGGCAATACAAGAAATGGCTTGAAAAATCCTATCGTAATTAGAAGTGTTGCAGGGGAATGTTGAATGAAGTGTTTCTAGCTAGCCACAGATTGTTAAGTCGCATATGGGCAAACTCAATAGAGTTTGGTGAATCTTGTCTCCAGATGAGGGCTCATGCAGCGCTTTTCAAAACTTTCTGTTGCGGAAAAATGACAGCTTTCATTTTTCCCCATATATGACAGTCCCACCCAAAAGATGTAGTTGAACAGAGCTGTTGCTTTCTCTAGACCGTGTGGATGGCTTTTCACACATTTCTCAGGCAACCTCGCAAACCTTGAGAGAAAGCGTCTCGTACGCAGAACTGATAGGGCGTAAATTGTATACAGCTCGTCACAGTGCTCGAACAGCCCGGGGTGCAAACATGTCAGCTACAGCTAAAAAATCAATTCAAACCAACTTCTTCTATGAGGGACATTGCCTACAGGGCTAGTTCTTCAGAAAATCGTCTCCTGAAACATAATGCGCATTGTGTCTCCTGTACCAGTGTCTCGACCTAATCTGTAGGTAAACTGAGTTGCTGCCGTCTGTAGAACGGACGGCAGGACTTTCACGAATTTCTGAGCAAGTTGAAGACACCGTGTGGAAAAGTGTCTCGCAATCAAAACTGATCTGGGGAATGTCATACGCAGCTATTCCGTTTTCTAAAGACCTCAGTGGTAAATACGACTGGTCTTGATGAAAACGCTTTTCAAAAGAGGGATCGTGCAGCAAAATGGAGCACGAGCTTGTGAAAGTCATCCTGTCAGTGGGAATGAACGCCTGCATATTGCTCCGTGCATGTTCCTTGTAGCTGAGATGCGTTGTTGTGTACTCCAGAATCTGGGGAAGGCTTTTCAAACATTTCTGAGGTAATTCAAGAGATGTGGGGGGAGGAAAAACGGAATCTTAACTAAAACTGACATAGGGGAAATGTTTCCCTAAATGCATGCAGCCAGCTACAGTGTTCTAATGCACATTCGAGCGAATACCATACCTTTCGCTGGAAAAAGGCTCCGAATCAAGACTCATGTCGTTCCTGTGACAACGTTCCTCTCAGCGAGCATGAAATCGTTCCTTTTTTTCTCTACATGAAGGTGCCATATAAATCATGGGCTTGACCCGAGTTGTTGCAGTTTCTGTAGCGTCTGGCAAGCTTTTCACACCTTTCCGAAGCAATAGAAGTGGCTTGACAAAGCCTCTCATAATCAGAAGTGTAGGGGAACGCTGAATGAAGTGTTTCTAGCAACCCACAGTTTGTTAAGTCGCATATGGGCAAACTCCGTAGAGTTTAGTGAACTTGTCTCCAGATAAGGGCTCATGCAGCGCTTTTGAAAGCTTTCTGTTGCGGGAAAATAACAGCTTTCATTTTTCCCCATATATGACAGTCCCACCCGAAAGATGTAGTTGAACAGAGCTGTTGCTTTCTCTAGACCGTGTGGATGGCTTTTCACACATTTCTCAGGCAACACCGCAAACCTTGAGAGAAAGCGTCTCGTACGCAGAACTGATAGGGCGTAATATTGTATACAGCTCGTCACAGTGCTCGAACAGCCCAGGGTGCAAACATGTCAGCTACAGCTAAAAATCAATTCAAACCAACTTCTTCTATGAGGGACATTGCCTACAGGGCTAGTTCTTCAGAAAATCGTCTCCTGAAAGATACTGCGCATTGTGGCTCCTGTACCAGTGTCTAGCGGTAAACTGAGTTGCTGCCGTCTGTAGAACGGACGGCAGGACTTTCACGCATTTCTGAGCAAGTTTAAGACACTGTGTACTCCAGAATCTGGGGAAGGCTTTTCAAACATTTCTGAGGTAATTCAAGAGATGGGGGGGGAGGAAAAACGGAATCTTAACTAAAACTGACATAGGGGAAATGTTTCCCTAAATGCATGCAGCCAGCTACAGTGTTCTAATGCACATTCGAGCGAATACCATACCTTTCGCTGGAAAAAGGCTCCGAATCAAGACTCATGTCGTTCCTGTGACAACGTTCCTCTCAGCGAGCATGAAATCGTTCCTTTTTTTCTCTACATGAAGGTGCCATATAAATCATGGGCTTGACCCGAGTTGTTGCAGTTTTCTAGCGTTTGGCAGGTTTTTCACACCTTTCAGAGGCAATACAAGAAATGGCTTGAAAAATCCTATCGTAATTAGAAGTGTTGCAGGGGAATGTTGAATGAAGTGTTTCTAGCTAGCCACAGATTGTTAAGTCGCATATGGGCAAACTCAATAGAGTTTGGTGAATCTTGTCTCCAGATGAGGGCTCATGCAGCGCTTTTCAAAACTTTCTGTTGCGGAAAAATGACAGCTTTCATTTTTCCCCATATATGACAGTCCCACCCAAAAGATGTAGTTGAACAGAGCTGTTGCTTTCTCTAGACCGTGTGGATGGCTTTTCACACATTTCTCAGGCAACCTCGCAAACCTTGAGAGAAAGCGTCTCGTACGCAGAACTGATAGGGCGTAATATTGTATACAGCTCGTCACAGTGCTCGAACAGCCCGGGGTGCAAACATGTCAGCTACAGCTAAAAAATCAATTCAAACCAACTTCTTCTATGAGGGACATTGCCTACAGGGCTAGTTCTTCAGAAAATCGTCTCCTGAAACATAATGCGCATTGTGTCTCCTGTACCAGTGTCTCGACCTAATCTGTAGGTAAACTGAGTTGCTGCCGTCTGTAGAACGGACGGCAGGACTTTCACGAATTTCTGAGCAAGTTGAAGACACCGTGTGGAAAAGTGTCTCGCAATCAAAACTGATCTGGGGAATGTCATACGCAGCTATTCCGTTTTCTAAAGACCTCAGTGGTAAATACGACTGGTCTTGATGAAAACGCTTTTCAAAAGAGGGATCGTGCAGCAAAATGGAGCACGAGCTTGTGAAAGTCATCCTGTCAGTGGGAATGAACGCCTGCATATTGCTCCGTGCATGTTCCTTGTAGCTGAGATGCGTTGTTGTGTACTCCAGAATCTGGGGAAGGCTTTTCAAACATTTCTGAGGTAATTCAAGAGATGGGGGGGGAGGAAAAACGGAATCTTAACTAAAACTGACATAGGGGAAATGTTTCCCTAAATGCATGCAGCCAGCTACAGTGTTCTAATGCACATTCGAGCGAATACCATACCTTTCGCTGGAAAAAGGCTCCGAATCAAGACTCATGTCGTTCCTGTGACAACGTTCCTCTCAGCGAGCATGAAATCGTTCCTTTTTTTCTCTACATGAAGGTGCCATATAAATCATGGGCTTGACCCGAGTTGTTGCAGTTTCTCTAGCGTCTGGCAAGCTTTTCACACCTTTCCGAAGCAATAGAAGTGGCTTGACAAAGCCTCTCATAATCAGAAGTGTAGGGGAACGCTGAATGAAGTGTTTCTAGCAACCCACAGTTTGTTAAGTCGCATATGGGCAAACTCCGTAGAGTTTAGTGAACTTGTCTCCAGATAAGGGCTCATGCAGCGCTTTTGAAAGCTTTCTGTTGCGGGAAAATAACAGCTTTCATTTTTCCCCATATATGACAGTCCCACCCGAAAGATGTAGTTGAACAGAGCTGTTGCTTTCTCTAGACCGTGTGGATGGCTTTTCACACATTTCTCAGGCAACACCGCAAACCTTGAGAGAAAGCGTCTCGTACGCAGAACTGATAGGGCGTAATATTGTATACAGCTCGTCACAGTGCTCGAACAGCCCAGGGTGCAAACATGTCAGCTACAGCTAAAAATCAATTCAAACCAACTTCTTCTATGAGGGACATTGCCTACAGGGCTAGTTCTTCAGAAAATCGTCTCCTGAAAGATACTGCGCATTGTGGCTCCTGTACCAGTGTCTAGCGGTAAACTGAGTTGCTGCCGTCTGTAGAACGGACGGCAGGACTTTCACGCATTTCTGAGCAAGTTTAAGACACTGTGTACTCCAGAATCTGGGGAAGGCTTTTCAAACATTTCTGAGGTAATTCAAGAGATGGGGGGGGGAGGAAAAACGGAATCTTAACTAAAACTGACATAGGGGAAATGTTTCCCTAAATGCATGCAGCCAGCTACAGTGTTCTAATGCACATTCGAGCGAATACCATACCTTTCGCTGGAAAAAGGCTCCGAATCAAGACTCATGTCGTTCCTGTGACAACGTTCCTCTCAGCGAGCATGAAATCGTTCCTTTTTTTCTCTACATGAAGGTGCCATATAAATCATGGGCTTGACCCGAGTTGTTGCAGTTTTCTAGCGTTTGGCAGGTTTTTCACACCTTTCAGAGGCAATACAAGAAATGGCTTGAAAAATCCTATCGTAATTAGAAGTGTTGCAGGGGAATGTTGAATGAAGTGTTTCTAGCTAGCCACAGATTGTTAAGTCGCATATGGGCAAACTCAATAGAGTTTGGTGAATCTTGTCTCCAGATGAGGGCTCATGCAGCGCTTTTCAAAACTTTCTGTTGCGGAAAAATGACAGCTTTCATTTTTCCCCATATATGACAGTCCCACCCAAAAGATGTAGTTGAACAGAGCTGTTGCTTTCTCTAGACCGTGTGGATGGCTTTTCACACATTTCTCAGGCAACCTCGCAAACCTTGAGAGAAAGCGTCTCGTACGCAGAACTGATAGGGCGTAATATTGTATACAGCTCGTCACAGTGCTCGAACAGCCCGGGGTGCAAACATGTCAGCTACAGCTAAAAAATCAATTCAAACCAACTTCTTCTATGAGGGACATTGCCTACAGGGCTAGTTCTTCAGAAAATCGTCTCCTGAAACATAATGCGCATTGTGTCTCCTGTACCAGTGTCTCGACCTAATCTGTAGGTAAACTGAGTTGCTGCCGTCTGTAGAACGGACGGCAGGACTTTCACGAATTTCTGAGCAAGTTGAAGACACCGTGTGGAAAAGTGTCTCGCAATCAAAACTGATCTGGGGAATGTCATACGCAGCTATTCCGTTTTCTAAAGACCTCAGTGGTAAATACGACTGGTCTTGATGAAAACGCTTTTCAAAAGAGGGATCGTGCAGCAAAATGGAGCACGAGCTTGTGAAAGTCATCCTGTCAGTGGGAATGAACGCCTGCATATTGCTCCGTGCATGTTCCTTGTAGCTGAGATGCGTTGTTGTGTACTCCAGAATCTGGGGAAGGCTTTTCAAACATTTCTGAGGTAATTCAAGAGATGGGGGGGGAGGAAAAACGGAATCTTAACTAAAACTGACATAGGGGAAATGTTTCCCTAAATGCATGCAGCCAGCTACAGTGTTCTAATGCACATTCGAGCGAATACCATACCTTTCGCTGGAAAAAGGCTCCGAATCAAGACTCATGTCGTTCCTGTGACAACGTTCCTCTCAGCGAGCATGAAATCGTTCCTTTTTTTCTCTACATGAAGGTGCCATATAAATCATGGGCTTGACCCGAGTTGTTGCAGTTTCTCTAGCGTCTGGCAAGCTTTTCACACCTTTCCGAAGCAATAGAAGTGGCTTGACAAAGCCTCTCATAATCAGAAGTGTAGGGGAACGCTGAATGAAGTGTTTCTAGCAACCCACAGTTTGTTAAGTCGCATATGGGCAAACTCCGTAGAGTTTAGTGAACTTGTCTCCAGATAAGGGCTCATGCAGCGCTTTTGAAAGCTTTCTGTTGCGGGAAAATAACAGCTTTCATTTTTCCCCATATATGACAGTCCCACCCGAAAGATGTAGTTGAACAGAGCTGTTGCTTTCTCTAGACCGTGTGGATGGCTTTTCACACATTTCTCAGGCAACACCGCAAACCTTGAGAGAAAGCGTCTCGTACGCAGAACTGATAGGGCGTAATATTGTATACAGCTCGTCACAGTGCTCGAACAGCCCAGGGTGCAAACATGTCAGCTACAGCTAAAAATCAATTCAAACCAACTTCTTCTATGAGGGACATTGCCTACAGGGCTAGTTCTTCAGAAAATCGTCTCCTGAAAGATACTGCGCATTGTGGCTCCTGTACCAGTGTCTAGCGGTAAACTGAGTTGCTGCCGTCTGTAGAACGGACGGCAGGACTTTCACGCATTTCTGAGCAAGTTTAAGACACTGTGTACTCCAGAATCTGGGGAAGGCTTTTCAAACATTTCTGAGGTAATTCAAGAGATGGGGGGGGGAGGAAAAACGGAATCTTAACTAAAACTGACATAGGGGAAATGTTTCCCTAAATGCATGCAGCCAGCTACAGTGTTCTAATGCACATTCGAGCGAATACCATACCTTTCGCTGGAAAAAGGCTCCGAATCAAGACTCATGTCGTTCCTGTGACAACGTTCCTCTCAGCGAGCATGAAATCGTTCCTTTTTTTCTCTACATGAAGGTGCCATATAAATCATGGGCTTGACCCGAGTTGTTGCAGTTTTCTAGCGTTTGGCAGGTTTTTCACACCTTTCAGAGGCAATACAAGAAATGGCTTGAAAAATCCTATCGTAATTAGAAGTGTTGCAGGGGAATGTTGAATGAAGTGTTTCTAGCTAGCCACAGATTGTTAAGTCGCATATGGGCAAACTCAATAGAGTTTGGTGAATCTTGTCTCCAGATGAGGGCTCATGCAGCGCTTTTCAAAACTTTCTGTTGCGGAAAAATGACAGCTTTCATTTTTCCCCATATATGACAGTCCCACCCAAAAGATGTAGTTGAACAGAGCTGTTGCTTTCTCTAGACCGTGTGGATGGCTTTTCACACATTTCTCAGGCAACCTCGCAAACCTTGAGAGAAAGCGTCTCGTACGCAGAACTGATAGGGCGTAAATTGTATACAGCTCGTCACACTGTTCGAACAGCCCGGGGTGCAAACATGTCAGCTACAGCTAAAAAATCAATTCAAACCAACTTCTTCTATGAGGGACATTGCCTACAGGGCTAGTTCTTCAGAAAATCGTCTCCTGAAACATAATGCGCATTGTGTCTCCTGTACCAGTGTCTCGACCTAATCTGTAGGTAAACTGAGTTGCTGCCGTCTGTAGAACGGACGGCAGGACTTTCACGAATTTCTGAGCAAGTTGAAGACACCGTGTGGAAAAGTGTCTCGCAATCAAAACTGATCTGGGGAATGTCATACGCAGCTATTCCGTTTTCTAAAGACCTCAGTGGTAAATACGACTGGTCTTGATGAAAACGCTTTTCAAAAGAGGGATCGTGCAGCAAAATGGAGCACGAGCTTGTGAAAGTCATCCTGTCAGTGGGAATGAACGCCTGCATATTGCTCCGTGCATGTTCCTTGTAGCTGAGATGCGTTGTTGTGTACTCCAGAATCTGGGGAAGGCTTTTCAAACATTTCTGAGGTAATTCAAGAGATGGGGGGGGGAGGAAAAACGGAATCTTAACTAAAACTGACATAGGGGAAATGTTTCCCTAAATGCATGCAGCCAGCTACAGTGTTCTAATGCACATTCGAGCGAATACCATACCTTTCGCTGGAAAAAGGCTCCGAATCAAGACTCATGTCGTTCCTGTGACAACGTTCCTCTCAGCGAGCATGAAATCGTTCCTTTTTTTCTCTACATGAAGGTGCCATATAAATCATGGGCTTGACCCGAGTTGTTGCAGTTTCTCTAGCGTCTGGCAAGCTTTTCACACCTTTCCGAAGCAATAGAAGTGGCTTGACAAAGCCTCTCATAATCAGAAGTGTAGGGGAACGCTGAATGAAGTGTTTCTAGCAACCCACAGTTTGTTAAGTCGCATATGGGCAAACTCCGTAGCGTTTAGTGAACTTGTCTCCAGATAAGGGCTCATGCAGCGCTTTTGAAAGCTTTCTGTTGCGGGAAAATAACAGCTTTCATTTTTCCCCATATATGACAGTCCCACCCGAAAGATGTAGTTGAACAGAGCTGTTGCTTTCTCTAGACCGTGTGGATGGCTTTTCACACATTTCTCAGGCAACACCGCAAACCTTGAGAGAAAGCGTCTCGTACGCAGAACTGATAGGGCGTAATATTGTATACAGCTCGTCACAGTGCTCGAACAGCCCAGGGTGCAAACATGTCAGCTACAGCTAAAAATCAATTCAAACCAACTTCTTCTATGAGGGACATTGCCTACAGGGCTAGTTCTTCAGAAAATCGTCTCCTGAAAGATACTGCGCATTGTGGCTCCTGTACCAGTGTCTAGCGGTAAACTGAGTTGCTGCCGTCTGTAGAACGGACGGCAGGACTTTCACGCATTTCTGAGCAAGTTTAAGACACTGTGTACTCCAGAATCTGGGGAAGGCTTTTCAAACATTTCTGAGGTAATTCAAGAGATGGGGGGGAGGAAAAACGGAATCGTAACTAAAACTGACATAGGGGAAATGTTTCCCTAAATGCATGCAGCCAGCTACAGTGTTCTAATGCACATTCGAGCGAATACCATACCTTTCGCTGGAAAAAGGCTCCGAATCAAGACTCATGTCGTTCCTGTGACAACGTTCCTCTCAGCGAGCATGAAATCGTTACTTTTTCTCTCTACATGAAGGTGCCATATAAATCATGGGCTTGACCCGAGTTGTTGCAGTTTTCTAGCGTTTGGCAGGTTTTTCACACCTTTCAGAGGCAATACAAGAAATGGCTTGAAAAATCCTATCGTAATTAGAAGTGTTGCAGGGGAATGTTGAATGAAGTGTTTCTAGCTAGCCACAGATTGTTAAGTCGCATATGGGCAAACTCAATAGAGTTTGGTGAATCTTGTCTCCAGATGAGGGCTCATGCAGCGCTTTTCAAAACTTTCTGTTGCGGAAAAATGACAGCTTTCATTTTTCCCCATATATGACAGTCCCACCCAAAAGATGTAGTTGAACAGAGATGTTGCTTTCTCTAGACAGTGTGGATGGCTTTTCACACATTTCACAGGCAATACCGCAAACCTTGAGAGAAAGCGTCTCGTACGCAGAACTGATAGGGCGTAATATTGTATACAGCTCGTCACACTGTTCGAACAGCCCGGGGTGCAAACATGTCAACTACAGCTAAAAAATCAATTCAAACCAACTTCTTCTATGAGGGACATTGCCTACAGGGCTAGTTCTTCAGAAAATCGTCTCCTGAAACATAATGCGCATTGTGTCTCCTGTACCAGTGTCTCGACCTAATCTGTAGGTAAACTGAGTTGCTGCCGTCTGTAGAACGGACGGCAGGACTTTCACGAATTTCTGAGCAAGTTGAAGACACCGTGTGGAAAAGTGTCTCGCAATCAAAACTGATCTGGGGAATGTCATACGCAGCTATTCCGTTTTCTAAAGACCTCAGTGGTAAATACGACTGGTCTTGATGAAAACGCTTTTCAAAAGAGGGATCGTGCAGCAAAATGGAGCACGAGCTTGTGAAAGTCATCCTGTCAGTGGGAATGAACGCCTGCATATTGCTCCGTGCATGTTCCTTGTAGCTGAGATGCGTTGTTGTGTACTCCAGAATCTGGGGAAGGCTTTTCAAACATTTCTGAGGTAATTCAAGAGATGGGGGGGGAGGAAAAACGGAATCTTAACTAAAACTGACATAGGGGAAATGTTTCCCTAAATGCATGCAGCCAGCTACAGTGTTCTAATGCACATTCGAGCGCATACCATACCTTTCGCTGGAAAAAGGCTCCGAATCAAGACTCATGTCGTTCCTGTGACAACGTTCCTCTCAGCGAGCATGAAATCGTTCCTTTTTTTCTCTACATGAATGTGCCATATAAATCATGGGTTTGACCCGAATTGTTGCAGTTTCTCTAGCGTCTGGCAAGCTTTTCACACCTTTCCGAAGCAATAGAAGTGGCTTGACAAATCCACTCATAATCAGAAGTGTAGGGGAACGCTGAATGAAGTGTTTCTAGCAACCTACAGTTTGTTAAGTCGCATATGGGCAAACTCCGTAGAGTTTAGTGAACTTGTCTCCAGATAAGGGCTCATGCAGCGCTTTTGAAAGCTTTCTGTTGCGGGAAAATAACAGCTTTCATTTTTCCCCATATATGACAGTCCCACCTGAAAGATGTAGTTGAACAGAGCTGTTGCTTTCTCTAGACCGTGTGGATGGCTTTTCACACATTTCTCAGGCAACACCGCAAACCTTGAGAGAAAGCGTCTCGTACGCAGAACTGATAGGGCGTAATATTGTATACAGCTCGTCACAGTGCTCGAACAGCCCAGGGTGCAAACATGTCAGCTACAGCTAAAAATCAATTCAAACCAACTTCTTCTATGAGGGACATTGCCTACAGGGCTAGTTCTTCAGAAAATCGTCTCCTGAAAGATACTGCGCATTGTGGCTCCTGTACCAGTGTCTAGCGGTAAACTGAGTTGCTGCCGTCTGTAGAACGGACGGCAGGACTTTCACGCATTTCTGAGCAAGTTTAAGACACTGTGTACTCCAGAATCTGGGGAAGGCTTTTCAAACATTTCTGAGGTAATGCAAGAGATGGGGGGGGAAGGAAAAACGGAATCTTAACTAAAACTGACATAGGGGAAATGTTTCCCTAAATGCATGCAGCCAGCTACAGTGTTCTAATGCACATTCGAGCGCATACCATACCTTTCGCTGGAAAAAGGCTCCGAATCAAGACTCATGTCGTTCCTGTGACAACGTTCCTCTCAGCGAGCATGAAATCGTTCCTTTTTTTCTCTACATGAATGTGCCATATAAATCATGGGTTTGACCCGAATTGTTGCAGTTTCTCTAGCGTCTGGCAAGCTTTTCACACCTTTCCGAAGCAATAGAAGTGGCTTGACAAATCCACTCATAATCAGAAGTGTAGGGGAACGCTGAATGAAGTGTTTCTAGCAACCTACAGTTTGTTAAGTCGCATATGGGCAAACACCGTAGAGTTTAGTGAACTTGTCTCCAGATAAGGGCTCATGCAGCGCTTTTGAAAGCTTTCTGTTGCGGGAAAATGACAGCTTTCATTTTTCCCCATATATGACAGTCCCACCCGAAAGATGTAGTTGAAAAGAGCTGTTGCTTTCTCTAGACCGTGTGGATGGCTTTTCACACATTTCTCAGGCAACACCGCAAACCTTGAGAGAAAGCGTCCCGCACGCAGAACTGATAGGGCGTAATATTGTATACAGCTCGTCACAGTGCTCGAACAGCCCAGGGTGCAAACATGTCAGCTACAGCTAAAAATCAATTCAAACCAACTTCTTCTATGAGGGACATTGCCTACAGGGCTAGTTCTTCAGAAAATCGTCTCCTGAAACATAATGCGCATTGTGTCTCCTGTACCAGTTTCTCGAGCTTATCTGTAGGTAACCTGAGTTGCTGCCGAGTGTAGAACGGACGGCAGGACTTTCACGCATTTCTGAGCAAGTTGAAGACATCGTGTGGAAAAGTGTCTCGCAATCAAAACTGATCTGGGGAATGTCATACGCAGCTATTCCGTTTTCTAAAGACCTCAGTGGGAAATACGACTGGTCTTGATGAAAACGCTTTTCAAAAGAGGGATCGTGCAGCAAAATGGAGCACGAGCTTGTGAAAGTCATCCTGTCAGTGGGAATGAACGCCTTCATATTGCTCCGTGCATGTTCCTTGTAGCTGAGATGCGTTGTTGTGTACTCCAGAATCTGGGGAAGGCTTTTCAAACATTTCTGAGGTAATTCAAGAGATGGGGGGGGGAGGAAAAACGGAATCTTAACTAAAACTGACATAGGGGAAATGTTTCCCTAAATGCATGCAGCCAGCTACAGTGTTCTAATGCACATTCGAGCGAATACCATACCTTTCGCTGGAAAAAGGCTCCGAATCAAGACTCATGTCGTTCCTGTGACAACGTTCCTCTCAGCGAGCATGAAATCGTTCCTTTTTTTCTCTACATGAAGGTGCCATATAAATCATGGGCTTGACCCGAGTTGTTGCAGTTTCTCTAGCGTCTGGCAAGCTTTTCACACCTTTCCGAAGCAATAGAAGTGGCTTGACAAAGCCTCTCATAATCAGAAGTGTAGGGGAACGCTGAATGAAGTGTTTCTAGCAACCCACAGTTTGTTAAGTCGCATATGGGCAAACTCCGTAGAGTTTAGTGAACTTGTCTCCAGATAAGGGCTCATGCAGCGCTTTTGAAAGCTTTCTGTTGCGGGAAAATAACAGCTTTCATTTTTCCCCATATATGACAGTCCCACCCGAAAGATGTAGTTGAACAGAGCTGTTGCTTTCTCTAGACCGTGTGGATGGCTTTTCACACATTTCTCAGGCAACACCGCAAACCTTGAGAGAAAGCGTCTCGTACGCAGAACTGATAGGGCGTAATATTGTATACAGCTCGTCACAGTGCTCGAACAGCCCAGGGTGCAAACATGTCAGCTACAGCTAAAAATCAATTCAAACCAACTTCTTCTATGAGGGACATTGCCTACAGGGCTAGTTCTTCAGAAAATCGTCTCCTGAAACATAATGCGCATTGTGTCTCCTGTACCAGTTTCTCGAGCTTATCTGTAGGTAACCTTAGTTGCTGCCGAGTGTAGAACGGACGGCAGGACTTTCACGCATTTCTGAGCAAGTTGAAGACACTGTGAGGAAAAGTGTCTCGCAAGCAAAACTGATCTGGGGAATGTTATACGCAGCTAGTCAGTTTTCTAAAGACCTCAGTGGTAAACACGACTGGTCTTGCTGAAACTGCTTTTCAAAAGAGGGATCATGCAGCAAAATGGAGCACGAGCTTGTGAAAATCCGCTTGTCAGTGGGAATGAACGCCTCCATGTTGCTCTTTGCAAGCATGTTCCGCACAAACCTCGTAGCTCAAATGCGTTGTTGTGTTCTCCAGAACCTGGGGAAGGCTTTTCACATATTTCTGAGGTACATCAAGTGCTTGGGGGAGGAAAAACGGAATCGTTGCCAAAACTGACAGAGGAATGTTGACCTAAATGTATGCAGCCAGATACAGTGTTCTAATGCACTTTCGAGCGAATACCATTCCATTCGTTGAAAAAAGGCTCCGAATGAAGACTCATGTCGTTCCTGTGACAACTTTATTGTCAGCGAGCATGAAATCTTTCCTTTTTTTTCTCTACATGAAGGTGCCATATAAATCATGGGCTTGACCCGAGTTGTTGCAGTTTCTCTAGCGTTTGGCAGGTTTTTCACACCTTTCCGAAGCAATACAAGAAATGGCTTGACAAATCCTCTCATAATCAGATGTGTTGCAGGGGAATGTTGAATGAAGTGTTTCTAGCTAGCCACAGATTGTTAAGTCGCATATGGGCAAACTCCGTAGAGTTTAGTGAACTTGTCTCCAGATAAGGGCTCATGCAGCGCTTTTGAAAGCTTTCTGTTGCGGGAAAATAACAGCTTTCATTTTTCCCCATATATGACAGTCCCACCCGAAAGATGTAGTTGAACAGAGCTGTTGCTTTCTCTAGACCGTGTGGATGGCTTTTCACACATTTCTCAGGCAACACCGCAAACCTCGAGAGAAAGCGTCTCGTAAGCTGAACTGATAGGGCGTAATATTGTATACAGCTCGTCACAGTGCTCGAACAGCCCAGGGTGCAAACATGTCAGCTACAGCTAAAAATCAATTCAAACCAACTTCTTCTATGAGGGACATTGCCTACAGGGCTAGTTCTTCAGAAAATCGTCTCCTGAAAGATACTGCGCATTGTGGCTCCTGTACCAGTGTCTAGCGGTAAACTGAGTTGCTGCCGTCTGTAGAACGGACGGCAGGACTTTCACGCATTTCTGAGCAAGTTTAAGACACTGTGTACTCCAGAATCTGGGGAAGGCTTTTCAAACATTTCTGAGGTAATTCAAGAGATGGGGGGGGAAGGAAAAACGGAATCTTAACTAAAACTGACATAGGGGAAATGTTTCCCTAAATGCATGCAGCCAGCTACAGTGTTCTAATGCACATTCGAGCGCATACCATACCTTTCGCTGGAAAAAGGCTCCGAATCAAGACTCATGTCGTTCCTGTGACAACGTTCCTCTCAGCGAGCATGAAATCGTTCCTTTTTTTCTCTACATGAATGTGCCATATAAATCATGGGTTTGACCCGAATTGTTGCAGTTTCTCTAGCGTCTGGCAAGCTTTTCATACCTTTCCGAAGCAATAGAAGTGGCTTGACAAATCCACTCATAATCAGAAGTGTAGGGGAACGCTGAATGAAGTGTTTCTAGCAACCTACAGTTTGTTAAGTCGCATATGGGCAAACTCCGTAGAGTTTAGTGAACTTGTCTCCAGATAAGGGCTCATGCAGCGCTTTTGAAAGCTTTCTGTTGCGGGAAAATAACAGCTTTCATTTTTCCCCATATATGACAGTCCCACCTGAAAGATGTAGTTGAACAGAGCTGTTGCTTTCTCTAGACCGTGTGGATGGCTTTTCACACATTTCTCAGGCAACACCGCAAACCTTGAGAGAAAGCGTCTCGTACGCAGAACTGATAGGGCGTAATATTGTATACAGCTCGTCACAGTGCTCGAACAGCCCAGGGTGCAAACATGTCAGCTACAGCTAAAAATCAATTCAAACCAACTTCTTCTATGAGGGACATTGCCTACAGGGCTAGTTCTTCAGAAAATCGTCTCCTGAAAGATACTGCGCATTGTGGCTCCTGTACCAGTGTCTAGCGGTAAACTGAGTTGCTGCCGTCTGTAGAACGGACGGCAGGACTTTCACGCATTTCTGAGCAAGTTTAAGACACTGTGTACTCCAGAATCTGGGGAAGGCTTTTCAAACATTTCTGAGGTAATGCAAGAGATGGGGGGGGAAGGAAAAACGGAATCTTAACTAAAACTGACATAGGGGAAATGTTTCCCTAAATGCATGCAGCCAGCTACAGTGTTCTAATGCACATTCGAGCGCATACCATACCTTTCGCTGGAAAAAGGCTCCGAATCAAGACTCATGTCGTTCCTGTGACAACGTTCCTCTCAGCGAGCATGAAATCGTTCCTTTTTTTCTCTACATGAAGGTGCCATATAAATCATGGGCTTAACCGAGTTGTTGCAGTTTCTCTAGCGTCTGGCAAGCTTTTCACACCTTTCCGAAGCAATAGAAGTGGCTTGACAAATCCTCTCATAATCAGAAGTGTAGGGGAACGCTGAATGAAGTGTTTCTAGCAACCCACAGTTTGTTAAGTCGCATATGGGCAAACTCCGTAGAGTTTAGTGAACTTGTCTCCAGATAAGGGCTCATGCAGCGCTTTTGAAAGCTTTCTGTTGCGGGAAAATGACAGCTTTCATTTTTCCCCATATATGACAGTCCCACCCGAAAGATGTAGTTGAAAAGAGCTGTTGCTTTCTCTAGACCGTGTGGATGGCTTTTCACACATTTCTCAGGCAACACCGCAAACCTTGAGAGAAAGCGTCCCGTACGCAGAACTGATAGGGCGTAATATTGTATACAGCTCGTCACAGTGCTCGAACAGCCCAGGGTGCAAACATGTCAGCTACAGCTAAAAATCAATTCAAACCAACTTCTTCTATGAGGGACATTGCCTACAGGGCTAGTTCTTCAGAAAATCCTCTCCTGAAACATAATGCGCATTGTGTCTCCTGTACCAGTTTCTCGAGCTTATCTGTAGGTAACCTGAGTTGCTGCCGAGTGTAGAACGGACGGCAGGACTTTCACGCATTTCTGAGCAAGTTGAAGACATCGTGTGGAAAAGTGTCTCGCAATCAAAACTGATCTGGGGAATGTCATACGCAGCTATTCCGTTTTCTAAAGACCTCAGTGGGAAATACGACTGGTCTTGATGAAAACGCTTTTCAAAAGAGGGATCGTGCAGCAAAATGGAGCACGAGCTTGTGAAAGTCATCCTGTCAGTGGGAATGAACGCCTTCATATTGCTCTGTGCATGTTCCGCACATACCTTGTAGCTGAGATGCGTTGTTGTGTACTCCAGAATCTGGGGAAGGCTTTTCAAACATTTCTGAGGTACTTCAAGTGATGTGGGGGGAGGAAAAACGGAATCGTAATTAAAACAGACATAGGGGAATGTTGACCTAAATGCATGCAGCCAGATACAGTGTTCTAATGCACATTCGAGCGAATACCATACCTTTCCCTGGAAAAAGGCTCCGAATCAAGACTCATGTCGTTCCTGTGACAACGTTCCTCTCAGCGAGCATGAAATCTTTACTTTGACTCTCTACATGAAGGTGCCATATAAATCATGGGCTTGACCAGAGTTGCTGCAGTTTCTCTAGCGTTTGGCAGGTTTTTCACACCGTTCAGAGGCAATACATGAAATGGCTTGACAAATCCTATCGTAATTAGAAGTGTTGCAGGGGCATGTTGAATGAAGTGTTTCTAGCTAGCCACAATTTGATAAGTCGCATATGAGCAAACTCCATAGAGTTTGGTGAATCTTGTCTCCAGCTGAGGGCTCATGCAGAGCTTTTGAAAGCTTTCTGTTGCGGGAAAATGACAGCTTTCAATTTTCCCCATATATGACAGTCCCACCCAAAAGATGTACTTGTACAGAGCTGTTGCTTTCTCTAGACAGTGCGGAAGGGTTTTCACACATTTCTGAGGCAATACCAGAAACCTCGAGAGAAAGCGTCTCGTAAGCTGAACTGATCTAGCGGAATGTTGCGTACAACTGGTCACAGTGCTCGAACAGCCCAGGGTGCAAACATGTCAGCTACAGCTAAAAATCAATTCAAACCAACTTCTTCTATGAGGGACATTGCCTACAGGGCTAGTTCTTCAGAAAATCGTCTCCTGAAACATAATGCGCATTGTGTCTCCTGTACCAGTTTCTCGAGCTTATCTGTAGGTAACCTTAGTTGCTGCCGAGTGTAGAACGGACGGCAGGACTTTCACGCATTTCTGAGCAAGTTGAAGACACTGTGAGGAAAAGTGTCTCGCAAGCAAAACTGATCTGGGGAATGTTATACGCAGCTAGTCAGTTTTCTAAAGACCTCAGTGGTAAACACGACTGGTCTTGCTGAAACTGCTTTTCAAAAGAGGGATCATGCAGCAAAATGGAGCACGAGCTTGTGAAAATCCGCTTGTCAGTGGGAATGAACGCCTCCATGTTGCTCTTTGCAAGCATGTTCCGCACAAACCTCGTAGCTCAAATGCGTTGTTGTGTTCTCCAGAACCTGGGGAAGGCTTTTCACATATTTCTGAGGTACATCAAGTGCTTGGGGGAGGAAAAACGGAATCGTTGCCAAAACTGACAGAGGAATGTTGACCTAAATGTATGCAGCCAGATACAGTGTTCTAATGCACTTTCGAGCGAATACCATTCCATTCGTTGAAAAAAGGCTCCGAATGAAGACTCATGTCGTTCCTGTGACAACTTTATTGTCAGCGAGCATGAAATCTTTCCTTTTTTTTCTCTACATGAAGGTGCCATATAAATCATGGGCTTGACCCGAGTTGTTGCAGTTTCTCTAGCGTTTGGCAGGTTTTTCACACCTTTCCGAAGCAATACAAGAAATGGCTTGACAAATCCTCTCATAATCAGATGTGTTGCAGGGGAATGTTGAATGAAGTGTTTCTAGCTAGCCACAGATTGTTAAGTCGCATATGGGCAAACTCCGTAGAGTTTAGTGAACTTGTCTCCAGATAAGGGCTCATGCAGCGCTTTTGAAAGCATTCTGTTGCGGGAAAATGACAGCTTTCATTTTTCCCCATATATGACAGTCCCACCCAAAAGATGTAGTTGAACAGAGCTGTTGCTTTCTCTAGACCGTGTGGAAGGCAGGGATCGTGCAGCAAAATGGAGCACGAGCTTGTGAAAGTCATCCTGTCAGTGGGAATGAACGCCTGCATATTGCTTTGTGCATTATCCGCACATACTTCGTAGCTGAGACGCGTTGTTGTGTACTCCAGAATCTGGGGAAGGCTTTTCACACATTTCTGAGGTACTTCAAGTGATGGGGGGGGGGGGAGGAAAAACGGAATCGTAACTAAAACAGACATAGGGGAATGTTGACCTAAATGCATGCAGCCAGATACAGGGCTCAGGAAGCTGGGGGCAGGTCCGGGTGCCACGGAACAGACAACAAAGCCTGTCCAGCCATCCTGCTTTGGGGGGTCCTGTCTGTGGGGCTGGGCCCAGCTCCCCGCTCTGAGCCCTGCGACTGGGCACAGCAGGGAGAGGAGAAAGAGCCTGAAGCAGGAGCCTGTCGCGAGGCCTGAACCCAAGTGAGCAGTAATTGTGCTAGGAGCAGGAAGTCGGCGCCTGGGACGTGAACTCGGCCCTAGCCCGGCTAAACCGCGCAGACGTGCAATTGCCTCCCGCCAAGAAGGGCCCCATGAGGGAGAGGAAACGCTGCTGGGGTGTCTCCCCTGGGCCTACAGCTTCTCCCCAGGGAGTCCTGGGCCAGTGCTGGAGACGTTGCTGTGGGCTCAGTCCCTGGCCCGACTGCAGAGCTTGGTGGGAAGGAACACGCCAGGGCCTCCTGCCACTCCTGCATCTGCAGCCACTTTGTTGCGGAAAACGTGTTTCCCAAACATAGCCCATGTACACGGGGCCAAAGTTTGGGAAAACCTGTTCTGTTGGAGGGGTGAAACCAGGCACAGCAGCTCCCCTCCCGCAGTCCCTCTGAGCCCCTCACAACCTCCTCCATGGGCGCCGCGCCCTCGGTCTGGTCCCAAGTTCACACTCCCAGCCCCACCGGGAGTCCATTTGAGCCCTCTCCTAGCCTTGCACGCAGCCCCTCTGCACAGCTGGTGTTCCACTCAGACCCCCCGCTCGAATGCCCCGCACTCACCCCCCGCTCTGGCTGAGGGGCTTACCCCCGGTCTTTCGGTCACTGTCCACTTTGGGCTTCTGCTGGAAGAGTTTGCAGATCCCTGTGTCGAGAATGCAGGGGGGTATCAGGAAGGCAAAAGCACAATTGGAAGTGCAGCTAGCAAGGGATGTGAAGGGGAACAAGAAAGGTTTCGACAGGCATGTCAGCAAGAAGAGGGGGATCAGAGAGGGGATGGGCCCTTCCTGGATGAGGGAGGAAACCTAGTGACAGACGATGTGTGGAAAGCAGAAGTACTCAAGGCTTCCTTTGCCTCTGTCTTCTCAGACAAGGTCAGCTCCCAGATGAATGCACTAGGCTAAGCAGTATGGGAAGGCGGAGGACGGCGCTCGGTGGGGAAAGAACAGGTCAGGAACTATTCAGAAAAGCTAAACGTACACAAATCCATGCGCCCGGATTTAATGCGTCCGAGGGTACTGAGGGAGTTGGCAAACGTCATGGCGGAGCCTTTGCACGTTATCTTTGAAACGTTGTGGAGATCGGGAGAGATCCCGGACGACTGGAAAAAGTCAGATGTAGCGCCCATCTTTAAAAAAGGGAAGAAGGACGATCCAGGGAACTACAGGACTTCCGCTTCCAGCCCGGCAGGCAGCCGTGCCCTGAGCCCAGTGTGTTGCTTCCCAAGCCCCAGGGCTGTTTGCGCCATTTCTGGGAACTATTTGGGCTTGTCCCCCCTAGGGAGCGACTTTGGACTCAGGGAAGTTTGCCCCCAGCAGCAGCTCAGGCGGGGGGCTGCTGACAGACCCCAGGTCCCGCACGTCCCCTGCCAGGAGTGCACCAGCAGCGCAGGAGGCAGGGGCGAGGTGCCAGGCAGCCGCAGCGGGCGCCGTTTTGCCTGAGCCGCCATCACCCCTCCCGCACGAGCTCTGCTCTGTCGGAGGGACTGTGGGGGAAGAGGAGCAGCCCAGCCCCAAAGGGCCATGTCCCTGGTCCAGCTGCAACGCGTGGCTCTGCTCTCACCTGCGCTCTCCAGAGCATTCAGGAACAGCTCCATGTCTTCAGGTGACCAGCTGACCTCCCCCGCTCTAGGCTGCCTGCACAGGAGCTCTGCCGTGGCCTTGCGTTAGGGTGAACGGAGACGGGGGGGTCAGAGCCACCTGCTGCAGGACCCCGCATCCCTTCTCCCCCCCTTCCCACCCCGCCCCCAACATCGCCCCCTGCACCGCCTGGGCTACAGACCTGGTCTCAGCACAAGCCCCGAAGGGAACCCGGCAGAGCCTGGAATCCCAAGACCAGCTGTTCGGCGCACACGGACCCGCCCCCTGCTTCCACCGGGCCCCGCCCCCCGGAGAGCCATTGAACACTGATTGGGGAGAAATTTGGAGGGTAGGACCAGACCTCCTCCCGCCCAGGCCTGGCTCCCCACGCCCCTCCCCCCAGCAGTGCCCTCGCCAGGCACAGGAGCTGGTCCCAGCCACTAATGCCCAAGCAATTAACACCCTGCTGGGGCTCCCCCCACTCACCCACCGCCCGGCGCATTTAGTGTGTGGGCAGGGGCCCCATGGTCCTGTCTGTGCCCGTTCTGGAGACCTGCCACCCCCGTGTGGTCACTGCCCCCCACACCCAGAGGCAGGGAAAGACCCCAGGAATCCTGGCTCCCAGCCCCCTGCTCTAACCACTGGCCCTCACTTCCCTCCCATAGCCGGGGGAGACCCCAGGAGTCCCGCTCCCACCCGGCAGACAGCCATGCCCAGACCCCAGTATTTGGCTTCCCAAACCCCAGGGCTGTTTGCACCATTTCGGAGAACTATTTGGGCTGGTCTCTCCGGGGGGTGGCTCTGGGCCCAGGGCAGTTTGCCCTGAGCAGCAGCTCAGGCTGGGGGGATGCGGGTCCCAGGCTCTGTCTGCCCTGCAGACTTTCTCCAGGGGGGTTTCTGCCGTGTCCAGGGAACGCAGCTGCCCCCCACTTGCCGGGGGAGTTGCGGGGGGGTCGGGTGACCTCTGAGCGAGCAGTGTCCCAGACAGGGAAACCAGGGGAGGTCGGCCAGACACGGACCAGTTGGGGTATGTCTACACTACAAAGTTAGTTCGAACTAACTTTAATAGGCGCTACACTAGCGCTCCGCTAGTTCGAATTTGAATCGAACTAGCGGAGCGCTTAGTTCGAACAAGGAAAACCTCATTTTACGAGGATTAAGCCTAGTTCGAACTAGCTAGTTCGAATTAAGGGGTGTGTAGCCCCTTAATTCGAACTAGTGGGAGGCTAGCCCTCCCCAGGTTTCCCTGGTGGCCACTCTGGCCAACACCAGGAAAACTCTATGCCCCCCTCCCGGCCCCGGACCCCTTAAAGGGGCACGGGCTGGCTACGGTGCCCGTGCTAGTTGCAAGCCTGCCAGCATCCAGCCAGCAGACCCTGCACCTGGCACGGCACAGAGCCACCCACCCGATGTCCCCCAGCCCACCCCCTCTTCCCGGGACCAGGCTGGCGGCTCCCGGGAGCTTGCCCTGGACCGCAAAAGGCGGGCACCTTCCTGGGCTAGTGCGGACATCGTGGACCTCGTCCACGATCTCCGCACTAGGCACAGGAAAGTGGCCGGCTAGAGCAGGAGAGCTGCCAGCCTGGCCACCCAGGAGCAGGTGTGCATGAAAATCAAGGGGGTCCACTGAGACCCCCGACCCTGAGCCCTGAGCTTACAATGGCCGTCCTGGGTCAGACCAAAGGTCCATCTAGCCCAGTAGCCTGTCTGCCGACAGCGGCCAACCCTAGGGACCCTGGAGGGGATGGACCGAAGACAGTGACCAAGCCATTTGTCTCGTGCCATCCCTCTCCAGCCTTCCACAAATCTTGGGCAGGGACACCACTCCTACCCCCTGGCTAAGACTACTCCATGGACCCAACCTCCTTGACTTGATCTCACTTCCCTTTAAACTCTGTTCTAGTTGTAGCCTTCACAGCCTCTGCAGCAAGGAGTTCCGCAGGTTAACTATTTGCTTTGTGAAGAACAACTTTCTCTTACTAGTTGAAGCCTGCTACCCATTCCTTTCCTTTGGTGTCCTCTAGTCCTTCTTTATGGGAACTCAGGAAGAACTTTTCTGAATGCACCCTCTCCACCCAACCCCTGCTTTTAGAGACCTCTATCCTGTCCCCCCTCCGTCTCCTCTTTTGTAAGCTGAACAGTCCCAGTCTCTGTAGCCTGTCTTCATCTGGGACCTGTTCCCAACCCCTGATCACTGTAGTTGCCCTCCCCTCTCCCAGCCTTTCTCTTCCCCTCTCCCACCTCCTTTTCCCAGTCTCCCCCAATTTTGTTCAATAAAGACAGAGTCAATGAAGGAAGGCTGAAGGAATTGGATTTGTTTAGTTTGGAATAGAGAAGATAGCAGTTTTCAGGTATCTAAAAAGGTGTCATAAGGAGGAGGAGGGAGAAAACTTTTTCATCTTGGCCTCTGAGGACACGACAAGAAGCAACGGAGTTAAACTGCAGCGAGGGAGTTTTAGGTTGGACATTAGAAGAAAGTTCCTACCTGTCAGGGTGGCTAAGCTCTGGAATAAGTTGCCCAGGGAGGTTGTGGAATCCCCATCTCTGGAGATATTTAAGAGTAGGTTAGATAAATGCCTATCATGGATGGTCTAGACAGTATTTGGTCCTGCCATGAGGGCAGGGGACTGGACTTGACCTCTCGAGGTCCCTTCCAGTCCTAGTGTTCTATGATTCTATGATTCTTAACCCGTGAGCTGAGATTTGACATAGATTCCTCTAAGATCTCTTCCTGTGTTGCCTGGGTAGGGAGGGAAGTCAACAGACAGGATGGGAGGCTTTCCTCCTTGCAAAGCATGCTAATCCAGGCTGCCCTGCTGCCCTGGGGATGAGAGCCTGTGTTGCTCCCCAGTACTGAGGAGTTGGGGAGCAGCAGAGGGCCCAGCAGGGCTGGATTTGGAAGGAGGCCTGCAGAGCTGGGAAAACATGATGTCCGGGGGGGCTTGGTCTGGGGTGACCATTAAACAGTCTTTCCATGCCTCCTCAAAACCTCCTCGCACACAGCCTGGGTGCACTCTTCCCTCGGGGGATCCAGTACTTGACTAAGCACAAGGAGCTGACCTCAGACTTGGGAGAGATCGCCAGGTTCCTCTACAAGGGAGAGGGCCTGAACAAGACAGGCACTGGGGATTATCTGGGGGAAAGGTGAGCAGGGGTGTAGTGAGGATGTTACGTGCCCAAGGGCAAAGAAAACATTTAGGCACCCCCCTCCCCCCGCGCGCCATGTGACACGGCCCTGAATCTGGTGCACAGCTGAGGAGAACTTCTACTGCATCTTCCCCCACCCTCTACAGCAGTGGTTTCCAACCTTTTTATACCCAAGATCACTTTTTAAATGACAGACCAAGCCAAGAGCTACTGCCCCGCCCCTTCCTTGAAGCCCCGCCCTCTCTATTCTCCTCCTCTCCATCACTTGCTATTCCCAATCCTTATACTGCTACTTTAAAAAAAATTCCCACCATTCCTCGCAGCTACTCACCTGTGCTGTTGCTCGGTGAGTAGCTGCTCCTCAAATGAGGAAATCTAATGTAAATGTACTGCGCAGGCGCACAGTTCAGAGAGGGCTCAGGAGCTACTCTTAGAGCCTCCGAGATCTACCGGTAGATCGCGATCTACTGGTTGGTGACCACGGCTCTACAGTTTGAGGCCGGGCTCCCCCATGCACTAACCAGCCAGTGGAGATGGAGGAGGGTCGGGCTTAGAGCAAAGAGGCAGGGAGGAGGCTCCAGGTGCCGGTGGCAGGCAGAGTAGGAGCACGTGAGCTCAGGGACGACAGGGGGAGCAGAATGGGATTAAATTGGCGCCTCCCTAGCATGGTGCCCAGGGACAACTGACCCCTCTGGCCCCCCCTCTACGCCACTGTCCCCACCCCCTGCAGATCTATCATCTTATGCATGTGCAAGATCTGTGAGAGCGTCCCCTGAATCTGCAGTTAGTGTCTGTGGCGCCTGCTTCTGGGTGGTGTCTCAATGCTGCCACATTCACCTCCAAAGAGGGGGCTTCCCAAAGCAGGCCCTTGCTGCTGACCCCCAAGGCATCCACAGGTCCAGTCTCCTTTCAATGGGCCCACTTCCCAGGGCTCATTGATCTTGGATCTGGCTTCCATCCCCTCTCCAGCCTTTGCAACTGCCCAGAGGTGCTCACCTTCTGCCTTATCCCTTCCCACCTCATTCACCCCACAGGGACAGTCTTTGCCTCACTTGTCTTGTCCTAGGGACTATTCTACCAAGACGTAATACAGAGTTTCCATGTAAAAGTACTCCCTGCAAAGCTAAACATTTCAATGAGAGAATGATTAATACAGAGATGTGTCTACATCTGCCACAGGGAGACACCTCTGCCTGCCTCCACCCTTCTTCCCCCAGAGTCTACAGCCCCATTGCAAAGCAGGGGAGGGGAAGGAAAGAGGCTGAGGCCCATCAATGACACTGAAGCAGTCACAAGCAAGCCATGCCGGGAGCCATTCTCCTGTTCATTGTACATCAAGAAGAGGGGCTAGGGAAGGGTAAGTGGAAGGAGGTGAGGGAGGAATGGGGCACGAGCCCCCGATGGGGAGGACAGGGCTGGTGTGACGGCGCGTTGGGGGTTCCCCGTCTCCTGCACCCCGAAATGGCACAAACAGACTGCACCAGCCGGTGGAATAGAGGAAGTTTATTGCCTCTCCAGGATACAGCACAGCACAGATGTAGTCTGGTCACAGAGCTGGGCTAGGATGCCTCAGGCCCCCTTGAGATGGGGGAGACTGGGCCCCTAAACTCCAGCCCCTTCTCCTAGGCTCTCCTCCATGCTCTCCCACCGTAACTAACTAAATTCCCTTCCAGCCCTGCCCCCCAGCCAGGGCAGCATTCCACCGTCCTTTGTTCCTCTCCATGGGGGGTGTCTGGCCACTGGTTCAACAAGTTTGGCATTACCTTGGCCTAGTGAGGTTTTCCCTGCTGGGTCTTGCTCCAGACAGCAGGGGTCACCACAGCCCAGCAAGTACCCCCACTACGTCACAGCTGGCTCTGTGGACTTCTGGGGGAGGAAGCTCTCCTGCAGCCCCCCAATTGCCCCCTTTCCCCAGATGGAAGCCTGCGGCAAGTGCAGCCGGTCTAATGGCCACGTGGTGTGATGTGTCCACTGTGGGTAGTCCGGGCAATCCAAGCCGGGACTGCTTTGCAAGCGGGGCACCCCTTAGAACTGTCTGTCCGGGGAGGGGGTCAGGATCCTTTAAGCACAGCCCTCGGCTAGCCTGAGACAGCATCTCCACGCTCTAAGTCCTCCTCTGATGCCCTGCCGGCACTGCTTCCGGCCATCCTTAAGCCCTGTTCAGGGTCCACTTAATGTGGACATGCTAGTTCGAATTAGCAAAATGCTAATTCGAACTAGTTTTTAGTCTGGATCCGTTAGTTCGAATAAGCTTAAGTTAATTCGAACTAACGTTGTAGTGTAGACATACCCGGAGGAAGGCTGGCTCGCCCTCTCCACATATGTTCCATGAGTCACTGCTTAGCACCTGCCAGTTTCATGGAAAAAGTCTTTGTAAGACTCTCTACCCAGCCCAAGTGGTTACCCCTGCAAGGTGGCCTGGAGGGCAAGAGAGAGCAGGTGTGAGTCCCAGGATCTCTCTCTCTCTCTCTCACACACACACACACACACACACACACCCCTCATTGCTGCATTGTGCAGACTCAGGAGGAACTGGAGTCCTTCTGGTGCCTCTCTGGTACATTTCCTCCTTTCTCCCTGCGTTACCTTTCTCACCCCCTTTCCTCAGCCTCTCCCTCCCTCGCCATCCCTGTGTGCCTGGCTCCATCCTCTCAGCAGAGAGGGATGGCAGGTTTATGGGGCCGGTGAGGCTCTCCCGGGGGGAGGGGAAGCAGAGGTGCACTGCTCTGAGGAAGTTGTTGTGGGAGCTGCCCCTCCCCCCCCCCCGCCGCCTGCCCCGGCCTGTGACGGCGATTGCCCCACCCAGGGCCCGCCCCGTGCTTCGGGCAGGGCCACTATCAACGGAGGCGCCGCCGCTCATCTTAGGGTGCAGCTTGGACAAGTGCATCTGTGTGCAGTGATGGGGCAAAGTAGGAGGACTTGGGGGGTGGCAGGAGGAGGGCATATAAGAGGTTTCCGAGGGGGGCAGGCTGGGAGCCGGGACTACTGGGGTCTCTCCCGGGTCGGGGAGGAGAGTGAGGGCCAATGGTTAGAGCAGGGGGGCACTGGGAGCCAGTACTCCTGGGTTCTCTCCCGGCTCAGTGCGGGGAGTGAGGGCCAGTGGTTAGAGCAGGGGGGCACTGGGAGCCAGTACTCCTGGGTTCTCTCCCGGCTCAGTGCGGGGAGTGAGGGCCAATGGTTAGAGCAGGGGGGCACTGGGAGCCAGTACTCCTGGGTTCTCTCCCGGCTCAGTGCGGGGAGTGAGGGCCAGTGGTTAGAGCAGGGGGGGGCACTGGGAGCCAGTACTCCTGGGTTCTCTCCCGGCTCAGTGCGGGGAGTGAGGGCCAGTGGTTAGAGCAGGGGGGCACTGGGAGCCAGTACTCCTGGGTTCTCTCCCGGCTCAGTGCGGGGAGTGAGGGCCAGTGGTTAGAGCAGGGGGGCACTGGGAGCCAGTACTCCTGGGTTCTCTCCCGGATCAGTGCGGGGAGTGAGGGCCAGTGGTTAGAGCAGGGGGGCACTGGGAGCCAGTACTCCTGGGTTCTCTCCCGGCTCAGTGCGGGGAGTGAGGGCCAGTGGTTAGAGCAGGGGGGCACTGGGAGCCAGTACTCCTGGGTTCTCTCCCGGCTCAGTGCGGGGAGTGAGGGCCAGTGGTTAGAGCCGGGGGGCTTGGAGCTTCCCGGCCAGTGGTGGCCAAGGGGATCCCGTGTGATTTCAGCCTATTGTCCCTTCCCTGCAGGCACCAGCAACAGCGGCAAAATCATTGGCAGCATCATCGGCAGCAGCAACACCCACAACACCATCGTGGTCCTGGCGGCGCCATGCCCCAGCTGTGAGCAGTGGGGGGCGGGGAGGTGATGGGGTGTCTCCGGCGGCGCCGCTGACTCCCCGGCTCTCCGCAGTGTTCCTGGGCTCTTCCCACCCGGGGCTGACGGCCGACCCGGAGCAACTTGCCTCTTGGAGCGGCCCAGAGGAGACATGGGTCCTGCAGCCCCAGTCCCGCAACCAAGACTCTGGTGATTGCAGGTTCTGGGGGGCGGCAGCTGCAACAGGGACATGGCCCTTTGAGGCCCGGCTGCCTCCCCACAGACAGAGCAGCGAGTGTGTGGGCAGGGGCTCTGCTCCGCTGCCTAACGTCACTTGCCCCCCCCCCCCCCGCCCCACAGTGGCGCACTGCCCGGCAGCAGAAGCTTCCTCTTCTCTCCCCTGGCGCGGGGGGTGTGTGTGTCTGTGCTCACCTGGACGCCCAGCCACACCCCCGGCTCCTCCTCTGCCCTGTGACATTTCCCCTCCCCCCCTCCCCCAACCTGGACCCAGGCCCAACTGGCCTGGGGGGAGATGCCTCACGGGGCCCTTGGCAGCCCAGCCTCCCCTCCCCCCCAGGGCTGTAAGGTCCTCTTTCCTGCTCCCAGGCCCTGCACTCGGTGCCCCTCAATCCCTCCGGGTTCCAGCCGGGTGGGGGCTGTGGGGCGGGGGCGTCCCCACCCCCGCGCTGCCGGACTCTCCCCAGGCGGTGCCCTGGGCCAGCTCTGGCATGTGGGCCGCTCGTGCCGGGGTGAGGTGGCTCCCACCCTGCGGACCCCACCCATGCCTGGCCCCTGCCCTCACCAGCTGGGCCGGCTGCTGCCCAGGTTGGGACAACCCTCGCTCAGCAGGCGCCTGGCCCTGCCCCTCCCCTGGCAAGTGGGGGGCAGCCACGTTCCCTGGCCATGGCAGAGACCCCCCGGAGAAAGTCTGCAGGGCAGACGGAGCCTGGGACCCGCTGGGGGCAAACTGCCCCTGGACTCAGAGCCACCTCTCAGGGGGGACCAGCCAAAATAGTTCCCAGAAATGCCGCAAACAGCCCTGGGGTTTGGGAAGCAAAACACTGGGGTCAGGGCAGGGCTGCCTGCCGGGTGGGAGCGGGACTCCTGGGGTCTTCCCCCGGCTCGGGGAGGGGAGTGTGGGCCAGTGGTTAGAGCAGGGGGCTGGGAGCCAGGACTCCTCAGGTTGTCCCCTGGCTGTCAGTGAGGGGTGCAATGCCCACACGGGGGGCAGGTATCCAGCATGTGGGTGGCAGGGCGCAGAAAGAACCGTGGGGTCCCTGCCCACCCAGTAAATACACAGATCAGGGGTGCGGGGGCAGGCTGGGCAGGGCGTTCATTGCTTGGGCATTAATGGCTGTGCCAGGCTGCCGCCCCTGTGCCTGGCCAGGGCAGCATTGAGGGAAGGGGGGTGGGCAGCCAGGGGCTGGAGCTGGGGGGGATCCAGCGAGTGTCTGGTGCTGGCAGCCACACAGCCCTGGCGCTGCAGGGGGGCTACGCCGGTGAGTCGGGGCAGCGCGGGGAGGAACGTGAGGGGGGGGAAGGGACCTGGGGTCCCGGAGCCGGTGACTCTGACCCCCCCTCCCTCTCCAGTGACGCTCAAGCCGGGATCCCTGTACCGGCTGCCTGCGGATCAAGAGGTCCAGTGCCCCGAGAGCACCGTGAAGGAGACGGGTGAGCAGTTCTGCCAGAGCGCAGAGGAGAGCAGCCCCGGGGGGAGTGGGGAGGCAGGGCAGGGAAATTGACTTTGGGGCCCGGATGCTTTCCTAACCCCCCTCCCCAGGCAGGCAGAGGGAGGAGCGGGGGAGGGGGGGTGTTCACCAGCCCTGCCTGGTCCTTCTCCTCCAACCTGGGACGTGTCCCCTGGGCCCTTGCGCCTGGATCCAGGCCCATCTGGCCCGGGGGAGAGGCCTCAGCCTTCCCTCTGCATCACGGGGCCCTTCTTAGCAGCCCCCCCTCCCCGGCAGCCTCCCCTCCGCTCCCCCAGGACTGTAAGATCCCAAATCCTGCCCCAGCTGCTCCTGGGCCCTGGGCTCAGTCCCTTCCGGATCTAGCCGGGTGGGGACCGTGGGGTGGGGGCAACCTCACCCCTGCGCTGCCGGACTCTCCCCCCAGTAGTGCCCTGGGCCACCTCTGGCGCGTGGGCCCATCGTGCCAATAGGAGGGACCTCCCGACCCTGCCGAACCCGCCCAGGCCTGGCCTCCTCTCCTCGCCGGCGGGGCTGGCTGCTCCCCAGGGCGGACCAGCCCAAATACTTCCCAAAAACTTTGCAAACAGCCCTGGGGTTTGGGAAGCAAAACACTGGGGTCAGGGCAGGGCTGCCTGCCGGGTGGGAGCGCCACTCCTGGGGTCTCCCCCTGGCTCTGGGAGGGAAGTGGGGGCCAGTGGGGTGGGGGGACAGTGATCACATGGCTGGGAGGTGTCCAGCATGGGGGCATTGGGACACAGAAAGGCCTGTGGGGCCCCTGCCCACACAGAAAATCCACCGCTTTCTGGGGGTGGGGGGAAGCCGGGCAGGGCATTAATTGCTTGGATGTTAATGGCTGTGCCAGGCTGCCACCCCTGTACCTGGCCAGGGCAGGGCTGGGGAGAGGCTGTGGGGAGCCAGCGACTGGAGGGGGGATTCATCCCTGCCCTCCAACTTTCTACCCCAATCAGCGTTCATGGGCCTGCCAGCTGCGAGCGTCTGGTGCTGGCAGCCACATGGCCCTGGCGCTACGGGGGTGTGACGGCGAGTTGGGGGTCCCTCGTCTCCTGCACCCCAAAATGGCACAAACAGACTCCACCAGCCGGGGGAATAGAGGAAGTTTATTGCCTCTCCAGGATACAGCACAGCACAGATGTAATCTGGTCACAGAGCTGGGCTAGGGTGTCTCAGGCCCCCTTGAGATGGGGGAGACTGGGCCCCTAAACTCCAGCCCCTTTCCCTAGGCTGTCTCCTCCATGCTCCCAGCCAGCCAGCAACTAACTAACTCCCTTCCAGCCCTGCCCCCCAGCCAGGGCAGCATTCCACCTTCCTTTGTTCCTCTCCATGGGGGGTGTCTGGCCACTGGTTTGCATAGTGACTCATCCTGTTTTGCTGGGTCGTGGTACCCACGGCAGCCAGTGGGGGTTACCCCAGAGCCAGCAGCATAGAAACCAGCCAGGTACCCCCACTACGTCACAGGGGGGGCTACGCTGGTGAGTCGGGGCAGCGCGGGGAGGGACGTGAGGTGCAGGGGGAAGGGACGTGGGGGGCCGGTGACTCTGACCCCCCCCCTCCAGTGATGCTCAAGCCGGGCTGTCTGTGCCGGCGGCCTGCTGGTGGGGAGGGCGGAGCGGAGCAGCGTGGGGAGCAGCAACCCCAGTTCCAGTTCATCTTCCCGCTGCCGGACGAAGCCACCCTGAAGGCTGTTGCCTCGGTCCTGAAGTCCCTGGACAACGAGCACACCCTGGAGGAGCTGTGGGAGCGGCTCGGCCAGAGCGGGGGTGAGAGCAGGCCCGGGGGGAGGGGAGGTTGGGGTGCAGGTGGAACAGGGAAATGGCCTTTGAAGCCCCGCCTGGTCCTTCTCCTCTGGCCTGGGACGTGTCCCCTGGACCCTTGTGCCTGGATCCAGGCCCATCTGGTCTGAGGGAGATGCCCCAGTGTCCCCTCTGCCTCACGGGGCCCTTTCTGGAAATCTCCCCTCCCCCAGGGCTGTAAGGCCCCAATCCAGCCCCTGCCCACACCAGGGCCCTGGCCTTGGTGCCGCTCGGTCCCTTCCAATTCTAGCTGGGTGGGGGCCGTGGGGCAGGTGCGTCCTCACCCCTGCACTGCCGGACTCTCCCCCCAGCAGTGCCCTGGGCCAGCTCTGGTGCGTGGACCCCTCGTGCTGGGGGGGAGTGGTCCCCCGCCCTGCTGAACTCACCCGTGCCTGGCCCCTTCCCCTCTCCAGCGGGGCCGGCTGCTCCCCACGCTTGATCAGAGGACACCCAGCCCCCCCTTCCCCCGGCAAGTCGGGGGCAGCCGCATTCCCTGGACACGGCAGAGACCCCCTGGAGAAAGTCTGCAGGGCAGACGGAGTCTTGGAGACCCGCATCCCGCCCCAGGGCCCCAGAGCCGCCTCCCAGGGGGGACCAGCCCAAATAGTTCCCCGAAATGGCGCCAACAGCCCTGGGGTTTGGGAAGCCAAACACTGGGCTCTGGGCATGGCTGTCTGCCAGGTGGGAGCGGGACTCCTGGGGTCTCCCCCGGCTCTGGGAGGGGAGTGGGGGCCAGTGGTTAGAGCAGGGGGCTGGGAGCCAGGATTCCTGGGGTCTTTCCCTGCCTCTGGGTGTGGGGGGCAGTGACCACACGGGGGTGGCAGGTCTCCAGAACGGGCACAGACAGGACCATGGGGCCCCTGCCCACACACTAAATGCGCCGGGCGGTGGGTGAGTGGGGGGAGCCCCAGCAGGGTGTTAATTGCTTGGGCATTAGTGGCTGGGACCAGCTCCTGTGCCTGGCGAGGGCACTGCTGGGGGGAGGGGCGTGGGGAGCCAGTGGCTGGGAGTGGGGAGGTCCAGCCCTGCCCTCCAACTTTCTCCCCCAATCAGTGTTCAATGGCTGCTTGGGGGCGGGGCCCGGTGGAAGCAGGGGGCGGGTCCGTGTGCGCCGAACAGCTGGTCTTGGGATTCCAGGCTCTGCCGGGTTCCCTTCGGGGCCTGTTCTGAGACCAGGTCTGTAGCCCAGGCGGTGCAGGGGGTGATGTCGGGGGCGGGGTGGGAAGGGGGGGAAGGACACGGGGGCTTGGTGTTGGTGGCTCTGACCCCCCCGTCTCCCTTCAGCCAAACGCAAGGCCGAGGCAGAGCTCCTGTGCAGGCAGCATAGAGCCGGGGAGATCAGCTGGTCACCTGAAGACATGGAGCTCTTCCTGGGTGCACTGGAGAGCGCAGGTGAGAGCAGAGCCACGGGATGTAGCTGGACCAGGGACATGGCCCTTTCCGGCTGAACTGCACCCTCTGCCCCCCCTCCACCAGACGGAGCAGAGCGCTTGGAGGCGGGGTGATGGCAGCTCAGGCAAAATGGCGCCTGCTGCAGCTGCCTGGCACCTCCCCTCCCCCCCGGCCCCTCCGCGCTTGCTGGTGCAGTCCCAGCAGGGGATGCACAGGACCTGGGGTCTGTCAGCAGCCCCCACACCTGAGCTGCCGCACGGGGCAAAGTGTCCCAGGCCCAGAGTTGCCCCCAAGGGGGACCAGACCAAATAGTTCCCAGGAATGGCGCAAACAGCCGTGGGGATTGGGAAGCAACACACTGGGCTCAGGGCATGGCTGCCTGCCGGGTTGGGAGCGGGACTCCTGCGGACTAGTGGTTAGAGCAGGGGGGCTGGGAACCAGGATTCATGGGGTCTTTCCCTGCCGCTGGGTGAGGGGAGCAGTGACCACGGGGTGGGGGACAGGTTTCCGGCCCGGGATCAGCAGGGCACAGACAGGACCACAGGGCCCGTCCCGCTGAGTGACACTGAGTGGGGGGTTGGTCAGTAACACCCTGCAGGCTGCTCCCTCGGCTGCTCCGAGTCTGTCACTGAAAGGGGCTGAAGGTGGTGGGGGGGCCCGGTCCAGCCCTGCCCTCAAACTTTCTCCCCCAATCAGCATTCATGGGCTTCCCGGCTGCCAGCTGTGAGCGTCTGGTGCTGGCAGCCACATGGCCCTGGTGGTACAAGGGGCTTCTTGCCTACAAGGGCGCCCTGCTGACCCAGTTTCTCAGATCCAGTTTTTCATCTCGTGAAATCCCCAGGGTCTGTTCTGCAGAACTTATCCCATCGGTCCCCGGCCTGTAGCAATGCTTGGGAATCTTACTCCCCATGGGCTGGACTCTGCACTTGTTTCACCTCATCAGATTTCTTGTGGCCCAATCCTCTAATCTGTCCAGGTCACTCTGGACTCTATCCCTGCCCTCCAGCATATCTACCTCTCCCCAGATTAGTGTCACTCCGCTAGAAACCGACTCCCAAGCTGACATCGAGCCGTTGATCACTACCCGCTGGGCCCGACAGTGTAGGCAGCTTTCTATCCATTTTACCGTCCATTTATCCAAACCACATTCACTTAACTTCCTGGCAAGTATATTTCGGGAGACCGTATAAAAAACCTTGCTAATGTCAAGGTATATCACATCCGCTGACTTTCCCATGTCCACAGAGCCAGGTACCTCATCATAGAAGCTAATCAGATTGATCAGGCAGGACTTGCCCTTGGTGAATCCATGCTGACTATTCCTAATCACTTTCCCCTCTTCCAAGTGCCTCAAAATGGATTCCTTGAGGATCCCTTGCATGAGTTTTCCTGGGACTGAGGTGAGGCTGACCGGTCTGTAGTTCCCTGCATTGTCCTTCTTCCCTTTTTTAAAGATCCAGTCATCCAGGATCTCTCCCAATCTCCACCACTTTTCACAGATAACAGCCAAAGGCTCCGCCATGACATTTTCCAACTCCTTCAGTACCCTCGGATGCATTAAATCTGGGCCCACGGATTTCTGTATGTTTAGCTTTTCTAAATAGTTTCTAACTTGTTCTTTCCCCACCAAGGGCCATCCACCTCCTTCCCATACTGCTTAGCCTAGTGCATTTATCTGGGAGCTGACCTTGTCTGAGAAGACAGAGGCAAAGGAAGCCTTGAGTACTTCTGCTTTCCTCACATCATCTGTCACTAGGTTTCCTCCCTCATCCAGGAAGGGCCCATCCCCTCTCTGATCCCCCTCTTCTTGCTGACATGCCTGTCGAAACCTTTCTTGTTCCCCTTCACATCCCTTGCTAGCTGCACTTCCAATTGTGCTTTTGCCTTCCTGATACCCCCCTGCATTCTCGACACAGGGATCTGCAAACTCTTCCAGCAGAAGCCCAAAGTGGACAGTGACCCAAAGACAGGGGTTAAGCTCCTCAGCCAGAGTGCAGGTGAGTGTGGGGCCTTCGAGCGGGGGGTCTGAATGGGGCACCGGCTGTGCAGGGGGGCTACATGAAGGGCTAGCAGAGGTTCAAAGGGACCCCCAGTGGGTGGGGTGGGGGGGTGTGGTGGTGTGAATGTGGAACCGGACCGAGGGCGCGGTGCCCATGGGGGAGGTTGTGAGGGGCTCAGAGAGGCTGGGAGAGGGGATGTGAGGTGCCTGGTCTTAGCCCTCCAAGAGAGCAAGTTTTCTCAAACTTTGGCACCGTGTACATGGGCTACGTTTGGGAAACACGCGTCCCTTCCCACCGAGCTCTGCAGTCGGTTCAGGGCCTGAGCCCGCAGCAACATCCCCAGCACTGGCCCAGGACTCCCTGGGGAGAAGTTGTAGACTCAGGGGAGACACCCCGGCATTTCCTCTCCCTCACGGGGCCCTTCTTGGCCGGAGGCATTTGCACATCCGCGTGGTTTAGCCAGGCTAGGGCCGAGTTCACGTGCCAGGGGCTGAATTCCTGCTCCTGGCCCAATTCCTGCTCACTTGGGTTCAGGCCTCAGGCCTCACCCCAGTCCCCTGCTTCAGGCTCTTTCTCCTCTCCCTGCTGTGCCCAGTCGTAGGGGTCAGAGTGGGGAGCCAGGCCGAGCCCCATGGACAGGACTCCCCAAGGCAGAATGGCTGGACAGGCTTTGCTGTCTGTTCCATGGCCCCTGGGACCTGCCCCTGGCTTCCCGCACTCTGGGGATGGTGCTGACCACGTCTCCGTTTGCACCTGGCCCCTGAAATGTTGCGGGGTGGGACTCCCTAAACTCCCTTACAGCTCCGCTCACTCCACATATTCCCTCCTCATCTCCCCTCCTTATGAGCTCTTGGTCTGGGGCTGCTCAGGCGCCCCACTCCCCAGCCGGTCAGCTGAGCTCCCTGCCATTGTGGGTGCTCTGAGCCTCTGGGAGGAGCTCACTAAACAGCTGTGCAGCCACGCAGCTTCCAGGGCACTTAGCTGTCACCTCCCTTGGGATGGGCCGTGGGCATGGAATGAAGCTAGGTCCTGTCCTGGGAGTCTCCACGCTCACTGCTCTGCCTTGTCTCCCTCCACAGGGAAGTAGCGATATCACCGCAGACAAGCCGCGGGTGAGTGCTGAGTCGTTCCCCTGTCCCTGTGCTGCTCACTGTGCCCCCTGGGGCTCAGCAGTCTGCCCCCCACCCCTTCCGTCAGGTGCATCTGGCCAGCTGTGGCTCTGGAGGTGTCTAGCCTGGCTCCTGGCCTAGTGGCTGGGGGTTGGTGGGACATGCCCGACATTGACGGGGGTGTGGAGGGGGGAAGCAGGAGCTTCAGCCCCACTGATTAACTGGGGTTTGAGCTCCTGAGTTCCCAAGGTGCTTCTGAAAGCCCCATCCCCGTGTGCCCAGTCTTGGGGCAGTGCAGGGTCTTAGCCCAGGTAGAAGGTATCTGCCCCATGTGTAACTCTGCCGACTCCCGCCAGCTCCCAGCGTCGCCCCACACCTCAGGGCTAAGTGCATCCACTCACCTAGGACAGCCTTACACCCACCCTGAAGCAGGGGGATGCTGGCACGAGGGACTGGGGGGTCATTGCCAGAGACTCTAACGCCAACTTGCCCTTCGCCCACCAGGCAGTAACCAGGGTGCAACCCCAGCACTCAGGGGAAGTGAGGGGGGAACGGAGGGGGGGAGACTCAGGGAGAGCCCGGGTCCCTTTCCAGAGTCCCCCAGGCCCTGCCCCTCTGACCTGCCGGCTGGGGAGCCAACCCCTGGTCGCCCACAAAGACGGGTCCCAAGAGGGTGGCTGCTGCACGGGGGTGGGTGACCGGCTTGCGGGGTCCGTTCCCCTCCACGTGGGCCCCGGTCAGAGCCCCCCCTCCCCTGAGCACCCGTGAGCCGTACAGTGTGACCGGCCCTGCCCGCCTGACCCTGCCTCTCCCTGCCCAGTTCCTAATGTCTGACGGAGCCGTGGGCCCTGCAGCCGCGGAGGGTCCCGACTGAACCTCCTGCCGGGCTCTGGACTCTCCCCTCGCTCCAGCCTGCTCAGCGCCAAAGCTCCGCGCTCGCCTTTGTAACCCAGCCCTGGCCCGGGGCGGGTCCCTCCATGGGGACATCACTGGGGGACTTTTCTAGCTGGTCGCTCTGCTTGCAACAGGAGTCTTGTGGTGATGACTGTGGTGCACTGGGCAGCCGTACCCTTGGGACATCCACTGGTGGCGGTGTGGGCTGGGGGTGACCCCTACTGGCCGGTGTCGGTAGCACGGCCCAGCAGGACGGCTGCCTACGGTCACCTTCCTAGGCCAAGACCCAACCTGTCCGACCGGTGGAGGGCAGGGAGGGGACAAAGGAGGGAGGTTTTGGGGGGAAGGGGCAGTTGCTGGCTTGGAAACATGAAGGGAACAACGGAAGCTGAGGGCGAGGGTCCAGGGACGATTGACCCCCCACCCCAAGGGGTCTGAGGCTGCCTGGCCCTGACTCCTGTAGCCACATCACGTCTGTGCTGGGCTGTACCCTGGAGAAGCAATAAGCCCCCCTGTTCTACTGGCTGGCGGAGCCTGTTCCCACTGCTACGGGGGGCAGAATCGGGAACCCCCACACGCCGTCACCATAATAAACGTTCTTTCTCGTTTCTTTGTATTAACCTGCCATCGGTTAATTGTTGTGTCCTGGTTTTTTCCTTAGGGGGGAGATTTCCCAAGTGCTCTCCCCCAGGTTTTTTTTCTCATCACTTGGGTGGTGGCAGCGGATTTTGTCCCCCAAATCTAGGTTAAGTTTTTGAGGGGAAGTTTTTACCACAGCCTGGAGAGATCAGGTTCTGGGTACTTTTGCAGGCCCCACTTCCGCATTTATCATGCCAGAGTGGGGAAGGAGCCTATGACATCCGCACCCCCCAGCCCTGGGCAAGCACGTCCAGCCCTCCACAGTGCTCCAGCTTCAGCACCTCCAACCCCATCCCGGGACACGAGATAGCGACAGGAGGGGACACCGCCCGTCAAGGGGTGACCCTCCCCCGGGAGCTAACAGATCTGGCAGCCCCAGATTAGCCCCACCTCCAGGAGCCCCTGTCAGGGCTATGCCCCACTTTGGCACAATAAATGCAGAAGTTGGGGGCCAGCAAGAGCACCCCAAACCCTGCCTCTGCAGGCTTCCCCAAATCCCCAATACCCAGTTTTTGGGGGACCTGCTGCCACCATCAAGTGTTTGGAACCCACAAGTGGGGCAGACAATGGAAACCAACCCCGGGGCACCCCAAACTCTGTGTCCCCCAAAGAGCTTGTGAGAGGCGAGAGAAAAGCAAGCGGCCGCCTCTGGTACTGACCTCTCTGGCAGACCCCCGTCCTCCCCCCCGAGAGCTCTTCCCGGACACAAAGTCCAGCCAACACCAGCCCCACTGAGCTGCTCCCCCTCCCCCTGCTTTTATAGCTGCCTTCCGCTGGAGCATGCCCAATAGGGATCTCAGGCGGGGACCCTCGCTCAGGGAGCCAGGTTGAACCCCTGCAGCCCCAGAACGGGGTGGGGTACTCATCACACTGCCCACGTTCCGCTCCCATGGAGCCCTGCCTGCAGGAAGCAGGACGTCCGCCCGTCTCTGGTCCACGCCCACCCTCCCACCGGGGTGCTTAGAACAGACGCACTCATTGCAGCAGTGAGCATGTCATTGGGGGCAGGACAGCCAGGCCCTTAGCCTAACTGTGCCCCCTCCCTGTGCCCAGCCAGCTGGGGGTGTGGGGGTCTCCAAGCAGGCAGCAAAATCAGTCACAAGCCCCGAACTCCAGCCTGACCCACCCTCCCAGGGTCCTGCCGCCACCTGGTGGCCAAAGACACTCACTGCACCTGCCCTCTCACTCCCCTCCCATTCCTGCCCCTGACCCCTCTGGACACTCGCCCGCCCTCCCTCCCCTCCACCCCAGAGCCTGCTGTGACTCAGGCCTCCATCGGCTGCCAGCTGCTCCCCACAACCTGCACACGGAGATGCAGCCACCTCTGGGGAAGAGGTGGGGCTGTTGGTACAGGGGCCCCTCGCCCAGCACTGAGAGGCAGCCATCCCATGGGCGCAGGTGTGGGGCTTTTTAGCTAGCGTTGCTCACCTGGGACAGAGATGCAGCCACCGCTGGGGCGGGATGGGGCGGTTGGTGCAGGGACTTCCTGGCCTGGTGCCAAATGCAGCTGTAGCTGGGGTGCAGCGCAGCAGCCACCTCCTAGACACACGGCACAGCAGTTTGGGACGGGAAGTGCAGGGGGTCCCGGCCCCACTGGTAACAGGACCCAGGGGGTCAGGACCCAGCTGGGCAGGAGGGGCCCAGGTGTGGGCGTTGTCTGTTCTGCATCAGCAGCTGGGGCCATTGCTGCTGCACACGGGGCCCTGGCTTGTGCCAAACCAGACGGAGCCGCAGCAGCCTCCATCGGCAAGAGGAACTGGAGTCCCGGAGGTCCAGGGACCAGGCATGGGTGGGGGCGTATGGAGGATGCTGTTCAGCCCTTTTCTCCCCAGGGTGCAGGACCTGCCAGTGTCTCCCAGAGGGGCCTGGCAAGGTCAGTCCTGGGCCCAGCCCTTCCCCACGCGCTGTCTGGGCACGGGGTGTTGCCAATGCGATGGCCGCCCTGGGATGTGAGGCACAGAAGGTGGCTTCCAGGCCTGAATTTTCGGTGATAGTTTCCAGGAACGGTGTGCTTCAGTTTCCCCTCTATACTGCATTGTTCGTGGTAGGGGTGGGAATTTGCTGTAATAGTTTTCAGGAAGATGG
The DNA here is from genome assembly GCF_049634645.1 of Pelodiscus sinensis. Classification (NCBI taxonomy): domain Eukaryota; kingdom Metazoa; phylum Chordata; order Testudines; family Trionychidae; genus Pelodiscus; species Pelodiscus sinensis. Next base: position 1,643,138 of record NW_027466048.1, read on the forward strand.
TGTCTGCCTCAGTTTCCCCAGCATGCTACACTGTTCGTGGTGGGGGTAGGGTGGGAATTTGCTGTAATAGTTTCCTGGAGGATGGTGTCTGCCTCAGTTTCCCTGACATGCTGCACTGTTCGTGATGGGTATGTGGGTGGGAATTTGTTGTAATAGTTTCTAGGAAATCCCTGCAGGAAACATTTCAAGGACACCGTAATAGAGGCTCAACTTAAATGTACCCCCAAATTAAAACACAGTGGCTGCGTCTAGACTGGCATGATTTTGCGCAAATGCTTTGAATGGAAAAGTTTTTCCGTTCAAAGCATTTGTGCAAAAGAGCGAAGAATTGTTTTGCGCAAAAGCATCCGTGGCCAGTCTAGACGCGATTTTGCGCAAGAAAGCCCCAGTCGCCATTTTGTGCATCGGGGCTTTTTTGCGCAAAACAATTCTTCCCTGTCTACACTGGCCCTCTTGCGCAAGTATTCTTGGAGTATCCCCCTGTTCCCATGTGAGGTCCCAGAGACACAGACCCGGGGGAAACTTTCCCTGCCAAAACATAGGCCGAGAGCTAGTGCCTACGGCACCCACAGGGAGCACCCGGGGTGTTGTGCGCCAGAGTGGAGCCTGCCCCCAAGCCTGAGAAGCTCACCTGGAAGTGGGGTGAAAATTTCGGGGTGCAAGAGGCCCAGCCCGATGGGGGGCAGTGTTGTAGCACCACAAAAGGTCCCCTCGGTGCACTAGTCACCTCTGGGTGGAGGCATTGCAAACCCCTTGAGGCCTGACCCACAGCGTTTGGGTGGCTCTGACCTTCCCAGGCTGACAGTCCCTCAGGTGCGGCAGGGCTAACAACACACGTCGATGGTACAATGAGCTCTCGTGGGCACAGCCCGCTTCTTCCACGAGAGCTTGTCACCCCGGCTTCATGTGTGGTCAGCCTCTAAGGTGCTGCAGGACTGTCTGGTGCATCTGAAGTGTTTCTAGTTACAGGGGAACTTGACTCCCCCCAGGGGCTGTGTCCACACCACCAAGAGAATTCAGAAAAAGAGACGCAAATTGCAATTTGTGTCTCTTTTTCTGCTTTTCTTCTGAATGAGGCTTTTTCAACATTCGGCCAGTCTACATGGGGACAAATGCTGGGAAAAAACCCTCCTTCAGAACATCCCTTCTTCTTCCGACTATGAAGTTTACAGAGATGTCAAAAAAAATGCCTCTGTTTTTCCAAACAAATTTTCAGTAAAGCAGACTCACTCGGTCCTTGGACACAGCAGACCCTTTCCAGGATATCCTGGGAAAACTCTGCAGTCTAGATGTACCCTGAACTACACTGACTAGTTAGCTCCAGCTGTCACGCTCAGCGTGGTCTGCTCCACATCGGTAGGTTTCCCACGCCGAGCTGCCTGAGGATCTGGGGACATGCCAGCCCTTCCATTCTTCCACAGCAATGTGATCCTTTCCATCTCTCTCTCCATTTCCCCTGTTCCTCTACTGGTCTCCCCAATCAAAGCCCCAAGATGAGGTCCCTGCCCCAAGCTAGAAGCAGTACAGACACTGAACATCTTTATATCCCAGGAGAGTGCAGTTTAGGGCCCAGCCTCCTGCAAGAGCACTCCCCAAATGGGTTCAAACCCCAAGAAATTAGATAAGCCAACTTTAACACTGAAAGGGGGAATGTGCACACTGGTTGTCATCCCCCCCCCCCCCAGGTAACAATTGCTTACACTGGGTTTGATAGAAAACAAAAATTATTGTATTAAGTGGAAGCAGTAGGATTTAAGCTGTAATAAGTGAGCAAAGTAAGTTACAATCAAAAGAAACAAAAATGCTTGGCTATTTCTACACTGACACCTCAGCACAAACTCACCCTAAAACCTCTTTTCCAGATGCCACTCTAAATCAGGACTCTCTTCCACACCATGGAGCCTGGCTTCTTCCTTCAGGTACAGCCCAGCCAAAAGACCCTTTGCTTTCCTACTCTTTTTGTTAAGGAGTTGAGGCCGCTCCCTTCCAACCACTGCTCAGACTTAAGGGCAAAAGATTGTTTTACAGTGGCTCATCAAGAAGTTTCAGGTAACCCCCTCCATGTCTCCCATTCACACACTTGAAACTCACAAAGTATTCCCCACTCCACCTGTCTAATTTTACACATTCAAATGATACATACAACAGAGTAAGATAAACAGAACCAGTGGATCATGACATGAAGATGGACAGGTTAGATGAAATCATTTGCTCAAACCACCTTTGAGTTATGTATATTCATGTCCATAAGCCCTGCCCCATCACAGTCTGTGTTTGTGTGGGTGAGAGAGATAGTTCACTCCCCTTTGGTTTAACCCAAGAGTGGCAATCAATGACAGCTCAATCCCCTTGCTTAGTCTACACTGCAGGGTTTTTGCACAAGAAGCCTTTTGTGGAAGAGTTCTCATGCAAACACTTCTTGTGCAAACGCGCATCCAGATGTCAAAGTGCATTGCAAATGTAATGTGCTTTTGCACAAGGGAGTGTCCACACTGCATGGACACTTTTGCACAAGAAAGCTCTGACTGCCATTCACAAAATGGGCATTAGAGAACTTCTGCTTTGTGCAAAACCCCCTGCAGAGCATTTGTACCTGCCTTTTTGTGCAAGAGCTGTCGTGCAAGAAAGGAGTTATTCCTTGTGGGGAGAGGAATAACTCTACCAGCAAAAGTCCTCTGTTCTGTCAATTTTCTTGTGCAAAAGCACGCTTGAGGTGTGGACGCTCTGCCTGTTTTTGCACCAAAATCTTGTAGTATAGACATAGCCCTTGAATGTAACCCTGAAGTGGATTGTTAATTCCTCGTTTAATAAATCCATACTAGTATACCCCTGGGGTGGTCTCCAGTGAAATGTGGGGTAACTTTCATCTCTGTCTGAACTGTGGGACTGAGCTGCTAGAGGAGGCTGGATTCAGGGAAATGTTTTACCCAGACACATGCTCGCCCTTGTACAACATTGACACTGTTTATGCAACTTTTGGACACTTCAGAGAATGGCTGGTTATTTTCTGTAGCCACCACAGGCCTGCACAGAGCCCCCCAGCAGTCCAGATTTAAGCGCTGATAACGATTGTCTGTGAGCTGGAAAAACGACCCAGGGGGCAGCAGTGAGCAGCCTCACTCCCAGCCCGCTTGGCCGCGCACCTGAGGGGAGCGGAACTCTCGCCAAGGTGGGAAAATCCGGTTAGAACCGGTTCCCTAACTGTCTCGGAATGTTCGGGGTCTAAGGAGACCGACTCCATTTTGTTTTACATTTTTTGAACATTAAAAGCACAAACATATAGTCATTAAACATGCTGTAACCCACACACCTAGCGTGGTTACTGAGTACGGCAAGTGGCACTGAGACCACTGCAACAGTTAAGATCAAGAGACCTCTACAGCATGGCCTGAGTGCCAGCTGGCTTCTAGCTCAGAGGGTAGAAGCTCCTAGAGTCAGCTCCTGAGGTCCCAGGTTCAAATCCCAGGTGTTGATGATGGTTACAATACCACACAATTACAGTATATATTCCAAATTAACCTCTGACATGGAGACACATGACCCTGACTGGCAGGGTCTGACCAAGTCATTATCCATGGAAGGGTTAATGCATAACCCCCCCCCCCCACACACACATCAAGAAAAATCCAAACAGCAAACCCAGCTCCTAGAGCACTGGGGGAGTTTGAAGGACTTGTTGCTGAGCTATGGGGTTCAGCATCAAACCAGCTCCCATCTGTGGGGCCTGGAATTGTGGTGGAACCTGGGGACCTTCCACCTGGGCACCAGCCAACAGAGTCTGGCCAGCCACAGAGACCCCACCCTGCTGGGCTACCTACCTGCCTGGGCCTAGGCTTTGTCACGGCAGGTCTGCCCCTCAGCACAGTTTGCTCTTCTTGCTGCTCCCCTTGGTTCTCTCTCCTTTCCTCAGAGAGACCCAGAAAATCCCAGCTCACACGGAGGACGGGACTTGGCTTCCTAATTCCCTCATTGATCTGTCCAACTTGTCAGTGAGGCTGACCTGGAGCATTGGTCTCTTCCCATTGTCCCTGGGGTCTGTCGGTCTCAGGGCCCTGATTTCTCATGGACCCTTCCCCTTTTGATACTGGGAGCTGGACAACCAAACACTCCCACTGTGTTTTAGTAAGTGGCTAACAGCCCCCTCACATTCTGGCTGAGCAGAGGGGGGTAGTGGGTGGGGCTGCTAAAGGAAGCTTACAAAAAGTGGAAACTTGGACAAATGACCCGGGAGGAGTGTAAATGTATAGCTTGAAAATGCCGGGGGGTTATCAGGAAGGCGAAAGTGCAAATGGAATTGCGACTGGCTAAGGATGTGAAGGATAACAAGAAAGGTTTCTACAGGCATGTTAACAAGAAGAAGGTGATCAGAGAGGGTGTGTGGCCCCTAATGGATGAAGGAGGTAACCTAGTGACAGATGATGTAGGGAAAGCTGAAGTACTCAGTGCGTTCTTTGCCTCTGTATTCACAGACAAGGTTGGCTCCTGGACTTCTGTGCTAAGTGACGCAAGATGGGATGAAGATGGACAGCCCGTGGTGGGTAAAGAACAGGTTAGGAACTATTTAGAAAAGCTAAACGTATACAAATCCATGGATCCGGACTTAATGCATCTGAGGGAGTTGGCAAATGTCATTGAGGAGACTTTGGCTATTATCTTTGAAAAGTCGTGGAGATCGGGAGAAATCCCGGATGATTGGAAAAAGGGAAATGTAGCGCCCATCTTCAAAAAAGGGAAGAAGGACGATCCAGGAAACTATAGGCCAGTCAGTCTTACCTCGGTTCCTGGAAAAATCATGGAAGGGATCCTTAAGGAATCCATTTTGAGGCACTTGGATGAGAGGAAAGTGATTAGGAATAGTCAGCATGGATTCACAAAGAGCAAGTCCTGCCTGACCAATCTGATTAGCTTCTATGATTAGGTAACTGGCTCGGTGGACATGGGAAAGTCAGCGGATGTGATATACCTTGACTTTAGCAAGGCTTTTGATACAGTCTCCCACAATATTCTTGCCAGCAAGTTAAGGGAATGTGGATTGGATAAATGGACGGTAAGATGGATAGAAAGATGGCTAGAAGGTCGGGCCCAGCGAGTAGTGATCAACAGCTCGATGTCAGGATGGCGGTCAGTTTCTAGCGGAGTGCCCCAAGGTTCGGTTCTAGGACCAGTTTTGTTCAATACCTTTATTAATGACCTGGATGAGGGGATGAATTGCACCCTCAACAAGTTTGCGGATGACACTAAGCTGGGGGGAGAGGTAGATATGCTTGAGGGCAGAGATAGGGTCCAGAGTGACTTAGACAAATTGGAGGATTGGGCCACAAGAAATCTGATGAGGTTCAACAAGTAGAAGTGCAGAGTCCTGCACTTGAGATGGAAGAATCCCAAGCATAGTTACAAGCTGGGGACCAACCGGTTAAGTAGTAGTTCTGCAGAAAGGGACCTGGGGGTTTCAGTGGATGAGAAGCTGGATATGAGTCAACAGTGTGCCCTTGTAGCCAAGAAGGCTAATGGCATATTAGGTTGCATTAAGAGGAGCATTGCCAGCAGATCCAGAGATGTCATTATTCCCCTGTATTCAGCTTTGGTGAGGCCACATCTGGAGTATTGTGTCCAGTTCTGGGCCCCCCACTACAAAAAGGATGCAGACTCACTGGAGAGGGTCCAGCGGAGGGCAACCAAAATGATTAGGGGGCTGGAGCATATGACTTATGAGGAGCGGCTGAGGGAGTTGGGTCTATTTAGTCTGCAGAAGAGAAGAGTGAGGGGGGATTTGAGAGCAGCCTTCAACTTCCTGAAGGGAGGTTCCGAAGAGGATGGAGAGAGGCTGTTCTCAGTAGTGACAGATGGTGGAACAAGGAGCAATGGTCTCAAGTTGTGGTGGGAGAGGTTCAGGTTGGATATTAGGAAAAACTATTTCACTAGGAGGGTGGTGAAGCACTGGGATGGGTTCCCTAGGGAAGTAGTGGAGTCTCCATCCCTAGAGGAGTTTAAGTCCCGGCTTGACAAGGCCCTGGCTGGGTTGATTTAGTTGGGATTGGTCCTGCCTAGAGCAGGGGGCTGGACTTGACGACCTTCTGAGGTCTCTTCCGGCTCTATGGTTCTATGATTCTATAATGCCTGGGTGGGGTTAGTGGCCAGGGGAGTTAATGGCTGAGGTGGGGTGGGGGGAGCGGTTACAGGCCAGGAAGGTTAGTGGCTGAGATGGGGGGTGAGTGGCTGGGGGGGGGGGTCATGACAGAATGGGGGGAATGAGCAGTGTGGGGAGCTACTAATAGCTGAGGTGCGCTGTTAGCAGTGGTTAGCAGCTGTGCTTTGTGTGTGGAGGGATGTTACAGGCCAGGAGGGAAAGTGGCTGAGGTGGGGGGGTAAGTGTCTGGGGCATTTATTGGCTACTGGGGAGAGCTAGAGATCAGAGGGGTTAATGTCTGATTTTGGGGTTTTGAGGCCAGAAGGATCAATGGCTGAGTTGGAGGGGGTTAGTGGCCAATGGCTGAGTTGGAGGGGGTTAGTGGCCAATGGCTGAGTTGGAGGAGGTTAGTGGCCGGGGGGTCAGTGGCTGAGTTGGAGGGGGTTAGTGGCCAATGGCTGAGTTGGAGGGGGTTAGTGGCTGGGGGGTCAGTGGCTGAGTTAGAGGGGGTTAGTGGCCAATGGCTGAGTTGGAGGAGGTTAGTGGCCGGGGGGGTCAGTGGCTGAGTTGGGGGTGTTAGTAGCTAGGGAAGTTAATGCCTGAGATGGTGGGGTTAGTGGCTGAGTCGGGGGGAGGGTTAGCAGCAAGGAGGTCCATGGTAGAGGTGGGAGGGGGTGAGTGACTGGGATGGTTCATGGTTGAGGTAGGCGGGGTTAGTGGCTGGAGGGGTCAATGGCTGGGGGGAAGGGTTAATGGCTGATGTAGGGGTGGTTAGAGGCTAGGCAGGTTATGGTGGAGGTTGGGGGTTTAGCAGCTGGAGGTGGGGGGGTGGGTAATGGCTGAGGGGGGCAGGTTAGTGCCCAAGGGGGGTGCTCAGATGACGGGGAAGGATCTGGGCTCTGGGGATGAGGAGCGGCTGGATTCCCAGAAGGGGCGGCACGTGTCCTTCTTCCAGCGCTGCCTGAAGACCCTGCCCAGAGACCCTCGTCCCTGGACTCCCCGGTTACGGGCCCAGCTGGGGAGGTGATGGGAGCGGGATGCCGTTTCTGTGGGTCCTGAGCAGCTGTTAGGTGGTGGGTGCGAGGCTGAGGGGGTCACCAGGCGACACAGACCAGGCTGAGGGGCTGCTGGAGCTGTCTCAGGGCCTGTCTGGAGGGGTGTGAGTGGGGGGCTGTACATGAGTGTTCTGGGGTGTTCTGTGAGTTTCCTTCTTGGGTCTGTCCTGCAGGAGGTGACTTCTGGGTGCATGTCTGGTCCTGTCAGTCTGTGTCCTCCCCTCCCCAGGCGCATGGTGCAGTTTGCAGAATGGCTGGCCCAGACCCTGGGGGTGTCTGTCTCTGACAGACTGGAGCCCGTGTGGGTGTGTCTCAGGGCTTGGCGTTGGACATGGAGCATGTGATGGGTCCTGGATGGACGCTGGAGGCACGTAGGAAAGTAACAAGGACGTGGGGTTTGCCCATAAAAGTTGACGCCCAGATAAATCCATTAGTCTGAGGTGCCACTGGAGCCCTCATTGTTTTTATAGACACAGACTGACACGGCTCCCACTCCCCCAATACCTGTGTTTTTAATCTGGGTCTTATAGACACAGCCATTCATGGTGAGTAAGGACCTTGCCGGCCCAGTGCTCAGAGCACTAATCTGGAAATGGCTTTGTGTTTTCCCTTGAAGCCCAAGTTACAGTCGGACCCACAGAGACATGGGACCCTGCCAGCTGGTGCTGGAACACACTTGAAATAGGATTTCAGCCTGGGGATGGGGAGGCTTCCACAAAGGGTCCCGGCCCTTGGAAAATGCTATTTCAGGAGGGGGAAACTATGAGTGCTCATCTGCAGCAAGGCAGGATTTCGGTGTAACGGGGCGGCGGGAGACTCCAGCAGCAGCCGGACGTTGCCCAGAGGCTGCACGACAGGAGAGATGTGCCAGAGCTGGTCGGAAGGTGCCCAAGGCGGGGATTGCTCCTCGCAAGCTCAGCGTGTGGCGGTCGGAGTCCCTGCTCCACGGCCAACAGAGCCCGGGGCTTGGACCCAGGGTAGCGGGAGGGCCCGGGTCCAGCTAACCCCACTACCCGTAGCAAGGGAGTTCTCTGGAAGTTTGCACTCACCTCTGAGCTAGGCCCTATTGCTCCTGATAGAAGGGACTGACCTATGGACTGGACCTCTTGGCCATATGTCTCAGGAGGGAGAGGAGACTCACTTCTCAACGAGGCCTCTGGGCCTGGGAGCCTCTAACCGAGGGGACCCCTCTGGGTGCCAGGCCGCGGAGTCACATAGGTGTTAGCAGACACCCCTCCAGACATGGCTGACCAGCCAGGTTAACACTGAGTGTGGGGAAAGGGCACGGCCTTGCAGTAAAGGCAGCACAACGCCCTTGGAAGGGCTCATCTCGAGGGGTAGCCACCCCCCGGCTGTGCCCCCGACACGGGGGCTCAGGCAACTGGGAGTCAGTGTGAGCGTTTGTGCTGCCCAGCTCCCATCCGCGACCCTTGAACTCACGTGAGTGGGAGGAATTGGACCGGCTGCCCCACGCTCCGCAGAGGGAAACGTGGGCTCCCCGTGCTGAGCGGCTCCAGACAATTCTTTCCCCGCCGTGTGGCTGGGGGCTCCGGCCAGAACACGCCTGCGCCGACTGATCCCGTGTCTGGGGGTGGGAAGGGACTGTCAAGGGGGAGATGTGCAGAGCCCGTGGGGGCAGGGTGGACGAGGCTGCCTCCCTCTGCAGTGTGGGGCAGGGTCCCAGGCTGGGATCAAGTTGTGTCAATGGGGGATTTTCCGTCCCTTGCCACCGCTGAACCGTGACGTGAGGGCATCAGTAACACAGCCAGGGAGACTGGGGCTGGACCGGAGGGGTGGGTGAGGTTCTGGGGTCTGCAAGGTGCAGGGGGTCAGACCAGGTGCTCATGATGGTCCCTTCGGCCCTTCAAGTCTGAGCCCGGGAGACCGGCCTTTCAGCTGCTGAGGGACTCCTGACCCCAGCTGTGACCCACAGCCCCTGCTCTGACTGCTAGGCATGACTGCTCCAGCCAGAGGTTTGGGAGGGCTTTGCCTGGGGAGGGGCTGTTGTCGTGGCAACGGAAACACCCCTGCTGTGCCTGTGGGCTGCATCCCAGTGAGGGGGCTCTGCTGGCACCGCTCTGTCCCCACAGGCCCTGGGGTGTAGCCGCCCCCTCGGCTGTCATGGGAAAAGTGTTTCAAGTCCTCCGGTTTGCAGGGAATGGCTGAGACGGACCCAAGCGTGCGCTTAGGGCCCAGAAAGCAAAGCTCATAAAAACATAATTTGTGTATTTCTCTGTAATGTATTTATTTGAAACCAATCTCACAATTTTTTATTTGGCTCCTGCTGATGCTACCCCTGAGCTGGGTGGAGATTTTGGCATCGAGGGAGCATCTCTTGGAGGTCTCGAGTCGCTTTTCTTCTTCCAGGCTACACAGGAAGAGGCAGCTGGGACTCTCAAGTCATCAGGAGGCTGGATACATCTGGGCTGGCCCCAGTGGCCGGGAGACACAGAGTTCTGGGCCTGGCTGAGCAACAGGTTCCCTGCTGCGGGTGCTGCCGTGTGAGCCCTGCCCTGGCCCTGGGCGTTCCTGGCCAGGCCCTCCCTTTGCTCCTCCACTCTCCATCCAGGCAGATCTCTGAGTTGGGGAAACCTCCCCTGAGAACCTGCCGCCTCCTCCGTGGAAGTGGTGGGAAAGGGGCTGCCGGGAACTCCTGGCCGTGGTGGCCCTCGGGGTCGTAGAGGAATCCCCTAGTGCAGCGTTTCTCCCCCTGGGGGTCCCTGCCCAGAAGGGGGCGGCAAGGCGAGGGCAGGAGGGTCGCTCACGGGGGCACCGGACGTTTGGGCTTTCCCAGCCGTGGCCTCGTGTTCAGTCCCCAGGTCCCCATCCCGGCGGAGTTTGGAAATAAGAAGAAATGTCCCTGATCTCTCCTGGCCTCCCCAGCTGGGCGGCTGGAGGGGCAGCTGCTCTCTGCCCCCAACCTGGCCAGCAGCGGCGCAGACGGACGGGTGGCAACGGCATCGCTGCCTCCACTTCTCCTGCGCTGCTGCTGCTGCTGGCACTGACCCCACTGGGATCCCGCTCGCTCTGGCCACCCAGCTTGGAAGGGAGCGATGCCCCCAGCAGGGGGCAGAGGGAAGGATGCAATGGCAGCCACTCCCCCTTCCTTCTGCGCTGCTGCTGGGAGCGGAGCTGCCCTCCGAGCTGGGCACCTCCCCTGTGGCCCCTGCTCTGTGGTCCCCAGCGGAGAAGGCAGCCCTGCCAGCAGCAGTGCGGAAGGAACGGTGGCAACAACATGCCAGGCCACCCTGCCTCTGCGCTGCTGCTGGGGCGGCGTTGACTTCTGAGCTGGGGGACCCGTCAGTGACCACCCCTCACTCGCTGCTAGTGGGGCCCCCTCCGAACTGGGCCCCACAACAGCAGCCGCTGCTCTGCCGCCGCCCAGGTCCAAAGGCAGCGCCACCGCCTGCAGCGGCACAGAAGGAAGGGCTGAGATACCAGACCAGGCCTCCCTTCCTCCTGCGCTGCTGCTGGCGCTGACTTTGCAGCTGGGTGTCCTGCCAGCATGGGCCACTCACAGGCCACTCAGGGTGTGTCTAGACTACAGGGTTTTGTCGACAAAAGTGGACTTTTGTCGACACAATTATACCTGCGTCTACACTGCTGCTTAGTTCTGTTGACTCCGCTGTTTTGTCGACAGCTGTAAACCTCATTCTACGAGGAATAACGCCTTTTGTCGAGAGAGTTCTGTCGCCAGAAGGCGCTATTGCATCTCCACTGCCCTTTGCGTCTACACTGTCATGTTGACAAAGCGGCTTGCTCTGTCTACAGAACTGGACGTAGTCTAGATGCTCTTTGTTGACAGAAGCTTTGTCCACAGTATCTGTCGACAAAACTTCTGTGGACAAAAGCCTGTCGTCTAGACGTAGCGTCAGTGTGGCAGGCAGGGCTGCCCCCAGCAGTGGCACGGAAGGGAGGGTGGCTCTGCTGGGTCAGGCGGCCTTGTGCACATGGTGCCTGCGCTCTCTAGCTGCCCAGCTGAGAAGGGAGAGGCACGGCCAGCAGCGGCACAGCAGGGAGGGTGGCGATACCAGACCAGCTCCCCTCCCTCCTGCGTTGCTGGTGGTGCTGGCACTGCCTGCTCATGGGAAAAGGTGTGAAAAGGGGGTTCTCCAAAGGAGCAGCGCCACATGGACCTCGGGGATGCCAGGGGTCTGAGTCCGCTGCTGACTCCAGGCTCCATGCAGGTGCTTCCACTCAGAAATGCACAAGAGCCTCCAGGATCCTGAGCCTTTCAAAGCAGAAGGACCCTCGTAAAGCCGAGTCAGTGGGACTTCCTGCTGGCCCCGGGCTGCACACGGAGTTCCCGTTTTGAAGTGCACAGGAGGCCCTGCTGGGGCCCTTGTCCAGTTCAAAGTGCAGAAAGTGCCCATCGACTAGTCGAGTAGCCAATGGAAATTCCATCGACTCCTCAACTTGTCCATGAATCGTTATTTAACATCCTTACCCAGCAGCAGCGGTGCGGAAGGCAGGGAGGCAAAGCTGCAGCAGCCCACCTGCCTTCTGCACTGTTACCGGAGACAGCACGGACTGTCCAGCTGCCCGGCGGGAGTGGCGGCGCTGTTGCCAGCGATGGCAGAGAAGGACGAGGGGAGCACCGTCCAGGGCCCCCTCCCTGTTTGCTGGGGATGTCAGACAGGGAGTCACTGAACAATCATGTCACTGCATCAAACTGTAGCAATTCCATGATTATTCGATAGTCCCTGGTGCCTGAGTCAGCAATGAGGGGCTGCACCGGCATCCCACACAGCAGACAGAGGCTGCACCGGCATCCCACACAGCAGACGGAGGCTGCACCGGCATCCCACACAGCAGCCTCTGTGCGACGGGATCTTTTGCCAGCCCCGGACAGAGGCTGCTCTGCAGCAGCCTCCTCTGGAATGAGAGAGGCAGGAGCAGGCAGCTCCGCAGAACTGGTGCTCACGGAGAACTAGATTTTAAGTCAGCTCCCCTCGAGCAACCCCCCATCCCCCTCGCCTCTATGTGAGACAGCGAGGGAGGAAAGGGGGCTCCATGGAGCTGGCCTGTGTGGAGAGCCGGCTTAGAAGATAGTTCCCCGAACATCTCATCTCATGTCTGCCCTGCCCCCACGCTGATAGGGAGGCAGCAGTGGAGGGGGATGGGTGAGACGTGGTTCCACAGGAGCTGATACACATGGGGAGCTGTCTTAAAAGCTGCTTCCCGTGTGCACCAGCTCCTGCCTGACTCCCTCACCCTCCGTGTTGCTGCATCTCTATGAGAGGCAGCAGCCCATGGTGCGGGCCAGGCAGCTCCATGGGATCTGGTGCTCATGGGGAGGCAGCTTAATACCTGGATCCCCGCAGACACCAGCTCCCACCTTCCCCCCCTCTTGCTGCTTCTGTTCCTGAGGCAGCCGGGGGAGGGGTGTGTGGAGGCGACAGGATTAACCAATAAGCCCAGACGTATCGGTTAATCGTGTAGCCAGCTACACACGTTGACACCCCTAGTTTGTGCTGCTGCTGGTATCGGCGCTGCCCTCTGAGGTAGCCCCTGGCCAGTGGCACCCGCTCTCTGGTCACCCGGTTTGGGAGGCAGGGCTGACACCCGCCGCGGTGCTGAAGGAAGTGCTGCAATCCCGCCCCTCCTGCACTTCCTGCTGCACCGCTCTTGGGGCAGCACTGACGGCCGAGCGGGTGACCAGAGAGTCGTGGCTGCTCCTGGGGCGCCCAGCTCGGAGGACAGGGCCCCCGCCAGCAGTGGTGCAGAAGTAGGAGTGACACAACACGGAGCCACCCTGCTTCTGTGCTGCTGCTGGCAGGGACGCCGTCGTCTAAGCTGGGCCCCTGGCCAGCAGCCACTGCTCTCCAGCCACCCGGGTCAGAAGGCAGCCCCACACCCTGCAGCAGTGCAGAAGGGGAGGAGGCAAGACCTTATCATGCCCCCTTCCCTCTGCGCTGCAGCTGGTGCTGGCGCTGAATTCTGAGCTGGGTGACCTGCCAGGGGCCGCTGCTCTGCAGCCACCCAGATGGAAAGGCAGCCCCCCCGCCAGCAGCAGTGCAGAAGGAAGGGTGGCAACACCGGACCTGGCCTCCCTTCCTCCTGTGCTGCTGCTGTCAATGGGGCTGCCCCCAAACCGGATGGCCAGACAGTAGCCGCTGCTCTCCAGCCACTCAGCTGGGAAAGCCGGGAGAAATCCGACAGTTTTTAATATTTCCAAACATCTGCCCAGAGGAAGATTTGGGGCCTGAAGACGAGGTCATGGCTGGGAAAACCCAGGCGGCCAGTGACCCTGCTCGCGAGCCCCCTCCCCTGGCCCTGGGACCCCCTTTTGGGTGGGGAGCCCCAGCTGGAGAAAGGCTGCACTAGGGGATTCCCCAATGACCCTGGAGACCAACAGGGCCAGGAGTTTCTGGCAGACCCTTTCCCACAACTTCCAGGGAATACGCCGGAACTAGGGCCCCATTGCGTCCCCCTGCAACCTCGCCCATTTCACAGCCAGACCGTGTCCACACTGCTCCCTGGCACACTCCTGGGGGCTTCCCTGGGAAATTTCCCGGCTCTCTGACCGGCTGGGTCCTGGCCCAAACTAGGATAGTGTGCAATGCGGGTGGGGGCGTCCCAAGAGTGCCAATTTCACTTCCCAGCAGCCTGTGGGGCAGAGCTTGAGCCGTTCCACCCTCACTTCTCCCTGCCCCTCAGGGTGGCTCTGATCTGCTCCCTCCGCGAGTGCCCGTGTTGGGGCAGGACAACTCCTGTCCCATCCCAGCCAGGTCAGGGAGCAGCTGACGCCCCAGGCCCCTCGTCACATGGGGAGCTCAGACTCCCCTCGCCATCCCCCCATCCCCTCCTCTCCCCCCGTTGCACGTCTCCTGGCTGTGAAATGGGTGGGGCCCTAGTCAGGTTCCCAGGGACCTTTACCCCCCACAGAGCAGGGGTGGGGAACCTTTGCTGGGTCGGGGCTACTGACCCACAGAGAAATCTATGGGGGGCTGCACACAAGTGAGAAACAGCCCCCCTCCCCTCCCCAGCGTGGGCCCCCAATGCAGGGGGGAGCCCTGACCTTCAGGGGCCGGATCCCCGCCAGCCGGGGCTGCATCTGGCCCCTGCGCCTGAGGCTCCCCACCCCCTCCATAGGGATCTGCACTGGATGGGAGTCTCCCTGGGAAGGGCCTGGCCAGGCCACGAGAGCCCAGGGCAGGGCTGCGAGGCGCTGTGGTTTCTGTGGCTTCTCTGCCCGGCTCCCTGGCTGAAGGGCACCGGCAGCCCGAGTTCAGGCTCTGGGGGAAGCGGTGCGACAGGGAGGCCCCTTGGTCTGATCCAGCTACAGCAGGTCCCCGAGGTTCAGCAGGTCCCTCTCTGCCCTGGCCGGCCGGTTTCCTCCTTTGCTGCCCTGGTCCCGTGTGTGACCTCGCCTGGTCCTGGCTGCTGGGCGGGTTGTTCAGTCTTCAGTCTGCACCATGACACTCCCCGTCTCTGGGCTGGAATCTTCTCTGTTGGGTCGCTGGGTCCAGCCCGCGCCTGGTTCTGAGGTGACGGCAACTTCTCCCGCCTCAAAGCCTGTGGCCTCCAAACTCCCCTCTGGAAGAGCTTCCCGTAGGGCAGGGCGGCCTAGTGGCTGGAGTCTGTAACTGGCCCCTTTTCTCAGGGCAGTTTGGCCCAATGGCCAGAGTCAGCACTTTGCACCTTTTCCAAGGGCAGTGTGGCCCAATGGCAGTGTCAGTACTTTGCCCCTTTTCTAAGGGCAGTGTGGCCCAATGGCCAGTGTCAGTACCTTGCCCCTTTTCTAAGGGCAGTGTGGCCCAATGGCCAGAGTCAGTACCTTGCCCCTTTTCTAAGGGCAGTGTGGCCCAATGGCCAGAGTCAGTAATTGCCCCTTTTCTAAGGGCAGTGTGGCCCAATGGCCAGAGTCAGTAATTGCCCCTTTTCTAAGGGCAGTGTGGCCCAATGGCCAGTGTCAGTACTTTGCCCCTTTTCTAAGGGCAGTGTGGCCCAATGGCCAGTGTCAGTACTTTGCCCCTTTTCTAAGGGCAGTGTGGCCCAATGGCCAGTGTCAGTACCTTGCCCCTTTTCTAAGGGCAGTGTGGCCCAATGGCCAGAGTCAGTACCTTGCCCCTTTTCTAAGGGCAGTGTGGCCCAATGGCCAGAGTCAGTAATTGCCCCTTTTCTAAGGGCAGTGTGGCCCAATGGCCAGTGTCAGTAATTGCCCCTTTTCTAAGGGAAGTTTGGCCCAATGGCGGTCAGTTTCTTGCCCCTTTAGTCCAACCAGTGTGGCCCAATGGCCAGTGTCGGTACCTTGCCCCTTTAGTCAGGGCTGTGCAGCCCAATGGCCAGTGTCGGTACCTTACCCCTTTTCTAAGGGCAGTGTGGCCCAATGGCCAGTGTCGGTACCTTGCCCCTTTAGTCAGGGCTGTGCAGCCCAATGGCTACAGTCCATAAGCTGGCCCTGACTCACTGGGCTGTGCAGGTCCCTGTCCAGGGACAGGAGATGGGGGAGGGGAGGTTCTATCCCCCGCGGGGGGGAGGGGCAGCTCCTCCTTCTCCCCTGGTGCCCCGTCCAGGGCCAGATCGTGTCCATGGCTCCAGTCCCGGCGTGAGGAGGAAAAGCTCCGACTGATGCTCCTACTCCCGCTGGCAGCTCCTTCCCTGCAGGCAACACCGGCCCTGGAGCCAAGCTGGGGGTGGGGGAGCTGGTGCATCCCCGTGGCCGGGGTCCTCCTGTCCCAAGACAGCAAGGGCCTGTCATATGCGGGGCCCGGGACCCAGGGGGCAGTGGGGGCTTGGCCCTGGGCGGCGCCTCTCTAGGGCCCCCAGGGCCAGACCCCTCTGGCCTATCACTGCAGGAGCTGCTACCGCCTCCCCCCCCCATGCCAGCTGTTCCCCCACAGCATCCGGCTGCCCCAGGGCTCCCATTCAGGGTCCCAGGTGTCCGGTGTTCGACCAGACAGTCCAGTTTTTGTGCCCTCTGCCCAGTGAGAACAGTCAGAACTCACCGGGCATGAGCAATGTCGGGACTTTCTGGTTTTCCGGCTGGGCCCCCGTCCAGTCCCGCTGTCCCTCACCTGTTCCCCTCTCCCCCCCCGTCAGGTCTGCTTCCCACTGGCCGCCCCAACCCCCCTCCCTCCCCCGGCCAGCCCTGCCTCCCTCCTGTCCCGTCCCCCCACCCTCATCTGAGATCAAGTGTGTCCAATATTTTTTTTACTCACCTGGTAACCCTACTCCCATTGCAGGTGGGAGCCTGGGCGGGTCATTTCCACAGGGCCCCCGGCCTGGCATCTGCCGGTGTCTGCTCTAGCGGCCCATTGCCTAGCGGGGTCCCTCACCTCTGGCACAGCAGCAGTGGGCAGAGGGGTCAGCCCCCTCCCTGGCCGGCCGGCCGGTGTCCTCGGCTGGGCCCCCGAGGGACCGTCCCAGCTGGGCCCCGGGCTCCCTAAGGGGGGCTGTGCTGAGCTGGGATGGAAGGGAGGAGACGGGGCCCATCAGTGTCCTGCTCCCAACCCCCCTGGTTCAGGAGCCCCCCTCCCCACGTCCCCCCTGCTGGAGCCACTGGGGAGAGGAGCTAATGGGCCCCCCAGCTCCTGGGGCGAAGGGCGGTGGGCAGGGCCCTCCATGGGGACTTGCACCCCCAGCTGGTTTTGCAGGGTTTGGACTGGGCAGTACCAGCCAGGCAGCACGTAGCTACACTGCGGGGGGGGGGGGGGGGTCCGGGGAGAGAGGGAATCCTGGGGCCGGACTCGCTCTTCTTTCGCCGGGACTGTGTGTGGGACAGGCAGCGCCCTGGGATCTGCATGCGCCCAGGCCAGCCCCCTCCCCACTGGCCGCTCCTCCCTTTGCTAGACCCGCTCCCCCCAACTCCATCCCGGCTAGGCCCCTGCTTCCCGCCGGCTGGTCCCTTCCTCCCCTCCCCGCTCCCAGTTCTCCCCCCCCCATCAGCCCTGCTCCTCCCGACCTCCTCCCAGCCAGCCCTGCTTCCCGCTGGCCGGTCTCCCCCACCCCCGATCTCCCTGCACCAGCCCCATTCCCCCAGCCCCATCCCAGCCTCACTCCCCTCCCAGCCAGTCCCCCCTTCCCGTTCTGAGATCACGTGTGTCTGGGAGGTTTTTCAAACCCATCTGGTAACCCTACCAGGGGACAAGGAGGGGCCCATGGCCAGAAAGGAACCTGGCTGGAGCCCAGGCCGGATCATGGGTCCTTATCGTCCCCGGGTCTCCCCTGAGCCAGGAGAAGATGAGCTGGACCCAAGTCTGGCTCAGGCCCGGCTCTGACTCTGTCCTCCCCAGGGGTCACTCCCAGCCCACAGCCCTGCCGCTGCCGCCCTGCAGCCTGTGGGAGCCGCCTGCTCACCCCGGGGCCAGAGAGGCTCAGAGGTCACTCACCTCCCATGCCGGGTGCGGGGGGGCAATTACAACCGGGCTCTGCTGCTCTCTGGGGCCTTGGCTCCCTTGGGACACTCTGGGTGCGATGCAGGAGCTGACACGCTGGGGGGAGAGAGGGGGGGCAGGTCAATAGACCCGAGCCCAGGCTGTGCCAACGAGCCCCCATCCCCATCCCCGGGGCTGGGCCCTGGTGCTCAGGGGAGCGAGTCGGATCCATGGGCCTGGCTCTTGGGAAGGGCCTTGTCTCTCCAGGCTAGGTCAATGTCGATGGATCCCATAGTGGGGGAGGGGGGAGTTGTGAGGGGGAGGGGATGGGATCTGAGGTTCTTGTTCCCAGAACCAGCCAGGCCCTGAGATCAACTTCCACTCCCAGCCCTGACCCTGGAGGGGGAAGGGCCCAACACAGCCCTGCCCAAGGGTCCCCAGTCTCCCCTTTCCCACCCCCCACCCCCAGTGCTAAAGGAAAACAGCCTCCCCCTGCTCGCCCATGCTCACCTCCCCGCTGTCTGAGCGTCCGTGTGGGGCTCTGCCCGCAGGTCCCCCCGCAGGGCCGGCCCGAGGCCAGACCCCGCCGTGCGGAGCCTGCAAAGGAAGAGGAGACGGGGTCACCGCTGGGAAACCTCCCCTCCCCCCACACGGCTGGTGTCCTGCCCCCAGCCAGCACCTTGGGACACTTGGACAATCAGAGCCCAGAGCTGTACAACCAGCCACAGCCCAACCACTGCTCATGGGCACCGCCAGCAAGTGTGTGAGCAGCCCTGCCCCTTAGAGAGACTCGGGAACTGCCCAGAGATAGGTAGGGAGAGAAACAGCTTGATCACCACCTCCTGCCGACACACACACACCTCCCCCGCAAGCCCTGCTGGTCTGGGACTGATCCGTCTGGTCTGGGAATCACAGAACAGTAGAATGGGAAGGGACATTGAGAAGCCATCAAGTCCAGTTCCCTGCCCTCACGGCAGGACCCAGCTCCGTCTAGATCATCCCTGACAGGTGTCTGTGCAACCTGCTCTGAAATATCCCCAGTGATGGAGATTCCGCAACCTCCCCAGGCAATTTGTTCCAGTGCTTCACAACACTGACAGGAAGTTTTCCCAACAGGCAGAAACATTTTCCAAATGTCCAACCTAAACCTCCCTTGCTGCAGTTTCAGCCCATTGCTCCTTGTCCTGTCCTCAGAGGCCAAGGGGAACAGTTTGTCTCCCTCCTCCTTGGGACACCCTTTTAGGTACGTGAAAACCGCTCTCATGTCCCCTCTCAGTCTTCTCCTTTCCAGACTAAACAAGCCCAGTTCTTTCACTCTCATGTTTTCTAAACTGTTCCACATTTTTGTTGCTCTTCTCCAGGCCTTCTCCAATTTCTCCAATTCATTCCTGAAACATGGTGCCCAGAACTGGAGACACGACTCCAAGTGAGGCCTAATCCGCGCAGAGCAGAGCAGAATTCTGACTTCTCCTGTCTTGCTCACCACACTCCTGTTAGTGCCTCCCAGAATCGTGGTTGCTTTTTTTTGCAAGTGTCACACTTTTGACTCCTATTTAGCTTGTGGTCCACTCTGAGCCCTAGATCCCTTTCTGCAGGACTCCTTCCTAGAGAGTCACTTCCTGTTCTGTGTGTGTGACGTGGATTGTCCCTTCCGAAGTGGAGCACTTTGCATTTGTCTTTATTAAACTTCATCCTATTTACCTCAGACCATTTTTCCAGTTTGTCCAGATCACTTTGAATTCTGACCCTTCCTCCAAAGCACTTGCCACCCCTCCCAGCTTCGTATCATCTGCAAACTTAATAAGCGCCCTCTCCATGCCAATATCTAAATCACTGATGAAGATTGAACAGAGCCATCCCAGAACAGACCCCTGCAGAGCCCCACGTGTTAGGCCCTTCCAGCATGGCTGGGAACTATTAATAACGACTCACCGAGAACAGTTTTAAAGAGAATAAAAGGCCGCGAGTCTCCCCTGTCAGTAACCACCCACTCGACCAATCCGCAGCAAGACTTGGAGCTCCGAGGCAGCAGGGGGAGGGGAGAGGGCTCAACAGATGTTCAAAAGGACAGGCCAGGTCACCTCTGGCTCCCAGCGCTCTGCCAGCTCAGCTCTGAGTGAGGCCTCCGACCGCCCCAACACCCACCCACCGTGCTTGGTGGGGCAGGGAAAGGGGGAAAAAGCCCGAAGAAGGCGAGACAGAGGGAGGGGAGGGGGCAAAGGGGAACCAAACTGAGCAGGCTCCAAACCTCTCTGAGGCTCCCACTGTCTCTCCGGGTCCGGCACTGCCGGCCGCAGGGAAGTAGAAAACGCCGATGAGGCTCCTCTTGCCCCCGCCCCTCAGTCCCAATTCTCCATCTGGCCCCCGCAGAGACCCTGGGAAGGGGCCGCGCTGCTGCCAAACCGCGGGAATCTCTGAGCTTGCCCCGGCCTTGCGCCTCTGTCCTGAGTGGCTGTTGTCAGAGTCTCTCTGTGAGGTCATCCCTGTCCCCGATAGGCTGAGGTCCTGCCACAGGCCTTTGCTCCACCTTCCCCTCCCCTGCAAGGCTGATGACCTGGCCCTGGCCGGCCCCTCTGTGTGTTTGAGGGGTTCCCCTGGAGCCCCACTGAATGGCAGCTGGGTCTGGGGCCGAGCGGGCTGGCCACTAATGCCCCAGGGGCTGCTCCCTCGGCCCCACCCAGCTTGTCGGTCCTTAGCAGAGTGTAAGGCCAGACAAGCCCATTTGTGGGTCAGTAAAGGTTGCCCCTCCCTCAGCACCTCAGACATTAGGCCACTGTAACTGGGGGAGGGGGGAATTGTTAACAGGACTGGTGTAAGCACTAGCATGGACACTATAAAGGACCCTTCTCTTCCTAGACTTTAATGTTGGTCCTGAGCTGGAATCAGCTCCTGCTAGAAACTCTTTCACACGGGTGGGACCGACTCCCTGGTAGTTTTTTCCTTCCCCCACATTAACGACAGTTGATATATTGGCAAAGCGCCTCTAGCTTGTCTCATCTGCAGTGCTCAACCTACTTTCCAAAGGAAAGAAGGTTCATTATCCCCATTCGGCAGATGGGGAAACTGAGTCACAGAAAGGGACAGTGTCTTGCCCAAAGTCACCCCACTGGAAAGTGGTAGACCCAGGTCTGTTGAATCCCAATCCAGGGCTGGACATGTACCCCTCGATCAGGAAGTACCATATTAGTGTCCCTCTGAGCATGGGTTCTTCAGCATCTAGAGGCTGGTGACTTATAATAAAGGGCCCCGGAGGAACAGGAAAACATTCAGAGCCAGGGACCAGGGATGACAAAGCCCAGGCAATGGGTCCATAGGAGGAGCAACTAAGAGCATCAGGCTGTCCAGCTTAGGGACGAGGCAGCTACCAAGGGATCTGAGGGGCGTCTAGCAAAGAACGAAAGGTGCAGAAACACGTGGCTACAGAAGTGGGATTGACCTGTTCCCACAATACAAACCAACAGCACAGAGGGAGCAGGGGTGTCAGCGGATGAAGCTAGTTATGCTTATAAGAAGCACATGGGATCTTTTTCAGAGGAGAAGGCAACACACTGTGTTAATTGAGAATAACTAGAGAAGCAGTGAGCATCTGCTTTATAAAGCCAGACACACACACTGTGGCCATGTCTACACTACGAGTTTTCTCTGCAAAAAATATACTAATAAGGGACTCATTTGCATGAGCCACAATCTCATTTGCATATTTTCCTGCAGATCTTGGTGTTCCTCATAAAAAAAAATGATTGATGTTTCTCGGTCTTAAAAAGTTTCAGAAACACTGATTTAGACCTACGGCGCAAATGTGTTCTTCAAAAGAGTGGGTCCACATGGCCAAAGTGCATCAAAACAACCATCTGATTTTTCAACAGAGAGCATCCACACTGATTGGACACTCTCGCATTGTGATTACTGTGGACGGGGTGGCCACCAGGGCACCTATGCTTTTTCCTGGAGACCTCTTCTTTCAAAAAAACTCCCTCTTCCTTGTCCGCACACGTCTTTTTCTGAAAAAGGCGTCTTCCTTCTGGAATGAGGTTTACTACTGTCAGAAAAAACCCTCTGTTCTACCTGTCACAAGAACGCAATTGCAGTGTGGACGTAAGTGTTGTTTTTGCATAAAAACCCTGCCATGTAGATGCACCCTGTGGCTGCTGGAATGGGGTGGGGGATAGGTTGGGTTGTTACTTTCCCTTCTGGCTCTGAAGTTTCACAAAGTTTAAACCTAAAAATGTTCCCTCCAGCTCTGAGCTGGGTGTGTTGAAAGGGTGGGGCTGGGCCGTTGGACTGCAGAGTCCCAAAGCTGGCCTGCCCGTGAAAACACCCTGCCCCTCATGGCTTCTTGCTGACTGAGGGGCTGCTGCAGGAGATCTTGAAATGCTGCAGCCAGGTCAGTTTGATTATCCCCATTTCACAGATGGGGAAATTGAGGCACTGAGAGGGAAAGTGTCTTAGTCACCCAGCAGGTGTTTAGCATCCTATCCAGCAGCCTAGTAACAGGAGTTAACGATCGGTTAGGGCAGGATGGGCAGAGGGGTGCCAGGTCACAGGGTTGATGGCAGCAATGGAGGGGCCGGGGAACAGAGCTGAGAGTGGGACCTGACAGAGGTGCCAGGAAATGAAAAGGGGTGAAATAGAGGGGAAAAGCCAGATCCCCAGGTGGTGCCAATGGAGCCGAAGCTCCCCTGGAGTCACTGGCCAGATGCCCAGCTGGGACACTCTGGATCTGGGCTGATTTACGTGAGCTGGGGATCTGGGGCAGACTCTTCTCTCCCCAGTACTAGGGGAGAGGACTAGAGATAACCGTCCCCAAGGCTCAGCACAGCGTGACACCCCTCAGCCTAGCCCTGTTGGAACAACAAAACCGGAGCTTGGACTCGCTTCTACAGACTGAGGGAGGGCTGGGAGCCAGGACTCCTGGGTTCCATTTTCCATTTTGTCACCAATTCTCGGTGTGATCTTGGGCAGGTGAGTGTCTGTGACTCGGTTTCCCCAGGTGTGACACGGGGATAATGGAGCCGTGCTCTGAGGTTTCCTCCATACCCTGCTCAGAGGGGGACGGCGTCTCGCTGGCAAATCCACTGATGTGCAGAGCTGCAGCCTTGTGAATGAATCTGATTCCCCTTCATCATCCCACAGCTGTTCCCCTCAGCTGGGCCTGACACCGGGAGCCTGCGACACACAGGAAAGGCCCCTGTCAGCACCTGTGGGCCCATCACACTCACTCGACAGCGGCTCTTCCCTGTGCTAACAGGATCCGCAGCTGCCCTGTTCTCCCGTCCAGCTCTGCCCTGGGGCTGCCCCTCCCCACCACTGCCAGGGCCAGCCCAGGGGCTCTAACGGCCTCTCCCTGGCCCAAGCCCAGCTCCAGCTCCCTCCTCCCTGCTGCGCTAGGCCCTGCCCATCTCTCTCCTGCCCCACGGCTCCTCCTTGCCGGGCTGTGCCGACGCTGCCCCTCCTGGTCCCCTCCTGCCTCTGGCTGGTCCATGTCTGCCCCTCTCCTGCCCCCCTCTCTGGGGATCCCCAAGGCTCCGGCCTCACCCCTTTGCTCTGCTCCCTCCACAGACTGTCAATGGACAACCTCAGCGTCACCTCACCCTGAACATCCCTGCTCCTCCTCTGCCCTCCCCGTCCCTGTCCCCTTCTGCCCACACAGGGAAAGTGACTCAAGGAATCTCTCACCGGGTCTGATCCAGCCGGGATCCATCCAGCCAGGTCCAGGCCTTCTCCGGGGAGGGGTGGGACAGTCCCACCCAGAGCTGAGAGGGGCCTTGCGTCAGGTCCTGGAGGGCCTCCTGCAGGGAGTGTGACAGGCACCTGGTGACCAGAATGTTCTCTCGTGTCCAAGTCATCATCAAGTCCAGCACCAGAATTATGGGGCTGTGAGCCTGGCAATCCCCATGTAGACCCTCCCTCCCTCCATCCGTCCCCCTACATCAGGGCTACTCAACTTTGGAAGCCCTGGGGGCCACAGTGATGCTCCGAGCACATGCTGAGGGCCACAACTTAAGCGTGGTTCATAGACATGCAAATCCCTTTTTTCACACCGACAGGCATGAACACAAAGACTACACAACACGCAGGCCCCATTTCAGTCAGTTCTGCTGATATGAACAAAATGCAACAATTCCCCGATTTCCACCCCTATGGCAGCACTTTCACTGA
This sequence comes from Pelodiscus sinensis, assembly GCF_049634645.1. Classification (NCBI taxonomy): domain Eukaryota; kingdom Metazoa; phylum Chordata; order Testudines; family Trionychidae; genus Pelodiscus; species Pelodiscus sinensis. Next base: position 1,666,798 of record NW_027466048.1, read on the forward strand.
GCAATGACAGTCCAGGAATTTAACTCCGAAAATGCGCAGCTGCAGAACAGCATGACATCGATTACTTCTTTGTTCTGGCTTCCTCCTGTGGGCCACACGTTGAGCTCTGCGTAAACACAAACTACACTGCGGGCCACAAACAAACAGGCTGCGGGCCACATGTGGCCTACAGGACGTGTAGCCCTGATCTGCATCTCTCTTTCCCCCTCCCTCTCTCCTGGGCCACCCCTACCAATACGCAAGCTACACAGCCATGTGGGGCACCACGAAACCTGTGGCACCAAATTGCCCCTGATTTCATGGTGCTCTAGGCAGCCACATGGCACGTAAATGGTAGCCCCAGCTCCAGCTGACCTCTTACAAGCTGCACCCAGCAGGGCCGTTACTGGGGGATGCTGAGCTCCCCAGCATCTTGGCCCCATTTCTCCACCCTTCCTGCCCCCATTCCACCACTTTCCCCCAATTGAAATGGCCTGGGGGCTTAGTAGCACCAGAACAGCAGCAGGAGTCAAGCCTGCCCCCTTAGTAACCAGCAGCGAAGCGACCCCTCCCCAGACCACATGGCTCCACCAGTTCCCAACTGCTTCTTGGTACCAGCGACCAGGGGGTGTGTGTGTGAGGGGGTGACTCCGCCCTTTCCCCAAGTCATGCTTCTAGGAGCCTGGCGAGCAGAGCAGACTGGGGCCCCTGCTATCTGCCTCCCCTTCAGCCCTGGGACTGCCCCCCCCCCACACTCTGGCCCCCACAGCTGTTGAGCACAGCCCCTGCCCCAAATGAGGGGAGGTGCAGGTCGGGAGGCACTGGAAGGGATGGCTCTGTCTCTCTCAGGGTGTCTACACTGCAGAGGGTGTTTTTTTTAATGGCCATTTTTCTGAAAAAATCTTCATTTACATCTACATTGCAGCTGTGTTTTTTTTTTTTAAATCATCGAAACAAAGAGGTTTTTCTGACATTGGAAATCCTCTTTCTACGAGGAAGAAGCCCTTTTTCGAAAGAGCTCTATTGCATAAAGGCGTGTGTGGGCGGGGAAGAGGGAGTTTTTTCACAAGAGGAAAGAGGAAGAAGCCCAGGTGTCCTGGTGACCACTCCATCCATAGCAATCCCAGCTTACACGGGAGAGAGCGTCCGTTCAGTGCGGACAGTATCTTTACACTGACCACACAGCTCTCTGTGCTGTGCAGACGCTCTCTTTCGGAAGACGTTATCCGGAGGATCTCTTCCGGAAAAGTTTCTTCTGAAAGAAGCCTGCAGTCTAGACAGAGCCACACTCGCACTCCCAGCTGAGCGGGGTTCAGCACACGCACACAGGGGAGGCTAACAATGGCTTAGAGCTGCCTCTGTCACCTACCCTGTCGCTGAGACTAGTGATTTCTGCTGGGCCTGTCAAAGCTGCCTCAGGAGTTTGGACCCCCCTTAGTAACCAGTAATGGGAACAGGGACGTCCAAACCGAACCGCTGGCAGCTGTGAAACTCCCAGTCCTCAAGTGTGTCTAACCAGGCTCTGTACCCAGGCCCAGCCCGGCAGAGGCAGCCCCAGCAGGGGGTTACCAGCCCCTTTACCAGCTCCTCCCGGTCCCGGATCACCAGCAGCTGGGAGCCCCTCGCGGCGCAGTCGCTGCGGCTCTTGTTCCCGGTTTTATTTTCTGTGGAGACCCAGTAGCACTTGTCCCCGCGCAGCCGCCAGTCCGAGGGGCAGAGTTTGCACCCGGCGCCCCCTGCAAAGACACGGGCACCATTAGTGCTCTGAGGCTCATTCCCAGCTACCCCCTTCCTGTGATGGGCAGGGATGGGGATAAATGGGTTTGAATTAGAGATGTTCAATAGCGGTTAACTGAACAGTCGAGTAACTGCATGAATTCGTATCCCTTACTCGATTATTCTATAGTCAGCCGCCAGTGCGCTCCAGCCCCACTCCCGAGGAGCCCCTTGCCCACCCACCCTGCTGCCTCTGTATCAGAGGCAGCAGCAGAGGTGCCAGGCGGGAGCAGGTCTGCAAGGGGAACCCGTTTAAAAACCAGCTCTCCTCTTGGGACAGCAGCAGCCCCTGTCCAGGGGTTGGGGGCATGGCAGGAATCTGAGCTCCTGGACCAGCAGCATGTGTGTCTATTGGTGGTGCACATCCACACATGCCTCAGTGCACAGGGCATTCTGCACACGGCTGGAAAACATTAGAGCAGGGGTGTCCAAACTTTTTTCAAAGAGGGCCAGATTTGATGAAGTGAACATGCGTGAGGGCCGACCATTTTGCCTGACATTCTTTGAACCATTAAAATTAAATGCAAATTAAATATTTTATGCAAAGAGAATACTTTTCATTTCGTCACATGGATGACAAATCTAAACAGGTGTTAAATCACTCTGCCTTTCATATCTGAAGGCCAGATTAAAAAAAAATCCAAGAAGCTGAAATATATGTCAGGAACATTGTAAAGTACATTACATATTATTGGTAATAAAGGTTGTCTGTCAACTTTTAAGTTCAAAAAATATGAACAGGAACATAACACCAAGTATACATGTTGTGTCCAAATATATTTATAACTGATTTAGACCAACTGACATTAACTGAGATTTTACAATGTATTCATCTCAATACATATGGATTCGTTGGGGGCCATAAAAGATAGATATTGCCAAATTACCTGTGGGGCCGTATTAAACCGGAACACGGGCCGCAATTGGCCCGCGGGCCGGACTTTGGACATGCCTGCATTAGAGGGAACATTGGCGAGGGACCCTTCCAGCAGCTCCACGCCAGCAGGACTGGTCTATCTGGGACCAGGTAAGTACCCACATTAAGATCCCTTTTCACAGCCAGAGTGGCCTAGAAGGTCTTGGAGTAACTGTGGGATAAACTCAGACTAGCAGGGAAGGCTGGAACCAAGGGGTGATGTGAAATGGGGGGGACATGGGCCCAGATGCCAGGGAATGGTGTGTGTGTGTGTGTGTGTGTGTGTGTGTGTGTGTGTGTGTGTGGAACCATGAGACAGTGTCTCTAATAATGAGTTTTGACCCCACCTCCCACCGAAAAAAACCCTGGATCACTTTGTATTACAGCTATTTCAATCTTCCCATGTAATACCAGAAAACGGACACTAGGTGTCACTGCCCCACAGCCAGGCCCTGCTGAGGCAGGTACATTCCCAGCCTGGCTCTGAGTGGGGATGGGGACTAGATCAGTGCAGCCAGCAGGGGGCGGCGTGTCCCTGCCCTGCAGGAGCCCCATGGCCTGGCCCCGCAGCTGGGTTCCCTCTGGCAGTGCCTGGGGGTGGGCGGCTCAGACACACATGAGCTGGGGTTACCTGCTGGGCCGGGCTGGGCCGGGGGGCACAGCTGGGATCGGACACGCTCCAGGCAGGCGCTGCAGGCTGCTGTGCTGGGGTCCCCACTCCCAGGGGCTGCCGGGGTCTGTCCCTTCTCTGACGCCAGGTGGGAAACTGCAAAGCAGCGTTGGGGAGAATGGTGACTGGTCAGTGTTACAGGAGGGTGTTAGACAGGAGAACTGACAGAGCCCTGTGGAGACAGAACTAAGTCTGTTCAGCCTCATCACTTCTGACTCCCCTGGGCTACTGGGTCTGAAAAAGTGGCTGGGACTGAAAAATCAGCTTGAGAGATACCTAAATCCCTTGGGCCTTTCTGCAAACCCAGCCTGTGTTTGCAACTCTCTCAGGGTATGTCTACACTACAAAGTTAGTTCGAACTAACAGACGTTAGTTCGAACTAACTTTAATAGGCGCTACACTAGCGCTCCGCTAGTTCGAATTTAATTCGAACTAGCGGAGCGCTTAGTTCGAACTAGGTAAACCTCATTTTACGAGGATTAAGCCTAGTTCGAACTAGCTAGTTCGAATTAAGGGCTGTGTAGACCCTTAATTCAAACTAGTGGGAGGCTAAGGCTTCCCAGGTTTCCCTGGTGGCCACTCTGGCCAACACCAGGGAAACTCTATGCCCCCCTCCCGGCCCCGGACCCCTTAAAGGGGCACGGGCTGGCTACGGTGCCCGTGCCAGGTGCAAGCCTGCCAGCACCCAGCCAGCAGACCCTGCACCTGGCACGGATCGAGCCAGCCACCCGATGCCCCTCAGCCCTCCCCCTCTTCCCGGGACCAGGCTGGCGGCTCCCGGGAGCTTGCCCTGGACCGCAAGAGGTGGGCACCTGCCTGGGCTAGTGCGGACATCGTGGACCTCATCCACGATCTCCGCACTAGGCACAGGAAGGTGGCCGTCTAGGGCAGGAGAGCTGCCAGACTGGCCACCCAGGAGCAGGAGTGCATGAAAATCAAGGTGGTCCACTGAGACCCCCGACCCTGAGCCCTGAGCTTACAATGGCCGTCCTGGGTCAGACCAAAGGTCCATCTAGCCCAGTAGCCTGTCTGCCGACAGCGGCCAACCCTAGGGACCCTGGAGGGGATGGACCGGAGACAGTGACCAAGTCATTTGTCTCGTGCCATCCCTCTCCAGCCTTCCACAAACTTTGGGCAGGGACACCACTCCTACCCCCTGGCTAAGACTACTCCATGGACCCAACCTCCATGACTTGATCTCACTTCCCTTTAAACTCTGTTCTAGTTCTAGCCTTCACAGCCTCCTGCAGCAAGGAGTTCCACAGGTTGACTCTTTGCTTTGTGAAGAACAACTTTCTGTTACTAGTTTGAAGCCTGCTACCTATTCCTTTCCTTTGGTGTCCTCTAGTCCTTCTTTATGGGAACTAATGAAGAACTTTTCTGGATGCACCCTCTCCACCCAACTCCTGCTTTTAGAGACCTCTATCCTGTCCCCCCTCCGTCTCCTCTTTTCTAAGCTGAGAAGTCCCAGTCTCTTTAGCCTCTCTTCATATGGGACCTATTCCCAATCCCTGATCATTTTAGTTGCCCTCCCCTCTCCCAGCCTCTCTCTTCCCCTCTCCCACCTCCTTTTCCCAGTCTCCCCCAGTTTGTTCAATAAAGACAGATTCCATTTTTGAACACAATTGTCCTTTATTTTGTACATCAAGAAAAGGGGCTAGGGAAGGGTAAGTGGAAGGAGGTGAGGGAGGAATGAGGCACGAGCCCCCGATTGGGAAGGACTGGGCTGGCTCTGCGGGCTTCTGGGGCTGGAAGCTCTCCTGCAGCCCCCCAATTGCCCCCTCTCCTCAGATGGCAGCCTGCGGCAAGTGCAGCCGGGCTGATGGCCGAGTGGTGTGATGTGCCCAGTGTGGGCAGTCCGGGAACTCCAAGCCAGGACTGGTTTTCAAGCGGGGCACCCCTGAGAACTGTCTGTCCGGGGTGGGGGTCGGGACCCTTTAAGCACAGCCCTCAGCTAGCCTGAGACAGCATCTCCACGCTCTAAGTAATCCTCTGATGCCCTGCCGGCACTGCTTCCGGCCATCCTTAAGCCCTGTTCAGGGTCCACTCAATGTGGACATGCTAGTTCGAATTAGCAAAACGCTAATTCGAAGTAGTTTTTAGTTCTAGACGCGTTAGTTCGAATTAGCTTAGTTCGAATTAACTAATTCGAACTAAGTTAGTTCGAATTAGCGCTGTAGTGTAGACGTACCCTCAGTTACTCACCGCTCTCCTCCACAGTGTCAGAGCACCTCAGAGTCTGACCGGATTTAGCCTCCCCACCCCAGGTGAGACACAGCACAGAGCTGTTATCACCACTGTACCACTGGAGAAACTGAGGCACAGAGGGAGGACCAGTCTGGATCCCATGCTGGGGACAGACCATGTGATCTGGCCCTCTGGGGCTGCAGGTTCAATACAATGCAGCTCTCCTCACCTGTGTCGGGTCTCAGAGGAAAGGCCAGGAGACATGGGCGGGGTGTGAGATCGCACAGGAAGCTGAGGGGCTGGGCTGCAGCCCTGAGGGTGTCAGGCTGGTGGTCAGAGTGCCTGGGTCTCTCTGCTGCTACAGTCATTGCTTTGCTCACAGACTTCCTCCCAGGCTGGGATGGGTGCCCCTCCCCTTCGAGTGCTCCCACCTGTGAGGGGCACAGCCTGCCTGCTTAGGACTTTATCTGGCATCTGTCACTTCCCCTCTCTGCCTCTTGCCCACATTCCCTGTGATGCAGGGGAGGATCATGGGATAATTCAAGGATTTTAGGCACCTAAAACTGCAGCAATGCCTGAGGGAGGTTTTCAAAAGCACCTCGGCCCAGCTCCTCAACAGTATCCAGGTGCCTAACTCCCTTGGGTGCTGGGCAGAGCAAAATATTTGGGAACCTAGGCCTTAAGGGCCCAATTCCCATTTATTTCAATAGGCTTAAAACAACCCACTAGGGCAGGGGTTCTCAAACTTGTGATACTACGATCTCCCTGTAAGTTGCTCTCAACCCCCCTTTCAGTTGCTGAAACCACCCTCTAAGTTGCTCGCAAGCCCCCCGGGCTGGGGGAGGGGGTTGGGACCCACAGTTTGAGAAACTCTGCACTAGGGGCATGTTTACACAGCAGCGTCATTTCTACACTTCAGACCCTTATTTCAATACTAGCCAATAGCGTGTCATAAGATGGGATTTTCGGGTCTCTCCTCTTCATCCCTCTCTCTCTCTCCTCCTCCTACTGCCTCCTCCCACTCTCAGCTCTCCTCCGCCTCCTGCCTCTCTCTCTGTCTCTGTCTTTCTCTTCTCCTCCCCCTCCTCCCTCTCACGTGGGGGACCATGGAGCCCAAATGGCCGTTTGGGCTCCGCACTCCCCATGCGGGAGCAAGTGGCGCAAGCGGCCGTTTGGGCTCCGCGCTCCCTGAGCTGCATGGGGTGTGCGGAGCCCAAACGGTCGCTTGCGCCACTTGCTCCCCCTCAGCGGCCCGGCTGAGCGGTGCAGAAGTCAGCTGAGCCCCATGGCAGGAGGTGAAGGGGGGCACGAAGGGGGGCGGGGCAGTGATGCACACAGCCAGGCCCCGCCCCCTGGCCGTGTACGCCACCTCCCCCCTTCCTCTCCTGTCTTGGCGCTTGGCTGACTTCTGTGCTGCTCAGCCGGGCCGCCGTGGGGGAATAAGTGCAAGTGGCTGTTTGGGCCCAGCGCTCCCCATGCAGCACTCCCCATGCAGCACTCCTGGGGAACAGCCAGGGAGGCAACTCGCCACCCAGAGGCAACAGTCAGCATTTCAGCGTTACAGAGTCACAGACATGGGGCTACTATAGATATGACTAGCCAATTAGCCCGGCATAAGACGGGATTTTCAGGTCTCTCCTTCATGTCGGTCTTCTCTTCTGAGCCTCCGGTCTCTCGCTCTGTCTCTCTCTCTCTCCTCATCCTACTGCCTCCCCCACCCCCAGCTCTCCTCCGCCTTCTGCCTCTCTCTGTCTCTCTCTTTCTCTTCTCCCCCTCCTGCCTCTCACTCTCTCTCCGCTCTCCTCTGTCTCTGTAGGGGATGCATGAGTGTGGCGGACAGCACCCTGGGATCTGCATGCGCCTGGGTGAGTCTGGCTCCCCGCAAACCAATTCCCTCTCCCACCAGCCAGTTCCTCCTCCTGATTTCCCATGGCCAGCCTCACTGCCCCTGACTCCCACCCCCAGCCCCCACCAGCTTTGCTTCCCACCAGCCACCCAAGCTCCATTCTCCCCTGGCCAGCTACTGCTGCCTCTGCCCCTCCCCCCAATATCTGCTTCCCCCCCAGCCAGCCCGCTCCTCTCCCAGCCAGTCCCTCCCCCCTCTCGCCCCCGATCAAGGGTGTCTGGGTTTTTTTACACCCTACCCCAGTGACGTACACAGCCAGGGGGTGGGGCCGTGTACATCACCGCCCCGCCCTCCTTCCCCTCCCGCTGTGGCGCTCGGCTGCCTTCTGTACCGCTCATCTGGGCCGCCGCGCTTGCACTGCTTGCTCCCCCACCGCAGCCCAGCTGAGCGGCACAGAACTCAGCCGAGCACCATGGTGGGAGGCAAGAACACCCCCAGAGGCGAGTCTGTAATGCTACAGCTACTATAACCAGTCTGGAACACCCCCCAGAGGCGAGTCTGTAACGCTACAGCTACTATAACCAGTCTGGAACACCCCCCAGAGGCAAGTCTGTAATGCTACAGCTACTATAACCAGTCTGGAACACCCCCCAGAGGCAAGTCTGTAATGCTACAGCTACTATAACCAGTCTGGAACACCCCCCAGAGGCAAGTCTGTAATGCTACAGCTACTATAACCAGTCTGGAACACCCCCCAGAGGCGAGTCTGTAACGCTACAGCTACTATAACCAGTCTGGAACACCCCCCAGAGGTGAGTCTGTAACGCTACAGCTACTATAACCAGTCAGGAACACCCCCCAGAGGCAAGTCTGTAATGCTACAGCTACTATAACCAGTCTGGAACAGCCCCCAGAGGCAAGTCTGTAACGCTACAGCTACTATAACCAGTCTGGAACACCCCCCAGAGGCGAGTCTGTAATGCTACAGCTACTATAACCAGTCTGGAACACCCCCCAGAGGCAAGTCTGTAACGCTACAGCTACTATAACCAGTCTGGAACACCCCCCAGAGGTGAGTCTGTAACGCTACAGCTACTATAACCAGTCTGGAACACCCCCCAGAGGCAAGTCTGTAACGCTACAGCTACTATAACCAGTCTGGAACACCCCCCAGAGGTGAGTCTGTAACGCTACAGCTACTATAACCAGTCTGGAACACCCCCCAGAGGCAAGTCTGTAACGCTACAGCTACTATAACCAGTCTGGAACACCCCCCAGAGGCGAGTCTGTAATGCTACAGCTACTATAACCAGTCTGGAACACCCCCCAGAGGTGAGTCTGTAACGCTACAGCTACTATAACCAGTCTGGAACACCCCCCAGAGGCGAGTCTGTAATGCTACAGCTACTATAACCAGTCTGGAACACCCCCCAGAGGCAAGTCTGTAATGCTACAGCTACTATAACCAGTCTGGAACATCCCCCAGAAGTGAGTCTGTAACGCTACAGCTACTATAACCAGTCTGGAACATCCCCCAGAAGTGAGTCTGTAACGCTACAGCTACTATAACCAGTCTGGAACACCCCCCAGAGGCAAGTCTGTAATGCTACAGCTACTATAACCAGTCTGGAACACCCCCCAGAGGTGAGTCTGTAACGCTACAGCTACTATAACCAGTCTGGAACATCCCCCAGAAGTGAGTCTGTAACGCTACAGCTACTATAACCAGTCTGGAACACCCCCCAGAGGTGAGTCTGTAATGCTACAGCTACTATAACCAGTCTGGAACACCCCCCAGAGGTGAGTCTGTAACGCTACAGCTACTATAACCAGTCTGGAACACCCCCCAGAGGCGAGTTTGTAACGCTACAGCTACTCTAACCAGTCTGGAACATCCCCCAGAAGTGAGTTTGTAACGCTACAGCTACTATAACCAGTCTGTAACACTCCCCAGAGGCGAGTCTGTAATGCTACAGCTACTATAACCAGTCTGGAACACCCCCCAGAGGTGAGTCTGTAACGCTACAGCTACTATAACCAGTCTGTAACACTCCCCAGAGGCGAGTCTGTAATGCTACAGCTACTATAACCAGTCTGTAACACCCCCCAGAGGCGAGTTTGTAATGCTACAGTGTTATAGACTCTCAGACACTGGGCTACAATATATATGATAATGCTGAAATAACATGCAGCCAGAGGACTGCTTACAACTCCGACTCCTGTGACCGTCATTTCACGAGGAATAAGAGTAGGTCTACACTGTACAGCTATTTTGGGACACTGGAGGTATCCTGAAATAGCTACCACACATCATAACAAGCTGCCCATTATTTCAAAATATTTTTCAGACAACAGGTGTGCTATTTCGGCATCCCAGTCACACTCATTCCATGAGGGTTAAGAGATGTCTCAAAATAGCGTGTTATTTTGAAATCTGGTGCTGTGTCGATGCACCAAATTTCGAAACAGCCTATTTTGAAATTCAATCAAAATCAGATATGGAATTTGCATAGTGCAGTCTAGACAGGTATCTTTCGGAAAATAAATCCTTTTCCGGAAGATCCCTTATTCCTGATTTTAAGTAGGAATAAGGGATCTTCCGGAAAAGGGTTTATTTTCCGAAAATACCTGTCTAGATGGCGCTTTTCTCCGGCAAAGCCCCAAGCTGGAAAAAAGCGGCAGCGATGTTCATGCAAATGCCGGGGGTGGGGGGGAATTTAAATCCCCGGGGCATTTGCAATTCCGACTGGTCTCATTAGCATCCCTTTTCTGGAAAAGGGTGCCAATGTAGACACAGCCATAGAGAGACAAGCCCTACCCCAAAAAAGTTACAAACAGTACAGAGAAAGGAGGCATGAACTCCATTTTACATTTGGGAAACCAAGGCTCAGTGTAATTCTGTGACTTGCTCCCAGGTACAGAGGGTATGTCTACACTACCACCCTAGTTCGAACTAGGGTGGTTAATGTAGGCAACCGAAGTTGCAAATGAAGCCCGGGATTTGAATTTCCCGGGCTTCATTTGCATCTTGCCAGGCGCCGCTATTTTTAAATGCCGGCTAGTTCGGACTCCGTGCCCGCGGCTACATGCGGCACGGACTAGGTAGTTCGGATTAGGCTTCCTATATAGCATCTACATAGCAATTCCGTTATCAAAATACATTTGACATAACAGACAGCTTATTCTGATGTCTGTAAACTTCATTCCATAAAGAATAACGTTGATTCCAAAATAGCTATTTCGGAATAGCGGTAGTGTGGATGCTCCACTGCTGCTAATTCAAAATAACTCCTCCCCAGGGCCATTCAAAGTAATTATTCCCCAGTGCCTCCTGGGGGGGTCTAAATCGAGACAGTGCATCCACATTAGAGAAGCCTGCCTTGGACTAATTGTGAGGCTTCCCTGTAGTGTAGACACGCTATTTTGAAATAAGATATTTTGGAATATCTCCTCCGGAATAGCTTATTCCAAAATAAGAATGCAGTGAAGACGTAGCCTCAAGGACAAAACTCTCTTTCACAGAGTCTCTCACTAGGTCTCCCTTGGTGCACCTCCCTCTCTCTCTCACTGCTGTGTGTCTTTGATAGAAAACAAATCAACTGGTAATTCCAATATTTCAACATTTGGTTTTGCCCCAAATTGGGCAAACATTGAAATGTTCGTTACTCTGATCAAAACTTTGTCAGCGCCCTGAACCCCTGCCCTGAATCCCCTCTCTGAACCAGCAGTTTGCCCTCCTGTATCCTGAACCCCCTCCTGAACCCCAAGCACCTGCCCTAGCCCTGAACTGCCTCCAGGAGCCAGCACCCTGCATCCCCTCCTGCATCCCCCCCCCCCGTCCCAGCCAAGTGAAAGGGAGGAAGGGAGGTTGGAATCCCACTTCCTTTTAGCCAGCTCCAGTGTGTGACAGGATCTAATTATCCCTCCATCCCCATGTACACCCATCTACCTGGTTATCTGATTGTCTCTGTGCGACAGCCAAGTGCTTTGCAGTATGAGGGCAGATGCTTCCGCTGTAGCAGGATCACCGCCCTGTCCCACCCCCTCTGTCCTAGACAGCTCGACTGTCGCTCTGCTTGGGGACGATGCAGCACAAGGACAGGGGCATGGGGTTGGACCCCTGCCCCCAGCGGGGTAGCTCGTCTGCAGCTGAGAACCAAGGTACTGGCTGCAAGGTCCTCCCCTGCCAACCTTGGGCTCTGTGTCCCAGCTGGGGCAGGGACTGTCTCTCGCTGCGTCTGTGCAGCACCCGGCATCACAGGGCCCTGATCCCAGCTGGTGTGTGCGGCCACCACTGTTATGAGAACGGACTTTGCTCGTGCCCTGCACTCTGACAGGGATGGCTTCCCAAGGGGTGTGAATCAGGATAAATTCTCTCACATCAGTGCAGCACTTCAGGTAACTCCCAGCAGCTGGATCTGGTCCCAGGGTTGGCAGTCGGGCTGCAGCTGACTGACACGGCCTGCGATTGGGCGAGGAGCCTTTAAGTGCAGAAAACCAGTCTCTGTGCCACTGACCTGCTGCTTGTGAGCTCTGTGGGCTGGGTTGGCACCAGCTGTGGATCTGCCTCCAGTACTAGTGGTGACATAGCTCTGATCCTGCTGTGGCAGCTGCTGACCCTGTGCTCTGAACCCCTCTGTTCCAGCTCCCCCGCCTGCTCCCCTCAGGTACCGACACTGCCTAGTGGCGCTGGGCACCGGGTGCGTCTCTCTGGCCTTGGCTGTGATCGTGCTGAGCCGTGTGGGTAAGTGCCTGGGAACAGACCCATGCCCCGGTCTCTGGGCCTAGAGATGCTCTGTCCCACGCCTGCTGCCTTGAGTGCTGCCTCGGAGACACAGCATCTGGCTTGTTTTCTTTTAAATCACAATTTCTCCCCCTGTTCTCCTTGCAAATTCTTTTCTTTTTGAAACTGATTGGCCAGGAAACAGAAATGGGGAAAAAAAGAAGTGGGATGGGAAGGGAAGAAAAAAACAAACCCACGGGGGAAATCGTACTCTGGGAAACTGGACTGTCTCCCCCAAAGTAAAACAAAGAGGGATCCTGCCCCGCCCCAAAAGGCATTTAAAACCAGGAAGAAAAAGTGAAAATGAAAAGCACAAAGAACCCCCCACATCCCCCGGGATGGACGTCAGAGCCAGGCTGGACAAGGGCTGTCCAGGACCATCCACCCGCTCTGGGCAGAGGCTGGAGCACCCAAGAGCAGTCCCTAGCCTGTGTCCCCAGCCCAGGGCAGACCAGTCAGGGCAGTTGGAGGGACTGGGCCCCAGGGGGGATGAGAAGGAGCAGGGGGCGTGGCCTCATGGTGAAGGGGCGGGGCTAAGGCCCAGCTAACAAACACCCGTGGGTGCCACAGGGAGACGAGGACACAAACTCTGCATTTCAGGACTGTGCACCCTGGGCTCCTCCCCTGCCTCATGGGGATTGTGGGCGAGGGACCCACACCACAAGTGACAGGGCCCGACACTTCCCTTTCAGACAGGCTGTGCCCCTCACCCTGGCATCAGGGCAGTGGAAGGGGAGTTGCCTGTGGCTGGCTGGGAGCCCTGTCCTGGCTGAGCAGAGCCCTTTAGCAGGAGAGAGCCCCTGATGCTGGATGCTCTGACACCCCAACCCCAACCTGAACACCCACAGGGCTGCAGCCTCCAGCTTCCTGTGCAAACTCCCAGCCCAGCCTGACCCCCAGTCGCTATGGTGATGGTCACCAACCCGTCAATCGTGACCAACTGGTCAAATTGCGAGGGTGCGAACAGTCGTTCATGAGCTGTTTGGGAGGCCCCCCTCTGATTTCCCCCACCCCAAGGAGTCCCACTGCCCACCTCCAGTGACAATGGAGATAGTGGCGGCTTCCCGTGAGGTGGATGGGAGTCCAGCCACGCGCCACTTCTGGGGGTTCTGGAAGTGCAGTGGCTGCTCCTCTCCCCCAGGTCTGTGGTGTGCTGAGAACTGGAGTGGCATGGTGTGGTGGGAGGGGGGGGTCTCCAGAGGAGGCGTGTACCAGGGCTTTCCCTCCTCTGGGGAGAGGGGGGAGTCATGCACAGAGGAGGCACACGCTGGGGCTTTCCCTTGGCTCCCAGGAATTGCATCCCCAGGCTGGGCAGGGGCAGCCCCAGGGACTCGCATGCACCTTTCCCACCCCTTCCCCTTCCCAGCCGGAAGCTGCAGCACAAGCTCCCTGCTCTGCGGTGGGAAGGGGCCACAGAAAATTGGCTCGTGTGCTGCTGGTGTCCCGCAAGCTGCAGGTTTCCAACCCCCAAAACCCTGCTGAGTGCTGGCCGCTCCGGGGGAATACGGGACAAAGTCAGAACACTGGGAACAGCTTTTAAATATGGGACTGTCCCCTTCCAGGAACATGGCGCTGCCTCCCCCCCCCCCCCCCCCCCCCCACACACACACACATGAACACCTTGCTTAGGGGGTTGTCAAGGGTGTCAGCTCCCCTGACTGGGGTTCAAAACCTTGAATCCTTCACAGCCGGATACTTGACTGTATGTTTTCATCACAAGGGGGGGACTTTTTTACACTTTGCTCCCAATATCCCATAAGGGCCTGTGTCCTAGTCTCCTGGGAAACAACCCTTGTGTTTTGGGAGAAGTTGTTTATGAACGTCACAGTGAATAGAAATTCATTCATTCATTCAAATGCAGCTTCCATTTTTTCAAGGGAGAGAATATTTGCAACACGCACACACTATCCCGTGAGAACGGAGAAACTCACATAAACCCACCTTCACCAAGGCCACAGAGAAATCTAACAATAAACAATCCTAAGTCTCAACTACGTCTCCCAGCCAGGGAAAAACAACAGACACCTACCAGGTACTGCTGGCTTCTCTGCTCACTGGTCTCCTTTAACCCCAGCAGCTTCGCTCTCCTTTCCCTCAGAGTCGCCACATGGGCCTGGAGTTTTTTCCTGTACAACAGAAATGAGTTAGTGGGTTTATTTTGGAGCGGTGACTATGTTTGTAGGGGGCGTTTTCCCACCCAAGCTGCAAGACAATTCTCGGTCTCCCTAGACAGACTCGGTGGGGGAGGTGATATCTTCCACCTGTTGGTGAGAGAGCCGAGCTTTGGGGCTTTCACAGGGCTCAGCTCTGGGGAACAGACTCTTTCCTGCGCCTGAACATGTGGTGGCCACGAGACTCCCTCCCTGTCTCCATGCCACTCTGGGCCCCTTTGCACACATAGGCCCTTGCCTAGCTATGGGAGCTTCAACCACCGTGTTTTCAAAGCAGAGTTAGTAGAGCGAGCCCCAAACTGTTCCCTACCATGCCTACCACCAAATCAAGTCCAGCAGCTCCCTTAAGACCTCTGTGCTGTATCTGCTGCATGGAGCCTGCTTAAAGGACGCCTTTTGCCTTGTAACTAACACACGCCTGTTGTGTCGGACAAATGTTCTTTTATGCTCAGAGATTAGCTTCTGCATTCTGCAATGTGTCTTCTCTAGCGTCTGCCCTTCCCTTGTTTTCTTGGAGAGGATGCAACAGTGAGCTTGAGGCCCACTCCCCTGGCTCATCCAACTGTTCAGCTAGAACAGATCTGAAGGCGAAAACATAACGGAATGACATTCCATGAGCAAATGCAACCCACCCGTATGGGCAGGGTGCGGTTAAATGGGCAGAGGAGAACGATGCTGCAGAAGATGCGCGGAGCATGAGGAGAGGATAACGTGCATGGAACGTGAAACCAAGACCCAGGAGCAGATCTTGAGGCAGCAAACAGAGCGGCTGACATGCCTGTACAGGCATGGGAGGGGCCGGATTTCTCAGCAACAGTATGGTTATTGCTTGTGGTGCATGGCAGATCGGGGACAGGGCTGTGTAAAATATACAGGTCAGCACATTTAATATGCTCCTACCCTGACATAAAATTTTAGGGCGCTCACGGGAGGCTGCTACAACAATGGGAATGCTGCTTATACTGAGGTCTAACCCAGTCAATAGATGGCAAAACCTTCCCTTTAAACGTCCAAAAGCTCTTTCTACCACCATTCTGCATTTGCTCGGCCTATAGCTGAGCTGCTTCCTACTGATATCCAGGCTGCCTGCGTACTGCTTCAGGGGCCACAGCAAGAAGGGGAGGCTGGGCTTCTAAGAATCACAATTGGCATTTCAATGCCTCCGATGCAAGATTTCCAGGTGGGAAGAAAATTCCACCTTGTACCTTTCTGACTAAACCAAAGTTCCTATAGATGCGCATGTCATGCTCCTTTCCTGACCATCCCATATTGATGCCAGTGAAACGGCCTTTGTGATCCACCAAAGCCCATGGCACCAGCAAGAACTACCACTTCCCAGTTATGAGCTCTTTGGGATAGTGGCCAGGAATCAAGATAGGAATGTTTGTTTCATCTGCCACCCCACCACCATTAGGGAACTGCATTGCAGCAAAGCCATCCACTATGGCCTGCATGTTTCCCAGAATTACTGTCCTTCGTTGCTACTTGGATCACTGGCTGCTTGGATCACAGCAGCCTCCCACCGTCTTATTCCCCCGCTCTGAATTAATTTCCAGCTGACCGGTAGCTGCCTGGCCTTGCTAACTTCCACATGGCTATTACCACTCGCTTCTCAACTATCAAAGCCAGTCTCATTCTGGCACTGCTGCACCTCAGGGAAGGAAACCTCCATGAAAGTCGCCTTATGCATGCACAAGTTTTGCAGCCACTGGTCGTTGTCCCATAGCTGCAGTCCTGCCAGTCTCTGCTTGTCGCCTGGGTCCAGAACTGGCATTTCTCTCTGTCAGAAGAATCGATTGCTGCTAGCATCTCCACTCAGGTGTTTCACTCACCTCTGTGTTCATGGCCTCCACACGTTCTTCTTGCTCTAGCGGCTCCTGGCTAGGCCCTGGACATAAGTTGTGAATTGTTTGCAGTGATGACCATCGCTCTTTACTGCTGAACGGGATCCATGTTTGCCTTGTGATGGTGTCTACCCAGATAACCTGGGGGAAAGAGTGTGAAAAGGTTGTTTGCCGTAAGAACATAAGAATGGCTGTACTAGGTCAGACCAAAGGTCCATCTAGCCCAGTGGCCTGTCTGCCGATAGTGACCAGCACCAGGTGCCCCAAAGAGGCTGGACCGAAGGCAATGATCAAGCAATTTGTCTCTTGCCATCCCTCTCTAGGGATGGCCGTCGACGGAAGCATGTAGATTAGACAGATCGGCATAGGAAAATGAAGCCGCGATTAAAATAATCGCGGCTTCATTTAAATTTAAATGGCTGCCCCGCTCTGCTGATCAGCTGTTTGTCGGCAGATCGGGGCAGTCTGGATGTGCCGCGGTCGACAAGGAAGCCTTTGTCGATCGGCGCAGGTATGCCTTGTGAAACCAGGTTTACCTGCGCTGATCGACAAAGGCTTCCTTGTCGACCACGGCGCGTCCAGACTGCCCCGATCTGCCGACAAGCTGCTGATCAGCTGTTTGTCGGCTCAGCGCGGCAGCCATTTAAATTTAAATGAAGCCGCGATTATTTTAATCGAGGCTTCATTTCCCTTTTTCGAATAAACTAATCTACATGCCTCCGTCGATCTACCCTAATAGATTAGTAATACATGATTTCCCTTTACAGAACCCATGTTGACTTTTGTCCAACAAATTATGTTCTTCTACATGCCTCACAAATTTATTCTTTACTATTGTTTCGACTAATTTGCCCGGTACTGAAGTTAGACTTACCGGTCTCTTGCTATGTTTTTTAATTTGGGGTATACATTTAAGTTGGGCCTCTATTATAGTGTCTTTAAAAAGTTTCCATGCAGCTTGCAGGGATTTGGCTCTAGTCATTGTGCCTTTTAATTTCTGTTTAACTAACCTCCTCATTTTTGTGTAATTCCCCTTTTTGAAATTAAGTGCCAGGGTGTTGGACTGCTGGGGTGTTCTTCCCACCACAGGCATGTTAAATGTTATTATATTATGGTCATTATTCCCAGTCGGTCCTGTAACAGTTATCTCCTGGACCTGATCCTGCACTCTACTCAGATCTAAATCGAGTATTGCCTCTCCCCTGGTGGGTTCCTGCACCAGCTGCTCCAAGAAGCAGTCATTTAAGCCATTGAGAAATTTTCTCTCTGCTTCTCTTCCTAAGGTAACATGTATCCAGTCAACATGGGGATAATTAAAATCCCCCATTATTATAGAGTTCTCTATTTTGGTAGCCTCGCTAATCTCCCTCAGCATTTCAATGTCAATATCGCTGTCCTGGTCAGGTGGTCGGTAATATATCCCAACTGCTAATTTCTTATTATTGGAGCATGGAATTACTATCCATAGCGATTCTATGGAACATGTTGATTCATTTAATATTTTTATTTCATTTGATTCTACATTATCTTTCACATACAGTGCCACTCCACCACCCACCCGGCCTGCTCTATCCTTTCGATATATTTTATATCTCGGTATGATTGTGTCCCACAGATTTTCCTCATTCCACCAGGTTTCAGTGATGCCTATTATGTCAATCTCCTCCTTTAATACGAGGTACTCTAGTTCACCCATCTTATTAGTCAGACTCCTAGCATTTGTGTAGAAGCACTTTAAAAATTTGCCACTGCTTATTTGTCTGCCCTTCCCTGATGCATTGGATTCCTCTGTATGCGGTTGTTTGTCTGCTCTGGCCTATGGTTTGTCGTCTCCCCTCCTCTCTTTCTGACTATAGCTTAAAGAATCTCTATCGATGGATTCTCCTCTAAGAGAAGTCTCCATCCGATTTACGTGCATCTCCGCACCAATCGGCTTTCCCCCATCTCTTAGTTTAAAAACTGCTCTACGGCCTTTTTAAGGTTTAGTGCCAGCAGTCTGGTTCCACCCTGGTTTAGGTGGAGCCCATCCTTCCTGTATAGGCTCCCCCTCTCCCAAAAGTGTCCCCAGTTCCTAATAAATCCAAACCCCTCTTCCCTACACCATCGTCTCATCCACGCATTGAGACTCTGAAGCTCTGCCTGCCTACCTGGCCCTGCGCGTGGAACTGGAAGCATTTCCGAGAATCCCACCATAGAGGTCCTGGATTTCAGTCTCTTTCCTAGCAGCCTAAATTTGGCATCCAGGACATCTCTCCTACCCTTTCCTATGTCATTGGTACCTACATGTACCACAACCACCGGCTCCTCCCCAGCACTACACATAAGTCTGTGTAGATGCCTCGAGAGATCTGCAACCTTCGCACCAGGCAGGCAAGTGACCATACGGGTCTCCCGGTCATCACAAACCCAACTATCTATGGGTATGTCTACACTACAAAGTTAGTTCGAACTAACGTTAGTTCGAACTAACTTTCATAGGCGCTACACTAGCGCTCCGTTAGTTCGAATTTAATTCGAACTAACGGAGCGCTTAGTTCGAACTAGGTAATCCTCATTCCACGAGGATTAAGCCTAGTTCGAATTTACTAGTTCGAATTAAGGGCTGTGTAGACCCTTAATTCAAACTAGTGGGAGGCTAGCCCTCCCCAGGTTTCCTTGGTGGCCACTCTGGACAACACCAGGGAAACTCTATTGCCCCCATCCCGGCCCCGGACCCCTTAAAGGGGCACGGGCTGGCTACGGTGCCCGTGCCAGGTGCAAGCCTGCCAGCACCCAGCCAGCAGACCCAGCACGTGGCACGGATCGAGCCACCCACCCGATGCCCCCAGCCTTCCCCCTCTTCCCGGGACCAGGCTGGCGGCTCCCGGGAACTTGCCCTGGACCGCAAGAGGTGGGCACCCGCCTGGGCTAGTGCAGACATCGTGGACCTTGTCCACGATCTCCGCACTAGGCACAGGAAAGTGGCCGTCTAGGTCAGGAGAGCTGCCAGCCTGGCCACCCAGGAGCAGGTTTGCATGAAAATCAAGGTGGTCCACTGAGACTCCCGACCCTGAGCCCTGAGCTCACAATGGCCGTACTAGGTCAGACCAAAGGTCCATCTAGCCCAGTAGCCTGTCTGCCGACAGTGGCCAACACTAGGTACCCCAGAGGGGATGGACCGAAGACAATGACCAAGCCATTTGTCTCATGCCATCCCTCTCCAGCCTTCCACAAACTTTGGGCAGGGACACCATTCCTACCCCCTGGCTAATACCACCACTCCATGGACCCAACCTCCATCACTATATCTCACTTCTCTTTAAACTCTGTTCTAGTTCTAGCCTTCACAGCCTCCTGCAGCAGGGAGTTCCACAGGTTGACTCTTTGCTTTGTGAAGAACAGCTTTCTGTTACTAGTTTGAAGCCTGCTACCCATTCCTTTCCTTTGGTGTCCTCTAGTCCTTCTATTATGGGAACTAATGCAGAACTTTTCTTTATGCACCCTCTCTACACCACTCATGCTTTTATAGACCTCTATCATATCCCCCCTCAGTCTCCTCTTTTCTAAGCTGAGAAGTCCCAGTCTCTTTAGCCTCTCTTCATATGGGACCTGTTCCAAACCCCTCATCATTTTAGTTGCCCTCCCCTCTCCCACCCTCTCTCTTTCCCTCTCCCACCTCCTTTTCCCAGTCTCCCCCAGTTTTGTTCAATAAAGAGAGATTCTATTTTTGACCACACGTTTTCTTTATTTTGTACATCAGGAAAGGGGGCTAGGGAAGGGTAAGTGGAAGGAGGTGAGGGAGGAATGGGGTACGAGCCCCCGATGGTGAGGACTGGGCTGGCTCTGCAGGCTTCTGGGGGTGGAAGCTCTCCTGCAGCCCCCCAATTGCCCCCTCTCCCCAGATGGCAGCCTGCGGCAAGTGCAGCCGGTCTGATGGCCGAGTGCTGTAATGTGCCCAGTGTGGGCACTCAGGGCACTCCAAGCCAGGACTGCTTCGCAAGCGGGGCACCCCTGAGAACTGTCTGTCTGGGGTGGGGGTCGGGTCGCTTTAAGCACAGCCCTTGGCTAGCCTGTGACAGCAGCTCCATGCTCTACGTCCTCATATGATGCCCTGCCGGCACTGCTTCCAGCCAGCCTTAACCGCGGTTCAGGGTCCACTTAATGTGGACATGCTAGTTCGAATTAGCAAAACGCGAATTTGAACTAGTTTTTTAGTCTGGATGCGTTAGTTCGAATTAGCGCTGTAGTGTAGACGTACCCCCATTGGCTGCCCAGGGCCCTGGCTTTGCGAGAGTCTCGGAACGTCTTCCCAGGTGTCTCTGGGCTGGACTCTGCTACGGAAGCTGATGTCCCTTGTGAATACCCACCCCACGGCCCAGCCCCGGCTCCAAAGAGCTGCTCCCGTGTGTTGTACGT
The DNA here is from genome assembly GCF_049634645.1 of Pelodiscus sinensis. Classification (NCBI taxonomy): domain Eukaryota; kingdom Metazoa; phylum Chordata; order Testudines; family Trionychidae; genus Pelodiscus; species Pelodiscus sinensis. The sequence goes on from NW_027466048.1 coordinate 1,687,365, forward strand.
ACCGTGGCAGGATGAAGAGTCCTTCTGTGTCGGTGCCGCTCCCTAATCAAAACGCACCCCACACGAGGTTCGCAAGCTTCTGCAGCCATTTAAAATGTTCATTCAGGACGATCGCTGTGGTCCTGTCTGATCTTAAAGGCACTTCCTGGAAAGCTGAAAGAAAGAGGAAATGGCTTGGAAAACTCACAGAGCTGCTGTCACAGGTGGCTGGGAAATCTTTGCTTCCGAATGGCCTTTGCCACGGGAACACGACAGCAACCGTAACTCTGGCATTTAGGTGCAGAGCCGCAAAGGGGCGTTGGCTCCTAACTTCTACCGAATCCTTTGTGCAATTGTGCCACCTTCAGTGCTCCAGAGGTGGCAGGGAAAGGTGTTTCCTGGGGGCCCGCACGGGATGGCCTAGGAGCCAAGAACCCAACTCTGGGTGAAGGTCCCTGGCCTACAACCTCTCTAGTGGAGGGGAGCAGGTGGTGGAACTTTTTGTGACAGAGGGTAAGAATCCTTCTCCTCCTCCTACTGACTAGTCATCTTCAGTTCTGGGCGGCCTCCCTTGAGAGCCTTTGTGTTCTTATCCCCATTTTACAGGTGGGGAAGGTGAGGCACAGAGTTGCTCCTGGTGGCTCAAATCTCCTGACTCCCATTCTTACATTGACCAGCAAGACCATTCTTCCCCCTTAAGCACTGTCCCCAGACAGAGACAGACACTGGGGCAGCTGTGTTCAGGCCTCATACTGCCCACAGATGCCCGAACGCCCAGAGCTGTTTCCTTACCTTCACACAGGCGGAAGATGCCATCTGCACTCACTGTCTCCGCCAACAGGTAGACGAAATGGTGGATGGTCTCTCCTAAACAGACAAGGAATACCCCGGAGCTCAGGACTTTTCAACATCATCCCTGAAAATTGCTAAAGATTCAGCCATTCCCACAAGACAGCCCTTGGGAAATTCAATACCCGGCCCTTCGATGTGGCACGAAGCACATGGGAGAAAGCATCCGACCCCAGAAGTCACTGAAAGGCCGATTGCAAAGGAGACTGAAATTACATCTTGCTGGTTTCCTGGAGATGTGGCCAAAAAGTTGTGGGCAGGAGAAGTTGGAAGGGACCAAATGGCAAAGTGGCTCCCTCCAGCTTGCAGTAAATGTGAATTCTGGCACACGCAGATCCCCACTGTCGGATTCTGGTGCTTGTCAGGCAGGGTGCGTTGATTTAAATCAAGTTTCCCACTGGTATTACTTTTCAAATTTCTTCAAACACTAGTGCAAATCTCCTCAGTGACACATCGTAATTTATAGCTGGGAGTAGCATTTTACACCAGCTAAGAGAGCACCCTGTGTGTCATTCTGGTAGATAACCTGACTTCTGTTAATTTAGGAAATAGCACATGATCACCAGTGTTAAGCTGCAGACCTTGAAGCAGCATGTTAGGGATGGGAAGGACTAAATCATACACAAAAACACAATAGGGCTGATATTTTATTCAACTAACTTCCATGTTATATCCATGTTTCACATTTGCAGTTGCAGGAGGCTCCTGAGTTGCTGGCTGATGCTTGTCCTGAAACCCCTTTCGGTTCATGTTCATTTTTTATTAATTCAAACAGACGTGTCCCCAGAATGCTAAATGTGCAGTGTCCTTACGACTTCTGCAGGGAGCTCTCCTCTTCCCCCCTCCCACTGGCATTGTGATGCAGCTCTTAAGCCAAGTGACCCAAAAAGCTAAGTTGTGCTTGGGAGACACTTAATTTGGCTGTAAGCCCACTGAAAGACGTATAGCGGGGGGGACCTTTGGGAAAGCTGAGTTCTGCCTGGCCCAGGCTCACCACCACACAAGCAGAGAACAAAACATATCGGATCCGGGCTATGTCTGTCTGTGCCCATGTGTCTCAGCGGGATGACAGACAATGAAAGCCCAGAACTGACAAGGAGGAAGAGATGCTGGTTAGGCTGGAGAGACTAGAGCCATTAATGCGATTGGATGAGACTGTCGGGATGGGCAGCGCATGTTTGTGATAACATCGTAACCTATTGAACTGATTGTTCAATGAAACTAGTGAAAATTCCCCCTGGTCCCAGAGAACGGAGTGGGAAGTGGAAAAAGAGCTTTGAAGGAAGCCCGGGAAAAGCTCACGTGGGTTTGCTCTGCTTACCGATGAACAGGGCTGCAGAATGTCGGATGGACGGCTGGGAGCTTTCCAGATACTTTAAAGCCTGGAACAGGAGCCTGGGGATGTTCCTCTCGTTATTCTCCATCTAGGAACAGAGCAGGGAGAAATGCTCAGTGCAGACAACGTGATCTGCCCACAGCGGGCAGGCCAGGGCTGCTGAAGCTCAGAGGGAGGGCAGGGCAAGAGCCAGTAGGAGCCCAGACGATGGAGCTGCCCCTCTCGGAAGGGCCGGATGCAGAGGGTGCCCAGCAGTCCCAGTGTCCTAACCCCACAGGGCCTGCAGGGCAGCAGGGGAGTGGAGGGCAGGAGCAGGGTGCACAGCCGCTGTGCCCACCCCACAAGCAAAAGGGGCAGGACCCCACGGGAGCCCTTCTAGGAGGGGCTGCCTCTGATGTCCCTGCGTGACGAGCGGGGTGGAGAACCCCCTGGGTGCTCGGGGGGTGGGGCTAGAAAGGTCTCCCTGAGCTCCCCACTCACTGCTCTGCGGGCCCAAAGAACACACCTACCAGGCACTTCCCGACGCACGGCAAGAGCTGCGAGGAGCCGTCCCAGGCCAGGCTGCAGAAGAGACTCTTCCGATTGGCCCAGCCGAGGAACACGGCGCAGCGGAAGAGGGTCACTTTGCAGCTCTGCAGCACAAGGGGAGAGCGAGGGGCCTCGCTGAGAGAGGGAGCGTCTGGGGCACGTCCCCTCCTCCCTGCTCCTTGGGCTCCTGCTCTCGCTGCCAGGGGAGGTTCCTGCCCCTTGTTCCCAAAGGGAGGCTGCTCAGGGGAGGGGCTGAGAACTGGCTGGCGAGAGCCGGACGGGATCTCCACAGCTCAGCCCTTCTGCGCAGAGACGGCAACGGCAGCGCCAGGCCGCTCTGGGACCCCAAGGGGTCTGAGCCCAGGGGCCCTCCCCTGTGGCCCCTGCACGTCCCCAGTGGCCCTGGCTGGGCAGGGGCTCTGGAGACGGGTGGGGCCCAGGGGACTCTGGCGCTTTGCTCTCTGGAAATACCGAGCGCGGCACTTACCAGGATCACGCTCTGCTCCTCGTCTGCCAGGTGGAGCAGCAGCGGGAGCAGGCAGCTGGTGAGTTCCTGCTGCACGGCCAGTTTGTCTGGGTCCTTCACCCCGCTCAGCATGGTGCCCAGCAGGGAAATGGCGGCTGAGCGGACACTGCCCCTCTCCTGGCAAGGACACGCGGGGGCGGGGAAGCCGGTGAGAGCCGGGCCGTGTCCCTGGCCACAGAGGCTGCTCTGGGCTCCCCTCCCGGGGCCCTGGGGCCTGGCGCTCATGCCTGCCCCCTTGGGGAGCAGCAGCAGGCGGGGGAGGATCTGGGGACAGGAGGTTCGGGGGGGAGGCTGCAGCAGGGCTGGGAGCTTGGTGCTCAGGTTGGCCCAGAAGGGCTCTGCCAGGGAGGGGGCTGCGTCGGAGACGCCCCACCCTTGGCAGGGGCCCCCTTGGGTGCTGCGTGGCCGGCCTGAGGGGGGAAGGGGCTGGGCAGGGACATAGCAGGGTGGCAGGGAGAGGAGGGAGGGGGAATGTGCTTCTCCGGGGTTCCCAGCCTTACGTGGTCAATGAGCAGGCGCAGGCTGGCTGCCATGTCCTGGGAGATGGAGCCAAGCCCCTCCCCGGCGAGCAGGTAGATGGCGTCTGCCGCCTCCGTCATGGCCTCCAGGACGGTCCTTGCGTCCGTGGCGCAGAACATGGCGATGGTCCCGGGCAGCTGGGCCCATATCAACTGCCCCTGTGGGAATGCAGAAGGCAGCTCCCCACTGTCCTGGGACGCAGCCTGGGGCAGGGGCTGGACCCTCCCTCCCCATCGGCCAGTCCCCAGAGACGGCCCAGCCCCCAGCCCCCAGCAGGGGAGAAAGTCTTTCTCCTGCCGCTCCGCCAGGTGCTTTGCACCCCTGGCCCTTGAGCAGAGCCTGCCCTGTCGCCTGCCGAGAGCCGCTCCAGGCCCCGCCCACCGAGCTCTGACCCCGCCCCCCGACTCCTCTGCCGTTGCCAAGTCTGGGCTTTGTTGCCCGACTCCCCTCCCCCCACTGCCCTGAGTGACGACCTGAGTCTCCTTCCCCTCCCCACTGCCTCCACTGACCATGCTCTGCCAACGCGCGGGAGCAGGGACACCCCCTCGTGCCTGGTTTGCTCAGTAACGCACCCCCAGGAACTGGGCGCTGGGAGCACCACAGGCATCCTCGGTCCCCTGGTGTCAGATCGGGGCTCCCCAGGGCACCGCTGAGAGGCAAGTCAAAGGCAAACTCCTCAGAGACAGGGCGACTTCCAGCCCACGACTGGGGCCCTCCCTCTGAGGCACCAAACCAGCCACACAGAGCACTGCTGTTCCCCACACTGGCTGGCCAGCAGTCACCCAGCAAGCCCTGAGATGTGCCCTCACCTTCCCCGGCCAGAAGAGAACACTGGCCAGGCCTCGCAGACAGAGCCTCCGTATCGCAGGGTTGTTGTCTCGGGTCCATTCCATCAGGTGTTCCTGGAGGTCTGATTTGGTGACAGTGCTGAGGATGGAAGGACTCTGGAGAAACTGGAAAGAGAAAATCAGCGTCAGGCTAAGGAGCAGAAATCTGCCTTTGCTCTGTGCCTGCCCCATCATCTTTGCCAACTGGCCACTTTCTGCTGCACAAAATCTCTGGAGAGAAGGAGCCAGTGTCTGGTGTTTGAAATGGTCCATTCCTAGAAGGGCAACTAATCCACAAGCGCCTAATGAACTCCAGGGACAGAGGACTCTCTGGGCACCGCTAAGCGTCCTGGGCAGAGCGCTGTGGCAGAGGAAAAAGAAACCCCAGGGGAAGGCGAGGAGAGAGGCCCGGGCTTGGGGTGCTGGAGAAACATCTCCTCTTGTCACATGGTCCCAGGGAGGTGCATGCAGCCAGGAGCAATCTCACCCTGCCCCCCTCCACTCTGCCCAGTCCCGCTAGTATCTGCGTGGGCAGAGGAGCTGGCTGGCTGTGAGATTGCTGAACCGCTGGCCATGGGCCCCAGCCCCTATTGGCCCAGGAGGGGTCTGAGCTGCTCTGCACAAGCCCACGTGTGCCAGGCCGCTCCGGACTCTCACCTCAGTGCAGAAAGTCAGGGCGATTTCTCTCAGCGCCTCCTCCTCCTCCCGACTCTGCACGATGGCGATGGCCTCTCTGAGAACCACAGGGACCTGTGGGTTCCGGTGCTCGACCATGGTTCTGGAAGAGCAAAGGGAAAGTCCCCGGGATTACCAAAGGGAGAGACAGTCCCTCCCCCATTGCGGGGCTGAGAGGGCCAGCTGGGGCAGAGGAGGATCTCCCACCCAACTCCCATTGCCCAGACAGGCCGCAGGAAGAGGAAACTTGAGACTCCTACCTTGCGATCAAGCCCACCCCTCGGGGGAAGTGATGGCGGGAGGCGATCATTTCCCAGCCCTGCTGTAACTGGATACTGACAAATTCCTTCCAGTATCTGGGCATGGAAAAGAGGGTCTTCACGGCCTCCAGGGACATGCTAAACTCAAAAAGAAAAAAAAATCCTGGTGTCAGAAATCTACTGCAGCCCAACCCGCTCAAGGCCTGGGGAACAAGGCATGGTCAGCAGTAGCCGGTTTCCCCCGGGATGGACCCAGCACCCTGTCGGGGCTCACTGAGGTTTTGGCAGGTAGTGACACTGCAGCTTCTGCAGATGCTCGGTGCCCTCGCTCCCAATGGTCCAACACCCGACTCTTTGCTGGGGCCGGCACCAGGTCACTGGGCACATGGGCCAGATCCTTAGTTGGTGCGAGGGAGCAAAACTCTGCCCGTTTGCAGCAGCTGAGGTGCCTTCGGGCTCCCCGGCTCCCCCCAGGGGAGTCCACACGGAATCAGCTTCATGGTCCCTCTTGCTCCTGCCTGCCTGTGACACGGCCCCCCTGCCGGGCCGGGCCCCTGTGCTGCCGGCCTTGCTCTCTCTGCATGTGCTCTGGCGACCCTGCCCTGGGCTGGGGCCTTGTGGGGCCGAGGCCCTAACACTTCGGCAGGTGGCGCATGGGGAGGTACCAACGTGGTCCCTGCCTGTGCTGGGAAGGAGCCGGCCTGTAGGCAGGGTCAGAGGAGTAAGCGTGACTCACAAGCACACGGGTGCCCAGCACCGCTCCCCCCAGACAGACCTGCCCAGAACTGCGCCTGGGCTCCGCAGGGGCCGTGTGTGACCTGCGGGTGCAGCAGATCAAATCTGTTCTTCCCCTTCCTTTCTGCCGTTACCTCAAGGGGCTGAGGCGGCTGGATCCCTCAGGGCTGGATTTCTGGCTGGCCGTCCAGGTCCCTGGCAGGCGCAGGTCCAGCACATGCTGCACCTGCCTGACGCAGAGGAGGAGCAAGTGGGGAAACATTTGCAAGATGGCTTCTCGGTATCCCCACAGGAAAAAGATCTCATAGAGCGTGTCCATAGCCTGGAGTCAGAACGAGACAGAAAAGTCACTGAGCTGACCCCACCTCCCATCCGCTCCCATGGCATTTTGCTGTCATGCTGGTGCCGTTTCTCACATCCTTGTGGCTTATGAGGAAGGAGGGTTAGTTCCTCAGGGGGAGGGGAGATGTGATGGCCCCTGACCCGTCTTCCATTGCTAGAATGGGCGCAGAAGGGAACCTCTTGGAAAGATCAGAAGAGTCCAGCTGACATTATTCCCCATTATCTCTCTCCATGGCCTAGCCCTCGCCCTTCGCCTTCCCAGGCCTGACCGGAGGGGGTGACACCATCATGAGGAGACCCAAACTTCTAGGCGCATGTACAGGGCATCCCACGATCCCTCTGTTGCCTGAGTAACTCCAGTGCCACAAGCAGCAGGGAGCCGGGGCGATGCCGGGAGGTCGATGCAGTTTCAGTCCAGACCCCACGTTGCTCCCGGCGACTGACTTTCCAGCAGCTCATGGTTTGCAGGTCCTCGTTTTCACTCCCCCATCGTGGCTGCTTGTGTGTTCTGGGCCTGTAGTAAAAACTAAGTGTGCTTCTTCCCCTCCATTGCTTAAGCTCGATACAGAGGATGAGACAACCTGACTGCAGAGGAGTCATCCATAACTATCAATGAGTACCCCTACTCATGAGAAGATGGGATAATTGGCAGATTGACGAGCCTTAGAGCGGAGCAAGCCCCCCGAAAGGACGACTGACAACAGGATGAACCTTCGAGAGATGTTCTGGGAACACTCACATCAAAACATTCAGATAACATTCCGGTCACAAGCTGACAGAGCGAGATCCATGGATTTTAACAAGAAGGAGGAATATATAAAGCAGGGCGCTTTGCTATGGAACTTTGCGTTCGTCTGCCACACTATCTGGAGAGGAGTATCAGATCGATCGACCGACAAGGCCCTGCTCCCCCCTGTGTTCAATCTACCTGGCCACTAGATGGACACAGACTCTGGACTGGTAACTATATCATCTGGCAGAGCTGTGTATGCATGATGTTTTGTGTGTAGGTGTGTGTTTGAAAAGCATAAGCAACTGTTGTATTCTCAATCAATGCGGCGTACTGCCTTTGCCCCATAAAAGATCTCGTGTGCTTCGTTTAAGCATAACAGCGTAGCCCACTAGCAGGAGGGTAGACTAATGGCTTGTGCTGCTCTTCTAGAAGGGTGCCACCAGATCTAAGTTCCTTGCTGATCTCAAACCAGGACCCCTGGGGCCAGCACTGAGGTTGACCATCTCCCTGGCTTGTGTCTGCCCCTTGCTGCCAGGCCTTGGAGGGTTGGGTCACTCCTTTGCTCTTGGAGAACATCCCCCCAAGATCCCAAACTACTTCACCAGGGTCAATGGGAACTTCTGCCGGGTCGGGTTCCAATCCTCCTGCCCCAGTTAGAGGGACCCCGACCGTGCTGCTTCTTTGACTCTCCCAGGGTATGTCTACACTACCCCGCTAGTTCGAACTAGCGGGGTAATGTATGCATACCGCACTTGCTAATGAAGCCCGGGATTTGAATTTCCCGGGCTTCATTAGCATAAGCGGGGAGCCGCCATTTTTAAATCCCGAGGTGTACCGGTAGTTCGGAATAGGCACCCTAGTCCGAACTACCTAGTTCGAGCCCCGTGTAGCCGCGCTACACGGGGTTCGAAGCAGCGGGGATTTAAAAATGGCGGCTCCCCGCTTATGCTAATGAAGCCCGGGAAATTCAAATCCCGGGCTTCATTAGCAAGTGCAGTATGCATACATTACCCTCCTAGTTCGAACTAGGAGGGTAGTGTAGACATACCCCCCGATGCCCCGGCTTGGGGTCTGGCTTCCCTGGCTCCTCTGAGGCCACGTAGTCCTCAAGCAGGGAGACAGTTTCAGCGAGGGCACCGGGCGGTGTCGCTGCGCCCATTCCTGCCTGCCCCCGGCAGGATCCGTGTCACGGGCGCGATCACAGAAGACTCCTTGGGGGCGTTTCCCAGAGCGCTGGCAAAGCCGCTGACACTCGCTTCTTGGCACTCAAGAGCTTCTCGCTACACTGTCCTGCTGGGCCAGGTCTCCTGGTCTCCCCCAGCCGAGGCACAGAGCAGAGACCCTCCCCCGCCCCCAGAGCTATACAGACATTGAGTCTATTGTGGTCTGAGGTCACAACTGTTTACACAACGCTTGATAGTGAACAAAAGTGATTTTATTAAGCACTAGCTGTGGGATTTATGTGTTTGCAAGTGAGAAAGGGCAGAGCAAAGTGAATTACAAATGTCAAATAAGAAGAAACGCATCCGTAGTTTTAACACACACTCGAGCCTCTTACAAACACACCCTCCAACTGTTCTTATTGGGTTAAAACTCCCAGCAAGGGCAGGTCTTTTCCCTGGGGTCTCTGGCTCTCTCTCTGGGGAGTTCTATGCCTGGCACAGACACAGGGGCAGCTCACTTCTCTGGGGTTCATAAAAATCACTGTGGATGGGAATGTGGAACACTCTCCCCACCTTCTATGGAAAATTACTCGCTCAGACGTTACCCTTTGCACTTTGGGTATGGAAATGAAATGAAGTAAGAAAAGATCATGAGTAAATAAAGGGGGAAAGGGAATCTAGTCGTCAGGTGGGTATTTTTCTTTACTTTTGGCTGGTTTGAATTGCTCTGTGTGAATCTTTTTTTTTAAGTTTTCTTGCAGGTCCCCACGTTCTGTGCTCAGAGTGGAGATCAGCCCTGGCACGTGGTGTCCCGACCCTGCACTGGGGCTGCAGAGGTGAAGCCTGGCTGCCTAGCAGAGAAGGTCGCACCCCCACAGGCGTGCTGGGCGGGCTCCAGCTGGAGGTAGCTAGAAAGGCCGGTGGAGCAGCTCAGACAGGGCAGAGGCCTACGGGGGCAGAGGTGCCGCTGGGGCTCCCGAGGAGAAGCACATGTGCACCCGGACGCCGTCACCAGTCAGCAGGGAACCGCAGCAGAAGCCCCGGTTTGGAGGAAAGAGACGGCGCTCAGGATGGGAGAGAAGCTGGCAGGAAGCAGCCCAGGGCGGGTAGTTGAACCCCGGGTGCTTGGCGTCTTTCGGCTGGATTCCCCACCCAGCTAGTGGTGCCCCACTCCAACGCTGACAGGGTGCACTGGGACTCGGTGGAGAGGGTGGCCTGGGTCCCCCTGCCCCTCCACACCAATCCCACCAGGAGTTCTAACACACCTCTGGCTGCTAGGCCTGTGTGAAGGGAGCTGCCCTGTTGATGTGGAGCACAGGGAGTTAAGCCCTGTGTGCAGGGAGCTGCAGGGTTGATTTGGAGCATTGGGACGCACACGGGGTTGAGCTCCAAGTGAGGGGCCTCCGTGTTCGGTGGCGAGTTCGCTACGTGACAGCTCCAGTCTCACTTACGGCCAGAGACACGCTGCGGCTCCTCTCCTCCCGGTGGCTCTTCCGGAGCTTGTCCAGCAGCTGGTGCAGCACGTGCCGGGAGAGCTGTGCTTCTTCCCCCAAGGCCTTCCACAGCTCCCTGGCACCTCTGCAAGGTCAGAAACCGAAATCAGAGGGTCCCTGCTTGCCCCCCCTTGTCTCCCCAGGGAGAGGCTGGGAAGGCCGGCGGGAAAGGGGGCCTTAGAGGAGACGCCCGGGGGCTGGAAGGCTGAGGCAGGTGAGTCCCTTCCGCGAGCTCTTCATTTATTCCCTTCCCCAGAGGCCTCATTGCTCCTGCAGCCTGTGCCGCTGCTTCCAGTAACTGCCCTGGGGCTGCGCACAGCGTGACACCACCCAGCCCAGCCTGCACCAAAGGCTGCTCGGTGACATTTACGCTGGAGTCACGGCCCAGGGATGCTCCCCATAGCCTGGTCCTGCCCCTCTGGTGGAGCTGGCGGAAAGGGGGGTGACCCACAGAAATCAGGAGCCTGCTGGAACTCTCCAGGGACCTGTCACGTCTGCACTCTGGGCAGGGAAGAGGGAGGGGCTGGTTTCCAAGGGGCTGGGCCTGGGCATCTCCCCTCAGGAGGCAGGGACAGCCCCGTGCCCAGCAGGGAGCTTGCTCCATCGCTGTGGCCTGCCAGGCCTTTCCCGCGCTCTGCCCTGGAGGAGGAGGGAGGGGCAATCAGGGGCTGAGGTGATAACAGCCTCTCCCTACCTCTCCCATGGCGGCGCGTGGGCCACACAGGCTGGAACCACGTCCCGGGGGTGGGCGCGAGCCAGCAGGGCGATGGTTTCCAGCGCGGCTCTTCTGGCTCTGGGGTCCTCGACGTCGTCCAGCCAGGTGAAAATCTCTCCCACGACGTCTCCCACCTGGAGGCAGCCAGAAAGCTGAGGGGGGGGGATTGCCCAAGAGCGGCCTCCTGCCAGGTCACCCCTCCTGGCAGACGGCGCTCGGAGAAGGGCAGGAACGTCACCAAGTCACTGAGCCGCTCTTGGTCCCAGGTCCCCGTGTCACGCGGGTAGAATTCCTGCCTCCCCAGAGGGCGATGGAGCTCAACTGATCAGGGCAGTGACTGATGCTCACACCTCCTAGGAAGGGGCTGTAGAAATGGACTCGGGCAGAGCCCTCCCTGCACCAGTCTAATTCCCGGTGGGGGCACCGGAGCCGGTGGGGCTGGGCAGCAGGATCACACATCACAGGCACCGGGGCAAAGTGCAAAGCCAAATGGTTCCTGCTGCACCCGTGGGTCACACGAGGGCCCTGCAGGGCACGTGAGGAAACCCCGTCCGCTCCGGGAGCCCAGCGTGGCGGCCCCTCGGCAGACTCTGTCAGTGCCGCGCTCCAGGGCGGGGCTGTGACCCACCTGCCGTGGGGCTGGGCTGGCCCCAGGGACGTGTCCAAGCTCCAGCGCGCAGAGCTCTGGAAACACCTGCCCACCCCAGCACCGAATGGAAAGGGGCTGAGCCGACCTGCCAGACCGGGACCCTGTGCCCCAGGGCCGGTTTCCTCAGAGCCAGTTCTCCCAGCCCCTCTCCCCACACGCCCCTGCCCCTCGCCGGGCGTCTCTTACTCGCTCCATGCGGGCGCTGTGCTGGGACACGGTGGCTCTCAGCGCCTCCTCCGCCGCCCGAAAGCTCTCCAGGGCGGGGGCCGGCAGAGCCTTCACGGCTGCCAGCAGCAGGGCTGTGGGCTGGGCTGAGGCAGGGGGCTCCCCGAGGGTCTGCAATGAACAGGGGCAGAGCCTGTAGGGACTGAGCATTTCCACTGGGCAGCTGCCCTGGGACACTCGCTCCCTGGGGGCTGGCAGGGCCTAGTGAGCATGGAGGAGCCTGCTGAGACCTTTGATTGAGCAGCCTCGCCCGGTGCCAAGGGTTCCCCCATCCCCTGGGCACCACAGGCCCCTGTAACTCACGGCCCCTGCACTCAGGAGACCTGCCTTTGGCTGATAAACCGGCAGAGCCCTGCAGATCCCGTGTGGAGGGCAGCAGAGGGGTGACTGGAGAACATGCCCCATGTTCCATCCTCCATCCTGGGCCTGAGCAGATGGGCCCAGCGGCTCTAGTAGCCCACAGTGTCCGCGCGGAAAGGACGCAGTGCGGGGCCCTCATGGAAACGCCCTCTGCCTTCCCCACCCGGCAGCGTGTGGCGCTGCCTCCCAACCGGCAGGAATCACGGGCAGGACAGGAAGTAGCTGAGACTGAGGCTACATCTACAATGTAGCCTTCTTGAGAAAAAGCTTATGCAAATGAAGCTTGGCGTGCAATATCGCTGCGCTCCATTTGCATAATTAACGAGCAGCCCTTGTTTTGCAAAATCCCCTCTTGTGCAAGAGCCGTTCTTCCTCAAAAAACAGACTTCTTATAACATGTAAGGAGGGAAAAGTTTAGCTCGTCTCTCAGGATTTATTGTTTTCCTTCTTTAGGGATGTCAAACTAATGTCTGAGCTTCTTAGGGTTTGAGATGGTTTTTTTCTTTCTTCCTTCCTTTTCCAACTAAGTCTTCAGACCAGGGACTTTGCCTTGGTACCAGTCTCAAAAGGTGGCTCTTTCCATCTATCCAATGTAGAATCATAGAACCATAGAAGGTCATCAAGTCCAGACCTCTGCTCTAGGCAGGACCAATCCCAACTAAATCAACCCGGCCAGGGCTTTGTCAAGCTGAGACTTAAACTCCTCTAGGGATGGAGACTCCACTACTTCCTTAGGTAACCCATTCCAGTGCTTTACTGCCCTCCTAGTGAAATAGTTTTCCTAATATCCAACCTGGACCTCTCCCACCACAACTTGAGACCATTGCTCCTTGTTCTGTCATCTGTCACTACTGAGAACATCCTCTCTCCAGCCTCTTTGGAACCTCCCTTCAGGAAGTTGCAGGTTGCTATCAATTCCCCCCTCACTCTTCGCTCCTGCAGACTAAACAGACCCAAGTCCCTCAGCCTCTCCTCATAAGTCATATGCTCCAGCTCCCTAATCATTTTGGTCGCCCTCTGCTGGACCCTCTCCAATGCGTCTACATCCTTTTTGTAGTGGGGGGCCCAGAACTGGACACAATACTCTAGATGTGGCCTCACCAGAGCTGAATAAAGGGGAATAAGGACATCTCTGGATCTGCTGGCAATGCTCCTCTTCATGCAACCTAATATGCCATTAGCCTTCTTGGCTACAAGGGCACACTGTTGACTCATATCCAGCTTCTCATCCACTGTAACCCCCAGGTCCTTTTCTGCAGAACTACTACTTAGCTGATTGGTCCCCAGCCTGTAACTATGCTTGGGATTCTTCCGTCCCAAGTGCAGGACTCTGCACTTCTACTTGTTGAACCTCATCAGATTTCTTGTGGCCCAATCCTCCAATTTGTCTAAGTCACTCTGGACCCTATCTCTGCCCTCAAGCGTATCTACCTCTCCCCCTAGCTTAGTGTCATCCGCAAACTTGCTGAGGGTGCAATCCGTCCCCTCATCCAGGTCATTAATAAAGATATTGAACAAAACCGGTCCTAGAACCGAACCTTGGGGCACTCCGCTAGAAACCGACCGCCATCCTGACATCGAGCAATTGATCACTACCTGCTGGGCGTGGCCTTCTAGCCATCTTTCTATCCATCTTCCTGTCCATTTATCCAATCCACATTCCCTTAACTTGCTGGCAAGAATATTGTGGGAGACCATATCAAAAGGCTTACTAAAGTCAAGGTATATCACATCCACTGACTTTCCCACGTCCACAGAGCCAGTTACCTCATCATAGAAGATAATCAGATTGGTCAGGCACGACTTGCCCTTTGTGAATCCATTCTGACTATTCCTAATCTCTTTCCTCTCATCCAAGTGCCTCAAAATGGATTCCTTAAGGATCCCTTCCATGATTTTTCCAGGAACCGAGGTAAGACTGACTGGCCTATAGTTCCCTGGATCGTCCTTCTTCCCTTTTTTGAAGATAGGCGCTACATTTGCCTTTTTCCAATCATCCGGGATTTCTCCCGACCTCCACGACTTTTCAAAGATAATGGCCAAAGGCTCCTCAATGACATTTGCCAACTCCCTCAGTACCCTCGGATGTACTATTGCGACAGGGCGCCTGCCCTGCACTGGCCCTTTAACACCAGGACTCAGGCCCGGAGCCGGGGCTAGAAGAAAGGAGACCAGCTGGAGCTAGTTGGGACTAGAGAGAGTCCGGCTGGCAAACAACTAGGACAGCACGACTGGCTGGTAGAAGCCAGCTGAACCCATTAGGGCGTGGGAGAGCCCAGCTGGCACGTATATATAGAGAAGCCCAGGTTGCTCAAGGGGGGGGCAGTAGAGAGCTGACTGCAGAAAAGGCAGGAGCTTCTTGAAGGGAGACAAGCTGGGGACAGCCAGCGATAGCTGGAGGAGGGCCAGCAAGGCTCCCCTGGCTAGGGGCTGGAGGCAAAGCCCTGGATTGGAGGCGAACCTTGAGGCAGCCTAGGTAAGCAGGGCAGTTGAGACAACCCCAGTGCCATGATGAGCATCCCATACAGACTGTAACTTGCCCGGCGAGGGGCTATATGAGGACAGTCAGGGGGCACTGAGGCACACTGGGGTGTGAACCCCTGACAACTATGCTTGCAACTAGCTTTATTTTCATGCTAAAAGTTGTTTCTTTTTCTCTGATTAACTGGTGTTGGTTGACTGTTCTCTCCAGGATGGTCTGTCTGTGTGGACCTGTATGCCTCTGACTGAGGGGTCAGCCACCAGAGACTGCAGCTTGTTTTTCTCTTTTCTTTTCCAAAATCTTTTGGGAAAAAGAGCTTGGGGTACCCCTGGGGCTGGTTTCAAGTATCCAGCCCTGTTTGTGGGTTCAAAGCACTTGATGGTGGCAGCAGCATCCCCAAAATATGGGTATTAGGATTTGGGGGGGTGTTTCGGGACCAGAGCCTGTGCAGGCAAGGGTCTGGAGTGCTCTTGCAGACCCCCAACTTCTGTATTCGTTGTGCCGGAGTGGGGAACAGCCTCGACAGGGTCGCTAGGCAAGTGAATGGCAGCACTTCACTGACCTCGGGGGGTGCCAATCACACATGATGAGATTTGCTGTGATCGTTCAGATCAGCGCAAAAGCGGAGGCTGCTGCCTGAGAAGGACTGAGTCAGGCCTGCGCCAGTGACGTGCTCATGTGACCTACTCCATCTTGGGACAGACTTTCACAGGAGAACAATGGGATTCCTGCCCCATGGGCAAGGGGATAAAGGGGCCCTGAGGGTTCCCCCAGTTTTGTCGTCACTCCTGTCCTCCCCCCTGATAATCATCTATGAAGGAGCTCGGCTATGGACTGAAGCCTGAAGTGGCCCCAGAGCCACCGTCTTATTAGTCTTGAAAGTTCTGCATGGTCCTGTCTTAAATTGACCTGGGCATGTGGCTGGTTCGCTGGGGTGGGAGGAACCTGTTTGGAATTGGTGGGACTGGGACTCAGAGCCTCTCACCTGTATGAGGGTGGTGCTGGTGGTGGCCCAGAGGACAGGAGTGTCTAAGGGGGTTGCTCGCAGGGCTTCTTACTAGCCAGTGTGGGGAACAGAAGTGCTGTGTGGGACGGGTTCCGATCCTAGCAGTGGAGGACCCCCCCGTTCTGGGCTCTGAGTAGCCCTGTCTCAAAGCAAGGTGCCCTGCTTCCACCCTCGGCGTGGTGCTCCCAGAAAGCCCCCATATTACACGGCTTTGCTCCAGGGAGCTGGTCACACGTAGGAGTGTTTCCTTTGGTCCCTGAGCCGGGGGGGGGGGGGGGGGGGCGTTCTCCTCTGAGACACCGGCTCCGGCACATAGTCACGTGCCCCGCAGGGGATGCTTCCCATTGGCTCAGTCACAAGCCTCATTACCATAGTCATGTGGGCGCTGCTCTGTGCTAATGGGGTGGGCCGGCGGTCTGGTTCCTCCTCCTCTTCGCTCCCTTCCGCCCCGTTGGGTGTCTTCTGGGAGAGCTCGTTCTCCACCCCTGGAGCAGAGGAGACGCGCTGGTTTGAATGTGTTACCCTGGGCGACAGCAGGACACGGGGCCCAGAGCCCTGACGTGACTTGCCCAGGGTCACACAGCAAGGTGCTTGCAGGGCCGAGCAGAGAGCGCCGCTCCCATGACTCTCAGCTGGGGGCTCTCCCCACTGGGCTTCTCTCCCCTAGGGGCAGAGTCTCTCCCACGGTGCGTTCTCCTCTCCCCGGCCCTCGCCCCCTTCCTGCAGTGATGGGAACAGGCCTCGTTTCCCGTGTGACACCCCAGGAAGTGATGGCCCAGCCCAGCCCAGTTCCCAGTTGAGAGCTGCTGTGACCTTTGGACGGGGTGACCCCTGGTCCCTTTTTAACGGTTCTGTTCCCTCCTCTCCAGCAGCTGCTGCTGGCGCAGGGGGTTGGAGCTGCCCCTCGGCTCCCATCCAAGGATCCCTGGAAGCTGCGTGCGAATCCCTTTCCTGATTGGCTGGGGAAGGACATGGGGCATTAGCTCTCCTGTGGTGGAGGAGGGTGTCCTGCCTCCAGCCTCCACCCGGTCCCCCCACCCCTCCCAGCCCCCTGCAGGGTCTGTACTGGCTGGGGGAGCAAATCAGGGAGCCAGGACGTACTTGGGGGATCATGTGACCCAGACCATGCTGAAGGGGAGGAGGGATCAATTGTGCTGCATTGGCTGCCACCGCCCACATGGGAAAGCTGGGGAGGTTACAGGCACCTTCAGATCAGGCCAACTTCTCTACTTTGCTCCAAGTCTTCCCTGCGCGGTGAACTGCGAACAGGGCAGCAGCCTCCCTCGCACCCTCCTCCTCCCCTGCCTCCCGCTGGGGAATTGGCCCAGCAGGGATCCTGTTTTCTCCCGTTACACTCCCCTGATGCTCATTTAGTTCTGTTTATTCTCTGCCTGCTCCTTTGCCCCTGCTCTCCCCAATTCACACCCAATATATTTTCTTCCACACCCACGGCCTATTGAAAATACATATTTATACCCACGGGTTTGGGTCCACACACCACACACCACCGCGATATTGGTGTTGCACATGAGAAAATTCAGTCGGCCCAAGGTTGGAAAATCTTAGCGGGAACACTGCTCCTACCCCCTTGTCTGACAGCCGGTGAGAGGGGACCTGGCTCCGTGGCCACCAGAGCCCTCTGGGAACAGGGGCTGTAGGGGAGCCCTCCTGGCACAGCACGTAGTTACCCCCTGTTCACACACAGCCCCTCGCTGCTCCTCTTTCTACACCCTGAGCTACCCCCTCCCTGCCCGAGCTCCTGTTTCAAACTTTTGGAGCTGAGCAGCCCCCTCCCTTGCTTGAGTCAAAATTTGTATTGTGGCTCCCCAAGCCATTTCCAGGAGAGGCTGGGTGGCCTGCTGGGGAGATCGAAGGGGGGGGGGGTGGGGATTTGCTTGAGCCTTCTGGGCCCAGCCCCCAAAATAGAGGATCCAGGCAGAGAAAGATGACTGGATCTATAACACGGGGCTGGGAGGTGTATAACTGGTAAGAAAGGAAACATTATTAATCAAAATCAAAATAATTAAGCAAAGGGGCCGGGGGGGGGGGGGGGGATTTGGTGTTAGGATTCACCCCTCCGCTGCTCCAGCCCCATGGAGAGCGGAGGGAGACAAGAAAGGACCAGAGTTCAAGGATTCCTATGGGCCAGATTACCTCTTTTCCATACCCGTGATAGTAGATTTGTATGACCTGCCCTAGCTTTTGGGGTGAGTCCAAGATGAGGGGTTCGGTGTGCGGGAGGTGGCTGCCAGGGCATGGGATAAGGATAGTGGCGCAGGAGGGAGTAAGGGTGGGAGTGTGGGTGGGGGGTAGGGTGCTGGAGTGGCCTGGGACTTTGGGTGCTGGAGGCGGTGAGGTCTGAACAGGAGGGAAGGTGCAGGAGCCGGCTGGGGTAGGGTATCTGGAAGGGAGGGAGGTGCCGGATTAGGTTGGGGATGCCAGACCCCCAGAGACCTGTGCCCTGCCATTGTCTGTTCTTCCCACTTCAGGGAGGAACCTGCCCCCCTGTACCAGAGCGTCTGGCACTCGATGGATTCCAGCCTCTGAGGAGCCCATCGCTGTCCCATGAGACGGCCCTAATGCTCAAGCCTTGTACAGTGACTGGGGTCAGTGTCCCTCACATGCTCCCCTCTCACCGGGTGGGTTGTATCCTCACCTGTGGGATCCAGCTGGTCTTTGTCTGGGCTCTCCGGTGGCTTCTCCTCCTCTTGCTCCTCCTGCTTCTCCGCTGAGTTCTTCTTCCTCTTCTTCAGGGAGAAGCGTGTCCACCGCCTGGGAGAGGAAGCTCTTCTCTCCTCCTCAGCCTCTGCCAGGGTATGTCTACACTACCCCGCTAGTTCGAACTAGCGGGGTAATGTATGCATACCGCACTTGCTAATGAAGCCCGGGATTTGAATTTCCCGGGCTTCATTAGCATAAGCGGGGAGCCGCCATTTTTAAATCCCCGCTGCTTCGAACCCCGTGTAGCGCGGCTACACGGGGCTCGAACTAGGTAGTTCGGACTAGGGTCCTATTCCGAACTACCGGTACTCCTCGTGAAACGAGGTGTACCGGTAGTTCGGAATAGGCACCCTAGTCCGAACTACCTAGTTCGAGCCCCGTGTAGCCGCGCTACACGGGGTTCGAAGCAGCGGGGATTTAAAAATGGCGGCTCCCCGCTTATGCTAATGAAGCCCGGGAAATTCAAATCCCGGGCTTCATTAGCAAGTGCGGTATGCATACATTACCCCGCTAGTTCGAACTAGCGGGGTAGTGTAGACATACCCCCCGGGAGCTGCCACACTGGTTGCAGGCACAGAGTCTTCTTATGCCCGACAGGATCTTCCAGGAGCCTCTGGTTCTCTTGGGCTCCTCTGGCAAGGCCTGCTCCTGCTGGCTGAGGCCGGCGCATGCCTCGGCTGCTGCAGGTCGGACCACCACCCGGAGCACTAGGCTGTGTCTGTGCTCCCTTGAGGTGAGTCTTTCAAAGAAGGAACACAGCCTGGAAGAAAAAGAAGGAGCCAATGGGTTTTTCTGCCCTGGAAAGGCAAGACATTAATCTGCCAGGATTCAGATACAAGAGCGCTCTATTGAAACCATCCGCTTCTCTAAGAGCCAGAGCTGGTCCATAGAACCCAGTCAAAGGTGAAGACACATGGGGCTGTGGGTGACAGGAATTCTTATGGGGAATTTCTAGGGCCTGTGTGGTGCAGGAGCTCAGACTCGGGGAGCAGGGCTGTGCCTTCTGGTCTTACAGCCTGGGACTCTAGGGGCTGATGACCCTCAAGTTATAGAAGTGGCTGAAGTTCATCCTCCATTTGCTCTTAACGGCTTTGGGCCTGCAGTCGCCGTCCTACTGGTGGAAGGGAAGCTGTTGCTAGTTGTGGGTTCAGTGGGGGTAGGAGGCTGAGCCTGGCATCTCTCTGCTGTCCCCAGTGCTGGTTGTGGGGCCCGGGTGGCATGGTGGCTTCTGAGCTGCTCCCAGGGAGGGGCCATGTGGGTTAACTAAATTAACATTATTCCTACTCTAAACTGTACAGGATTTGGATTTGTTATTTTGGGAAGTCGACAAAGAGGCAGAAGAAACTGGCCTATCTAACTGGAATTATTTAGGATTCTAGCTGTGATTCACTGGGTAGTGCCTTTCTGGGCTTCAGCAGATGGAATCCAGATAGTTACTATCTTTTAGAAGCTACCACAGCAAATAGTAATTGTTCAGTGAAATCAGATGTATTATAGATTGTTCTTAAGCAGTTCTGAATCTCACTGGGCCTCAGAAACTGATCCCTTTGGAGTCAGTTTTGCTTTGTACAGACTTGCAACATGCTTTTGTGAAATCCTCCTGAGTGTTTTATACTTGATTTGCCTTTGGTGGCAAAACTCAATGAGCTATTTCCTTCTCTTCAGTCTGGTGTTTTCCATCCTGTGCTACTAACCCTTCCACTATCGCTCCAGAGAACTGTTATGTTGTTTTGAATAAGGGAGAGAAGGAATCACCCCTGAGGCACCCATCTGTCGCCCTGACATGTCATCTGGGGAGGTATGCCGCCTGCCAGGGCCCATATCCCAGATATTACGGAGGCATTGCTGAGGAATATCCAACCTCCTGACTACTACCCCCTGCTTCTCATCCATGTGGGCCCTAATGATACTGCAAGGTGTGACCTTGAGAGGAGCTAGGGTGATTACGGGGCTGTGGGAGCACAGGGGAAGGAGTTTGGCGCACAGGTGGTGTTCTCCTTAGTCCTTCCTGTCAATTTTCGGGGCCCAGGCAGAGACAGGTACATCCTGGAGGTGAGTGCCTGGCAGTAAAGATGGTGCCACCAAGAGGGCTTTGGCCTCCTTGACCACGGGACGCTGCTCCGAGAAGAAGGACTGCTGAGCAGAGATGGGGTTCACCTTTCGAGGAAGGGGAAGAGAGTATTTGGTCACAGAGTGGCTAACCTAGGGTACGTCTACACTACAACGTTAATTCGAACTAACTTAGTTCGAATTAGTTAATTCGAACTAAGCTAATTCGAACTAACGCGTCTAGAACTAAAAACTACTTCGAATTAGCGTTTTGCTAATTCGAACTAGCAAGTCCACATTGAGTGGACCCTGAACAGGGCTTAAGGATGGCCGGAAGCAGTGCCGGCAGGGCATCAGAGGAGGACTTAGAGCGTGGAGATGCTGTCTCAGGCTAGCCGAGGGCTGCGCTTAAAGGGTCCCGACCCCCACCCCGGACAGACAGTTCTCAGGGGTGCCCCGCTTGCAAAGCAGTCCTGGCTTGGAGTGCCCGGAGTACCCACACTGGGCACATCACACCACTCGGCCATCAGCCCAGCTGCACTTGCCGCAGGCTGCCATCTGGGGAGAGGGGGCAATTGGGGGGCTGCAGGAGAGCTTCCATCCCCAGAAGCCCGCAGAGCCAGCCCAGTCCTCCCCATCAGGGGCTCGTACCCCATTCCTCCCTCACCTCCTTCCACTTACCCTTCCCTAGCCCCCTTTCCTGATGTACAAAATAAAGAAAACGTGTGGTCAAAAATAGAATCTCTCTTTATTGAACAAAACTGGGGGAGACTGGGAAAAGGAGGTGGGAGAGGGGAAGAGAAAGGCTGGGAGAGGGGAGGGCAACTAACATGATCAGGGGTTGGGAACAGGTCCCAGATGAAGACAGGCTACAGAGACTGGGACTGTTCAGCTTACAAAAGAGGAGATGGAGCGGGGACAGGATAGAAGGCTGGAGAGGGATGGCACGAGACAAATGGCTTGGTCACTGTCTTCGGTCCATCCCCTCCAGGGTCCCTACGGTTGGCCGCTGTCAGCAGACAGGCTACTGGGCTAGATGGACCTTTGGTCTGACCCAGTACGGCCATTGTAAGCTCAGGGCTCAGGGTCGGGGGTCTCAGTGGACCCCCTTGATTTTCATGCACATCTGCTCCTGGGTGGCCAGGCTGGCAGCTCTCCTGCCCTAGACGGCCACTTTCCTGTGCCTAGTGCGGAGATCGTGGACGAGGTCCACGATGTCCGCACTAGCCCAGGAAGGTGCCCGCCTCTTGCGGTCCAGGGCAAGCTCCTGGGAGCCGCCAGCCTGGTCCCGGGAAGAGGGGGAGGGCTGGGGGTTATCGGGTGGGTGGCTCGATCCGTGCCAGGTGCAGGGTCTGCTGGCTGGGTGCTGGCAGGCTTGCACCTGGCACGGGCACCGTAGCCAGCCCGTGCCCCTTTAAGGGGTCCGGGGCCGGGAGGGGGGCAGACGAGTTTCCCTGGTGTTGGCCAGAGTGGCCACCAGAGAAACCTGGGGAGGGCTAGCCTCCCACTAGTTTGAATTAAGGGGCTACACAGCCCTTAATTCGAACTAGTAAGTTCGAACTAGGCTTAATCCGCGTAAAATGAGGTTTTCCTAGTTCGAACTAAGCGCTCCGCTAGTTCGATTTAAATTCGAACTAGCGGAGGCGCTAGTGTAGCGGCTATGAATGTTAGTTCGAACTAACGTCCGTTAGTTCGAACTAACATTGTAGTGTACACATACCCCTAGTGAGAAGGGCTTTAAACTAGTTTTGATGGGGACAGGTGGCCAAAGCCCACAGGCAAATGAAAAACATGGAGACCTGGGAGATGGGTTGGAAATGGGAGGGAGCATGGGCTATAACAGCAGAGAGAAAGGAGGGACAAGGCAGAAGTGAGGGGGGCAAAATCCAATCGGTATCTTAGATGCCGGTGTACAAAGGCAAGGAGGACGGGGAATAGGCAGGAAGCATTTGAAGTGCTAATAAAGAAACACAAGGATGACCCAGTTGGTATCCCAGAGACTTGGTGGGATAATACACACAATTGGAATATTGATACCGAAGGGTACAGCTTGCCCAGGACTGACAGGCAGGGATAAAAGGGAGGAGGTGTTGCCGTATCTATTAAGAATGTACACGGGGCTGAGGAGAAGCTAAGCGTAGAAGACAGACTTGTTAAGAGTGTCTGGGTTAGGTAAAAAGAAGGGTGATGTCATGCTAGGGGTCCACTCCAGCCCACCAACCCAGGCAGAAGAGGGGACTGGACTTCAGAAAAGCAGACTTGGCTCCCTCAGGGAAGTGATGGGCAGGATTCCCTGAGGTGCTAACATGAAGGGGAAAGGAATCCAGGAGAGCTGGCAGGATTTTAAAGAAGCCTTAATGAAGGCACAAGACCAAAGCATCCCGATGCACAGTAAGAAAAGCAAATATGGTGGACAACCAGATGGGCTTAGCAGGGAAATCCTTCGTGATCTTAAGTAGAAACAGGAAGTTCATAAGAAGTGGAAACTTGGAGAGATGACTTGGGAGGAGTCTAAATATACTTGAGAATGCAAGGGAGTCGTCCTGAAGGAAAAAGCACAATTGGATTTGTAGCTAGCAAGGGATGTGATGGGTAACAAGAAAGGTTTCTACAGGCATGTGTCACGTTCCTGGATTTTGAGGGGAGCAGCCAGATCACTGCTGCACCCATGGGGGTGTGTTTGCCCCAAAAGTGGTATAAAGGGGGCCATGTGAGGTGTTGAATAGAAGTTTACTGTCTGCTAATCCTATGTACGCTATTCATGTGATTGTACAATGTCTGTGTGTGAAATTATAAGCATGTACAGTAAACTTCTGATAATCTGGTACCTTTAGGACCCAGGGGATGCCGGATTATCAGCTTACCGGACTATTGGAAGGGGGGGCTATGACGGATCGGATGGGGGGAGATGTCACCCCACACCCGTCTTAGCCCCCCCCCCCCCATGGTCCGGCTCTGCTCCAGGCATCCCCGATTCAGCCGCTGCTGGTCAGTTTCAGCAGCAGCTGAATTGGGACGCCTGCAGCAGAGCAGCCGGGGTGCTGCCGGGTTGGTCCGGTAGCGCCGCCCCTTGGCGCTGCGAGACCAACCCGGCAGCACCCCAGCTGCTCTGGGGGATGCCTGGGGCAGAGCAGCTGGGGTGCTGCCGGTTGGCCCCGCAGCCCAAAGGGGCAGCGCTATGGGACCTACCGGGCAGCACTCCAACTGCTCTGCCCCCAGCTTCCCCGATTCAGCCGCTGGTCAGTTTCAGCAGTGTCTGAATCAGGGAAGCCAGGGACAGACCAGTTCCAATGGTCCGGTTGCCCGGAGCACTTCCGGGTTCCTGATGGTGCCGGACCATCAGGAGTGCTGGACCATCAGATGCCGGACCAATGGAGTTTTACTGTACTTTGTATGGATACTGACTATTTCTCTGAATGTGCTTGAGCATTGGGCAGAGCCTGGCCTATGGACATGCTAATTAGTGAGGCTGTGTGGAACAATGGCACTCAATAGGCCAAGGACACACCTCAAGAATGAGGCCTGACACCTAAGGGCTGCCAACAGGGAACATAGGGATACTGTGCCAGGTGAGCTGCTGCAGCCAAGAAGAGCCCAGGAAGGAGGTATATAAATATGCCATGTGGTCCACTCCATCTTGGTACTCAGCTCAGCACTTCATCCCAGAGGCAGCAGTGCAGGGATTGAAGAGCCAGAAAGAACTGTGGACCCGTCCTGATCCTAGGATGTGCACCAAGGACTTCTAATCTCTGCTAGAGCCTGCATCGAAAACTGGGAGATTCGATGCATGGAACGTATGATACTTTAGCAACCTCACTCTCATGCTTTTCTTTCTGGTAGCAATAAACCTTTAGAAGTTAGATGCTAAAGGATTGGCCCAGCGTGATTTGTGGGTAAGGTCCAGAGGGTAAATTGACCAGGGATCTGTGGCTGGTTTATTGGAACTGGACAGAACTTGTTCAGGGTAGGTGGGATTGGGTTCTAAGACCCCTCACCTGTGTATGAGGCCCGGGGCCATGTGGGGCACGGATATCGCTGGGGTGTCGGAGGAGTTTTGCTCGTGAGGCTTCAGGCAGGCTGCTGAAGTGCTCTGTGGGACTGGTTTGTGGACTGTTTGGGAAGGTCTCCAGTCTGGGGGCTGTAAGGAGCACCGAATTTGAGCAATTCACCCTGAGCAGATGCCTTCAGCTGTGCCCAGACATGGCCCAGTCCGTCACAGCATGTTAGCAATTAGAAGGTGCTCAGAGATGGCGTGGGGCACTTACTGCATGAGGGAGGTAACCTAATGACAGGTGATGTGGGAAAAGCTGAAGTACTCAATGCTTTCTTTGCCTCTGTCTTCCCAAAGAAAGTCAGCTCATAGATTATTGCACTAGGCAAGACAGTATGGGAAGGAGATGGGCAGCCCTCCGTGGAAAATGAACAGGTTAAGAAATATTTAGAAAAGCTAAAAATACACAAATCGATGGATCTGGATTTAACACATCCGAGGATTCTGAGGGAGTTGGCAAATGTCATTGCAGAACTGGCCATTATTTTTGAAAACTCATAGGGTATGTCTACACTACCCTCCTAGTTCGAACTAGGAGGGTAATGTATGCATACCTCACTTGCTAATGAAGCCCGGGATTTGAATTTCCCGGGCTTCATTAGCATAAGCGGGGAGCCGCCATTTTTAAATCCCCGCTGCTTCGAACCCCGTGTAGCGCGGCTACACGGGGCTCGAACTAGGTAGTTCGGACTAGGGTGCCTATTCCGAACTACCGGTACACCTCGTTTCACGAGGAGTAACGGTAGTTCGGAATAGGACCCTAGTCCGAACTACCTAGTTCGAGCCCCGTGTAGCCGCGCTACACGGGGTTCGAAGCAGCGGGGATTTAAAAATGGCGGCTCCCCGCTTATGCTAATGAAGCCTGGGAAATTCAAATCCCGGGCTTCATTAGCAAGTGCGGTATGCATACATTACCCCGCTAGTTCGAACTAGCGGGGTAGTGTAGACATACCCATAGAGATTTGGAGCGATCCTGGATGACTGGAAAAAAGCAAATGCAGTGTCTATCTTTTAAAAGGGGAAAAGGACAATCCAGTGAACTACAGACCAGTCTGCCTTATCTCAGTCCCCAGAAAAAGCATGGCGGGCATCCTCAAGGAATCCATTTTGAAGTACTTAAAAAAGAGGAAAGTGATCAGGAATAGTCAACATGGATTCCCAAAGGGCAAGTCGTGGCGTCACCAATCTGATTAGCTTCTATGATGTGGTAACTGGCTCCGTGGATATGGGGAAGTCAGTGGATGTGATATACCTTGACTTACCAAAACTTTTCATTTGATCTCCCACAATATTCTTGCCAGCAGTTAAGGAAGTATGGATTGAACATCTGGACTGTAATGTGGATATAAAGTGAGCTAGATTGTCGGGCCCAATAGCTAGTGATAAATTGCTTGATGTCTGGATGGCGATCAATTTCAAGAGGAAAGCCCCAAGCATTGGTTCTAGGGCCGGATTTTTTCAACATCTTTATTAATGACTTGGATGTGGGGATGGATTGCAAGTTTGCAGATGACACTAAGCTAGGAGGAGAGGTAGATACACTAGAGGACAGGGATAGGGTCCAGATTGACCTACACAAATTGGAAGATTGGGCCAAAACAAATCTAATGAGGTTCAACAAGGACGACTGTAGAGTCCTTCACTTGGGATGGAAGAATCCAGAGCACTGTTACAGGCTGGGGACCGACTGGCTAAGTAGCAGTTTGGCAGAAAAGGACCTGGGCATTACAGTGGATGAGAAGCTGCGTATGAGTTAACAATTTGCTCTTGGAGCCAAGAGGCTAATGGCCTCTTAGGGAGCATGAGGAGGAGCATTGCCAGCAGATCTAGAGAAGCGATTACAGGCAGTCCCCGGGTTACGTACAAGATAGGGACTGTAGGTTTGTTCTTAAGTTGAATCTGTATGTAAGTCGGAACTTGCGTCCAGATTCAGCCGCCAGTTCTGACTTACATACAGATTCAACTAAAGAACCCCAAGCGTCCCCAAGTCAGCTGCTGCTGAAACTGATCAGCAGCTGAATCAGGAATCCCTAGGCAGAGCAGCTGGGGTGCTGCCGGGTTGGTCCAGTAGTGCCCAGAGCGGCGCTGCGGGATTAACCGGCAGCGCCCCAGCTGCTCTGCCCCAGGGTCCACAAGCCTCAGAAGCGCGGTACCCCGCCGTGGCTGCGGCTTCGCTCCCAGTGCCCCTGGTCTGCTGGAGACGGTCCCCAGCAGACCAGGGGCACCGGGAGCAGCTTTTCTCGCCCCGGAGGTCGAGGTGGCGGGACCGCTGAGCTCTGGGCGGTCCCGCCGCCTGCGAGCTCCGGGGCGAGAAAGCCCCATTCGTAAGTGCGGATCCGACGTAAGTCAGATCCGCGTAACTTGGGGACTGCCTGTATTCCTCTTTATTCGACCCTGGTGAGGCCACATCTGGAGTATTGCATCCAGTTCTGTGCTACCCACTACAGAAAGGATGTGGACACATTGGAGAGGATCCAGCCAAGGGCAACCAAAATGATGAGGGGGCTGGAGCACATGGCCTATGAGGAGAGACTGAGGGATTTGGGATTATTTAGTCTACAGAAGAGAAGAGTGAGGGGGGATTTGGTAGCAGCCTGCAACTTCCTGTAGAGAGATTCCAAAGTGGATGGAGAGAGGCTGTTCTCGGTAGTGATGGAAGACTGAACAGGAGCAATGGTCTCAAGTTACAGTGGGGCAGGACTACGTTGGCTATTAGGAAAAACTATTTTACTAGGTGAGTTGTGAAGCACTGGAATCCGTTACCTCGGGAGGGGGTGGAATCTCCATCCCTAGAGCTTTGTAAGCCCTGGTTTGACAAAGCCCTGGCTGGGATGATTGAGTTGGGGTTGCTCCTGTATTGGGCAGGGGGCTGGACTCAATAACCTCCTAAAGTCTCTTCCAGCCCTAGGATTCGATGATTCTAAGTGGATGAGGCTGTTTTAAAAGAATTCACAAAAACATCCCAAAGCACAGGATTTGGTGGTGATGGGGGACTTCAACGATCCATACACATGTTGGGAGACTAACACAGCAAGGCACAGATTAGCCAATACATTCCTGGACTGCATTGGAGACAATTTTTTATTTCAGAAGGCTGAGAAAGCTGCTCTAGATTTGATTTCAACAAATAGAGAGGAACTGGTTGAAATTTGAAAGTGGAAGGCAGCTTGGGTGATAGAGATCATGAAATCATAGAGGTCCCGATTCTAAGGTAGAAGAGAGAAAAGCAAAATAGAGACAGTGGATTTTAGGAAGGCAGATTTTAGTAATCTCGGAGAGGTGGTATGTAAATTTCGCATGGGAAGCAAGATGAAGAGGAAAAAGAGAGGAAGACAACTGGCAGTTTGTCCAAGGGACATTATTAGGGCCCAAAAGCAAACTATTCCACTGAGCAGGAAAGATGGAAAGTACAGGAAGAGACCACCTTGGCTTCACCAGGAGCTCTTACACGATCCAAAAATTAAAAAGGAGTTGTGTAAAAGGTGTAAAAGGTTGTGTAAAAGAAACTAGGTCAAATAACAAAGGATGAATACAAGAAAACAACACAGCTAGGCAGGGCCACATGAGAAAGGCGAATGCACAAAACTAATTCAGTCTAGCTAGAGACAGAAAGGGTAACAAAAAGAGATTTTACAAATATGTGAGAAGCAAGAGGAAGACAAAGGACAGGGTAGGCCCATTGCTCAGTGAGGAAGGAGAAACAATAACAGGAAACCTGGAAATGACAGAGGTGCTTACTGACACTTTGTTTCAGTTTTCACCAACAAGTTTGATGACCACGAGATGCCTAAGGTAGTGGATGCTAGTGGGAATGGGGAAGGTTTAGAAGTTAAACTAAAAAACAAAAGAAATGAAAAATTAGTAAGAAAAATTAAATGTCTTCAGGTCACCAGGGATGGATGAAACGCATCCTAGAATGCTCAAGGAGTTGATAGAGGAGGTATCTGAGCCTTTAGCTATCGTCTTTGAAAGGTCATTAAGGTTGGGAGAGATACCAGAAGACTGGAAATGGGCAAATACAGTGTCTATCTATAAAAGGGAAAATAGGAACAACCCAAGAAAGTGGAGACCACTCGGCTTAACTTCTATGCCAGGAAATATAATGGAGCATATAACAGTCATTTGTAAATGAAGGCAAAGAGCATCAACCAACACAGCGGGAAACCCTAAGAAATGCTGCCCCACGCTCAAAGGAAAATGGCTGAATGAAAGAGATGAAGCAGAATCTCAATGATCTAAAGGCAAGATCTGTGTACAGAGGAGAGACATGTTCCCGTACAGTGCTGATGTGGACTTGACCTTCTAAACTTGTGCTAAGGCTACAATATCCAGCTTCTTCTCCCCAGGCCACAAATGGGAATGGAGAGGCCGTTGAACTACAAGAGGAGAATTTTGCAAGCCAAAGTCGTGAATCTGCTGTACATATTATTAGGAGCAGAAATTCTCATCCCCTGGGATTTGACCTGTGAATTATGCTCTTAGAAACCTCGAATGAGAAACAGAAGAGACTGGAACTGAAGGAAAGAAAACATTTAAAGCCAGAAGAAATAAAAATTCTCATGGATAATTTTCTGCTTCCAATACAAATGAACAGCTCCACATGGGAACGCACCAACATGTACAAGCTGGCACAGAAAAAACTCTGCTTTTGAGGTTTTGGAGTCAATTGACATCATTGTCCATTCAGAATCGTGACAGCTATTCACCTGTCTTCCTACCATACGCTTATTACTGATGAAAGCGCAGCGATTCCTGTCACCAACTTGCTTATCATTTGCTTCAAGTTCAGAGGTGTAGGATGGGCAGGGCAGAAGACTGTTTGGTGGAATTAGTCAATGATCTGCTTGTAATGCACAAGCTGTTACAGCTGCTGTCTAAGCCTCTGACAGCCTGAATAAGCGGGATGTGATGAAACAGTGATGTTCACTTCAGTCATACTAGGGAAAAACAATGGTGTTGCCACACAACTCAAGCAGGGCATCCCATATTTAACAGCACAACCCTGCGTGGCACATCGAGAAGACCTGGGTTTAGCGGATGCGTGGAACCAAGTGCCAATGCTGAAGAAAGGAGAGACCCTTTTTAAGACCGTTTATAGGGTCTTTTGCAGCTCCTCAGTCCAAGGAGGACAATTTGAGGAAAGAGCAAATGTCACAGAAAATGAGACTGTATCGTTGAAACCTCTAACTGAAGTACGGTGGCTAGCTAGACATTTTGCTGTGTAATTATGAGCCCCTTCTTAAATATTTGGAACAAGAAATCTGAGAAAATAATGACCCATTAACAAAGTGCTGCCTGAATAAGCTCTCTGACACTAATTGCCACGTCACTGCAGCTGTATTAAATGATGTCTCACGCAAATTAGCAGAACTGACCAGACGCTGGCAGAAGTGAAGCTTTAACAACAAGTGAAGCTGTAAAATTAGCAAGGGCTCAGATCCACAGGATGAGAGGGCAGGATCTCGGTAAAACAGTCTCTTGGAGCAACAGTGTGAAAAATCGAACCAAATCAAGCACAACCGATGAACATTCAGCAGTGAACCTGTTCTATGTTTCATCTCCCTGCTGTGTAAGCCTCTGCATAAGAGGTTTCCAGAGAATGGACTAAATGAACGGGCAGCTTTGCCTCACTTTCCACACATCAATTCAGGGATGAATTTGGCACTGAAATCATTAGCAAGCGAGCTAACAAATACAGAACAATTTGGGGCAGTAGTCAAGTGAAATCATCAGCCGAAAGACCACAGAAGGAGTTCATTGCAAACCAGAACAAGGGTTACAAATAAATCATTGCAGAGACATAATGAAGCAAAGCTCATGACAAATTTGCAGGAAATGGGGACTTTATAGTGACAGAATGTAGGACAATGTGTGACGGCGCGTTGGGGGTCCCCCGTCTCCTGCACCCCGAAATGGCACAAACAGACTGCACCAGCCGGTGGAATAGAGGAAGTTTATTGCCTCTCCAGGATACAGCACAGCACAGATGTAATCTGGTCACGGAGCTGGGCTAGGATGCCTCAGGCCCCCTTGAGATGGGGGAGACTGGGCCCCTAAACTCCAGCCCCTTTCCCTAGGCTGTCTCCTCCATGCTCCCAGACAGCCAGCAACTAACTAACTCCCTTCCAGCCCTGCCCCCCAGCCAGGGCAGCATTCCACCTTCCTTTGTTCCTCTCCATGGGGGGTGTCTGGCCACTGGTTTGCACAGTGACTCATCCTGTTTTGCTGGGTCGTGGTACCCACGGCAGCCAGTGGGGGTTACCCCAGAGCCAGCAGCATAGAAACCAGCCAGGTACCCCCACTACGTCACACAATGCAATGCAGTGTCACAACTAGTGGATACACGGGCAACATTTCAAACTTCCAGTGCTGTCTGTGAGCCTGGCTTTAGTCTTCTCTAGAATATCCAAACTATCTCTGCATAAACTTTTGTCATTTTGGTCTTAAGTGTGCCTCGGTGATCACTTACACACACACCCACACCCCGCACAGTGATCGATATCTGTCACACACACACAGTGATCACATACACACATACTCTACAAGCCACAGTGATCTCACAAGCATACTGACATACACACACATTGCAGGACACCATGATCTCTCTCTCTCACTCACTCACTCACACATACACACACACAGCCCGTGCCTATAGGCATACTAGGCAGCTGCCTAGGGTGCCAAGTTGCATGGAGCGCCAAATTCTAAACTCTGCCCCTTCCATTTCCCATTCCCTTTGCTGTGCCTTACCTGGAGCATGGCTGCCCTGCGGCCAGGAGGGGGAAAGTCCTGGGAGTGGGAGTGCACGGGTGGGGTGGGGGTGTTTCCCCTGTGCCGTGGAAGGGTGGAGGAGGAGGAGGAACGCGTGGGGGCGGGGGGTTCCCCTGTGCCGCAGAAAGGGTCATCCCCAGGGGAGAAGGGATGCGGGGGGGTCGGTCCCGGGGGAGGAGGAACATGGGGGGTTTCTCTCGGGGGGGGGGGATCTTGGGAGGAGGCGAGTGCAGGGGACTCTGTCCCCCGGCTGGCACCCTGTTCCTTCTCCCCGGCCCCCAGGTCCCAAACTCCATCCCCAGGCCTGCAGCCACCAGCCCCAGCACTCCAACTCCATCCCCAAACCCCCAACCCCAACCTCCAGGCCCCCAGCCACAGAACTCCATCCCCAACCCCCCTCTCCCCAGCACAGAACCAAAACCCTCAGTCAATATCTGCCTTTGGGCTGGGGGGGGCGCCTACTGCATTGATCGCCTAGGGCGCCAGTTGGTGGCAGTTAGTCTAGGGCAGCCCCCCCCCACACACACTCTGCAGGCCACAGTGGTATCACTCACACACCCAGAACTCACGGTGAGCTCTCTCTCTCTCTCTCTCTCTCTCTCTCACACACACACACACACATACACACATGCACACACATACACACACACACACATATACACACACACACACATGCACATGCCTGCAGGAGCTGCTGCAGGAGCTGGTGGGGGCGGTCGGCACGTGCTCATGAGGGTCCAATTGAAAATCACATGACAGACAGACAAGAACTGTGATTAGTGCTCTTCTACATACAGCAAATAAATGAAGTGATTTTTTGTGTTAAAACCAAATGATTTAGTTTTTGTTTCACAAGTCACAACAACAGAGACTCTCTAACACTTTTGCCTGTAGAAAGTTTTTTTCATGTGCATCAAGCCAAGAGACATAATCTTTAATTTCAAGCATAAACTGTAACACATTTTTCATTTAATATGTCAGTACAAATGATAACAGATTTTGTTTGCTATGCCAAGAAATAGCAGTTTTGTGTTATGCCTCAGAGGAACAGGACACCTGTAAGATACCAAATGGCTGCTGAAAACAACGTATTTGATTTCATAGTAAACAAACATTTAAAGTCAGGCACCTTGCCAACGATCCCTTGTTGTAGTATTCTTTCTTCCATAACATTTTAAATATATCTAAGGTATTTGTTAGTAACTGCTGGTGCCACAGTGGCACAAATCCAAACAAGCGCACACGACCTCATTCTTGGTGCACAAGACAAAACTCGTGGATGGAGAATCTTAAGAGGGATCACTGGTCCCATCTATTTTCTATGATTCTCAGCTGGGCCTTCTCTCAAACCCCACAGCTTTGTGCTCAGAATGTTGGGACTCTGGCTACAGATAGGGGCCAAGCTGAAAATGAGGAACCCTCTGTTCCCATCAAACCCAGTAAAAGGAATAAAAGATTGTTAAGTAGCGGGGTTGAAGCACTGGAAGGACAGAGTATCAGCTGCAAATGTGTTTAATTCCTGTCAAGTATTTCAAAATCTGGATTTTGCTAGCAGGGGGAAAAGAACCAGTGAGCATTCAATGAAGAGTTTTACACACTATTTAGAAGATTGAATCAGAACTGAGGTCACCAAAAAATTACAAAGAAAACACACCGAGACTCGTGACAAAATGAGGTAGCAGTTTATTTCAACCCGTTACCTGGAATGGAATGTCAGAGGGAATTTACACAGATATTTTATAGGCTGGAGGGGGTAGAGGACAATTCCTATGGGGCTTTGAGTTTCTGAGAGAAGCACCCACATGAGAGCTTGGGACTGGCTATGGAGCTGTAGCACTTTCAATATAATTCAAATAGCACTTTGTTATTCTAATTCTGTACATTCTGAGCTGGATGTTGTCTGAACACATCGATATTGGACAATCATTACTTGACACCAAACATTTCTCTACCCATCCTGAAGGCAGGGGATGCCTTAGGGGCACCTCCAAGAGGAATAAGCTCCATGGAGAAATAAACACAAATTCTACTCAAGTTTTGCTACGTTCCCTTTAAGTAAGAAACATGGAAATTCACCCCCACTGGTCGGCAGGGAGGGAAAATCATCCCCATCTGCCTCAGGAGCACAGGAAAGGCTGAAGCAGAAGGAGAGGGGAAGATGCCCCGAGTCAAATCAAAACGGAGTGTTGGGAACTGACTGTTGCAGCCTCTGCCCCCACCCGTCCTAGGCCGAGGAGGCTCCAATCTCCAAGGTGGGCTCTCGGGGGCAGGGAAAGACTCCGGGAATTACCTTCTGTACAGACTCATCCTCTCTCACGCCCGCGGGGACAGCGGCTTCCTGAGGTTCTTGACAGAGGCTCAGTTCACGTCTCTCAGATCCTTGGGCACCAGCCGTTGCCAACCAGTTGGACTGGAGGCAGGACAAGAATGCTGCAGCCACATTCTTTGTTGTTGTCACACATGACGTCACAATACACTCAGGCCTCCACACAGAGACACCCCCCGCCCAGGTAACTCATCCCATCGCACGGCCAGGCAGGGGGCAGCGCTAACACCCACAGCTGGTTCATACGGGAAAGCTACTGGGAAGGGAGGCAGGAGGCAGAACCTTCCCTTGACCTAGCTCTGTCCCTTCTCCTCCATGCGTGCTGGCTACCAGCGGGTGACAACAGAAATTCACAGAGGTGGGGGGGGGGGGGGGTGATTTTTGCTAAGCTGGCTGCTGTGGGCTCCGGACTCTCTGCTTTTCGGGGAACATGCTTCACACACTTCAATCGTCACTTTACTTTGCCGTAGACAGGGGGAAATGCAGGTCTTTACTCCAGGTGGAATTAAACCCATGATCTCCAGGCCCGGTGACCCCAGGCAGGAATGAGGCAGGAAGCGAGTCAAGCTGAGGGAAGCAGGCAAAACTCATCTTGCCTCACAGGGCCCCTTGCAACAGCTTCTTCCTTGTGAGCTACGGTGGAGAGACTCCCCCAGTCACTTGAGGTGGTGACCAAAGCACCTGGGAAGCTCCTGCTGAGGTAGCTCAGTTGGGCCCATGTTAGAAGAGCAAAAGGCCCCTGCTTAAGTCCCAGGGCTTGGCTGGGCTCTTTCTCCCCTGACCCTCTAGGGCTGGGCTCTTTACAGCATCACAGCTGTGCCCCTGGCCTGCGGAGAATTCCTGCCCTTCAGCAGCTCTCTGGAAGCACCTTGCCTGCCCTGCTGCTCCCCCTAGGGCCCAGCATGCCCTGCCTTCCTTCCCCTGCCCTGCCTCAGCCAGGGGAGGGGAAAGAAACTCTCCTTCAAGCCGAACCAGCCACGTCAGGATAACTTGCTGTGACCCCACTACTGCTCTCCACGCTGCCAGCTGAGCTATGAAGGGCAGCTGTTGGTGTTGTCTCTGCTGCTTTGCCCTTAATAATGGAGAAGAGAGTTAGGCAGCAGGTGCAGAATCCAATAGCCTGGACTGGGACCCAGAGTGGCGGGGGGCCTGGGGCTTGCGATATTGTGAGATACCTGCCCCTCCCCGCGAAATAACTAGATTGTGCCACGGCCGAGTCATAAAGAAGACACTGAAAGATCCCTTCTCCCTCGGAGCTTTGCCAGAAAATGGAGAAGAGGGATAAGGGATCTTTCGGAAAAGGCTTTATTTTCCGAAAGATCCGCGTCTAGACTGGCGCTTTTTTCCGGCAAAGCTCCGAGCCGGAAAAAAGCAGCAGCCATTTTTATGCTAATGAAGCGGGGGAGATTTAAATCCCTGTTTCATTTGCAATTGCGATATGTCTAATTTGCATCCCTTTTACGAAAAAGGGATGCAGTCTAGACACAGCCGTTCTGCTTCTTCCTCTTTCGATTCTTCTGCTGCTGCTTCTTTGCTCCTTCCGCTGCTCTGCCTTCTTCTCCTGCTGCTGCTCTTCTTCTGGTGCTCATGCTACTTCTGCTGCTGCTTCTTCCACTGTGTCTGCTTCTTCTGCTTCTGCTTCTTGTTCATCTGTTTCTTTTCTTCTGTTGCTGCTGGTTTTTCTTCTGCTGCTGCTGCTGTTTCTCCTGTTGTTTCTTTTGTTGATTCTTCTGCTGCTGCTTTTGCTCCTCCTTCCTTTGTTATTACTACTTACTCTGCTGCTAGTTTTCTTCTTCTGCCTTCTTCTGCTGAGTTTCTTCTACTGCTGTAGCTGCTACCGCCTATTTGTTCTGCTCTTTTCCTGTGCTGCTGTTTCTCCTTCTTCTGCTATTTCTTCTTCTCCTCCTGACACATTTCTTCTGCTACTTCTCCCAATGTTTCTGCTGCTGCTTCATCAGCTTCTGTTCCTGCACCTTTCCCTGCCCCAACTTCTTTTCAGGCTGCTTCTTCTGTTTCTTATTCCGCTGCAACTTCTACTGCTGCTGCTTTTCTGTTGCTGCCACTGCTTCTTCTTATATTTCTCCTGATGCTTCATCTGCTTCTGCTCCTCTATCCTTTTTGTTGCTTCTTCTAGTATTACTACTGCTGCTGCCAAGGGCG
Source organism: Pelodiscus sinensis (assembly GCF_049634645.1). Classification (NCBI taxonomy): domain Eukaryota; kingdom Metazoa; phylum Chordata; order Testudines; family Trionychidae; genus Pelodiscus; species Pelodiscus sinensis. The sequence continues at coordinate 1,722,845 of NW_027466048.1, forward strand.
GATATAGGGCAGGGCGAACGGGGCGGCCGCCCTGGGCCCCGCGCTTCAAAAAGCCCTGCGCATGCGCCGTGGCGCCACCGCGCATGCGCATGGCATTACTGCGCATGCGCTGTGGCAAAGGGGGGGCCCCGCGAAATTATGCTGCCTGGGGCCCCGCAAAACGGTCATCTGCCCCTGGCTGCTGCCACTTTTGCCTCAATCTGTTGCTGTCTCTTCTTCTGCTGCTGCTGCTGCTGCTGCTGATTCTGTGGCTGTTTCTGTCCTGTTTCTGCTTCCTTTCAATCTGTTACTGATTCTTCTGCTACTGATGCTTTTTCTGTTCCTTCTTCTTCTGCTTTTTCTCCTGCTGCTGCTACTTTTCTTCTTGTGCCACTGCTGCTTCTTTTAATTCTTCTTCTTCTGCTGCTACTACGTCCTGTTTCTTCTACTATTCTTTTTCTACTACTTCTTCTGCCCCTGCTTTTTTCATGCTTCTTCTTCTTTTGTTTGTGCTACTGCAGCTTCTTTTCCTGTTGTTCCTCTTTCTGCTGTACCTTCTGTTGTTGTTACTTCTTCTGCTTCTTCCTCTTTTGCTGATGCTACTTCTGCTCCTTCCGCTGCTCCGCCGCCTTCTGCTGCTGCTGTTTCTGCTGCTGCTTTTGCTGCTGGTTTTACTGCTCTCGGGCTTGTCTACGCCGAGAGGTTTTTGCAGCAGAGAGTATGCTAATGAGGGACTGATGATTTTTGCGCAAGGGGGTGTTTGCACAAAAAGAAGCAGGGTAGTCGTTTCTGTTTTGCTCAAAACCTCCTTTTTGCACAAGATCCTTATGCCTCTCCGGATCTGGTGCAAAAGGGCTTTATGGCGAAAAACGGAAGTGGCTACGCTGTTCCTTTTTGCGCAAAAACCCCTTGTGCAAAAAGCATCAGCACGAAATATGCTAATGACATCGCAATTCATGCTAATGAGTCATTAGCATACTCTCTGCTGCAAAAACTTGCAGCCTAGACTCAGCCTCACTCGATAAGGAGCAGCTAGAGCTCGTGACTCAGAGATGCTCCCCATAGCCTGGTCCTACCCCTGCAGTGCAGCTGGCTCCTCAGGGGCTGGGCCTGGGCATCTCCTCTCAGGAGGCAAGGACAGCCCCGTGCCCAGCAGGGAGCTGACTCCATCCCTGTGGCCGGCCCGGCCCTTGCCCTGCTCTGCCCTGGCTGGAGGAGAGGAGGGGAAATCAGGGGCTGAGGTTATAAGAGAACATCTCCCTCCCTCCCATTTAACACATCATTGACAGCAACAGCAGAGTGGGAAGGGCTTCCAAAGGATGTCACAGAACTAGTTTCAGAGGGGCAGCCCTGGGAGTCTGTAACTTTAAAAGACAAGGACTTGTCCTGTAGCACCTTAGGGTGTGTCTACACAGCTCCCTGAACTCAAAATAAGAGATGTGCCAAAGATACAAAGATGCTAATTCCCTTGCCCATTACAATGATAGCTTCCCCACTCATCAGCCCCTGATTAGCCATTCATTAACAGCTATTCCCTCCCTACCTCTCCCTCACCCCACCTTCTGTACTTAATCTAATTTGTCAGGTTAATAATGTGTTCACTTTTTTTCATTCTATTCCTTTGGTGTATATGGTAATGCCAACTGTCTTCCAGAATATGATCTGAGGAAGTGGGTCTGGGCCCAAGACAGTGAACACAGAGAACCACCAACCTTAGCGAAACATCTCCTTGGGTCTGACGTACTGGCTCAGACTTGCACAAGGACAAGGACCTGAGACTCCTCCCCATCAATGCCGCTGTCCTGCCAATCGGAGAGACTGAGGGAGGGCGGTGGAACGTTCTCACCAAAGAGCCCAAAGCATGGCCACATCATGGGGGTGATCCCAGTCAGAGCACTATTTATGCCCCACCTTTCTGGTTTGACTCCTGGGAGACCAGCTCTTCATGTGGGGTGGGGAGCAGAAGAGGACAAAAGAGACAAGAAAAGAAGAGAAATGCGGGCGGGACGGAGGGAAAGAGAAACCAAACAGGAGAAACCCCCACGGCCCCAGTGGTTCTAAGGGACAAAGCCCCAGGTGGGGAATAAAATTCCGACCCTTTCACCCAGTGTTCCGTGCCTAGAATCCAGCCGGGACCAGGTGGATCAGACTGAGCAGTTCCCACCCCCTCGGAGGCTCTTACCTTCTCCACAGGGATGTCTGGGTCATAGGCAAATCAGGAGAAGGAGGAGGAAGCTCGACAGAGGTTCCTCCAGGTGCTCACGTGCAGGAAGCAGGAAGCTCTGAGTCCTCAGAGAGACATCGCGAGACAGAGACTTGCCTTAGCAAATGCCACAGGGGTCATCCCGGCCTTACCCCTCTTGTGCCTGGCTGATGTCACCATCTCAGTGAGGTCACCACCTCCCCACCATCTTTGCCTAATATGGGGAGGGCCTGCCAAAGGCCTGTGTGATGTCACTGCCGCCCCCTCCCCCCACGCTGCAGGATGAGTGTCCTGCCTCTGGCCACCCCTCGGGATGTTTGAGCCATTCCCTGTGCTCCCCCCACTCAATGCCTGTTCCTCCTAGGAAGTCAGCCGGCTGCACAGCCGCACCTCAGAAGTGTCACATTATTGGATTGTGAGGGGAGCAGCCGGGTCACTGCTGCACCCATGGGGGGGTGTTCGCCCCAAACGTGGCACAAAGGGGGCCATATGAGGGGGCAAACAAAAGCTTGCTTTCTTCTGATTCTGTATCTGCTCTTCACATATCTGTATAATGTCTGTGTGTGTAGTTAGGAATCTGTAATCTGTGTGGAGACTGGAAGTCTCTCTGAATGTGGCTGAGCAGTGGGCAGAGCCCGGCCTATGGACATGCTGATTAGTGAGGCCCTGTGGGACAATAGCACTCAATGGGCCAAGGACACGGCTCGGGAATGGTGACCGACACCTAAGGGCTACCAGCAGGGAACACAGTGATAGGCCACTGGCCAGGTGACCTGCTGCAGCCAAGAAGAGACCAGGAAGGATGTATAAAGATGCCATGTAGCTGACTCCATCTTGGTACTCAGCTCAGCACTTCATCCCAGAGGCAGCAGTGCAGGGATCGAAGAGCTGGAAAGAACTGAGGACCCGTTTTAACCTAGGATGTACAAGGACTTCCAAGCCAGCAGCTATAACATCTCTGCCAGAGCCTGCATTGAGAGCTGGGAGATGCAATGCATGTAGTGTATGATACTTTAGCAGCCTTACTCTCGTGCTTTTCTTTCTGGTAGCAATAAACCTTTAGAAGTTAGATGTTAAAGGATTGGCTCAGTGTGATTCGTGGGTAAGCTCCAGAAGGTAAATTGACCGGGGATCTGTGGCTGGTTTCTTGGAACCGGACAGAACTTGTTCGGGGTAGGTGAAATTGGGTTCTAAGACCCCTCACCTGAATATGAGGCCCGGGGCCATCTGGGGCACGGATATTGCTGGGGATTGGAGGGGTTTTGCTCATGAGGCTTCAGGGCAAGCAGCTGAAGCGCTCTGTGGGACTGGTTTGTGGCCTGTTTGGGAAGGTCTCCAGTCTGGGGTCTGTAAGGAGCCCCAAAGTTGAGCAATTTGTCCTGAGTGGACACCTTTAACTGTGCCCAGGCCGGTCCAGTATGTCACACCCCCCTTCCTGAGACATCTATCCGTTTTCAAGCTCCTGCTGCACCTGAATTCCCTCCCAGAGTTTACATCTCTCATCCCTTCCCACACCCAAATCCCCCATTCCCACCTCAGAGCCCGCACCTCCTGTCTCAACCCAGGGAGAGTGCGTAAGGGCCGGGGACAGCAAGTGATGGAGAGGAGGGGAACGGAGAGGATGGGGCCTCAGAGAAGGGATGGGTACTTGGGAAAGGTGGTGGGTGCTTGGAGTAGATCTTGGCTTGCCCTGACATTGAAGAAGGGATCTTCGGTGTAAAAAGGTTGGAGAGAACTAATAACGAAACTGAGAGGCTCATTGAATCCCTTGACTCTGGGAGCTGGGGCTGAAAAGCAAATGACAAAGTTCACAGGATGCATGAGAAAAAGACGACAAATGGTCACACAGTGTGCAGGAGGCCAATGCGAGAAGTAAATGCTCCTGTTCCAGTCACAGGGCTCTGGAGGCAGAAGGTGATTCCAAACACACCTAGAATAGCTGAAATTCAAAGCTTGTTCCGGGAAGAATTTCATTTTGAAGAAAGGCCGTTTTTTTCCCAGCCTGTTCTCCTCCTTCCTGCCCCAGGAAAGCCAAGTTCAGACACTGGGGCGATGGTTTTAGTGTCTGAGAAGCTGTTTAACGGGCTGTGATGCTTCAGGTGAAGGAGCAGTGATCTACTGTCCCCCCCCAACTCCTCAGCCAGTTTTCATCTCTGTCCGTGTCAGGTGGTGGGTGCCAGGTAAATGCTGCGGCTGCTTTGTCCAGTGCCAATGGGATTATTTCACTCGACATCATCAGTGGTGCCAGGGGAGGAGAATCACTTACACAGGGCTAGAGCTGTGTCCACACTGGGGGGTTTCCACTGCCCCAGCAACACTTCCTGGTGCGGACCAGGCTCAGAGTGCTGCCTTGGCCCCCACTGCCATAGTGATCACCTCCTGGGCATCGCTGTACTGATCCTCTCACCTGCCTGTGAGGCAGGGCAGGGCTATTAACCCCGTGCTACAGGTGGGGGGAACCGAAGCACGACACGATTATGGGATTCACAGAGCTGTGTAGGTGCCTGACACTGACTGACCTTAAGGGGAGTTGGGTTAGGAATCCCAGCCCAGTGACTTACCCCGAGTGTCCCAGGAACCAGGCCAGAGCAGGGAGCTGAACCCAGCTCAGTTCTCTAACCACTGAACCAGCCTTCCTCTGTCACCTGTGTCATGAATCATGGGTAGTCTGAATGGTTAGCACGAGTGCATGAGTGAATCAACAGTAAGTGAGCTGAAGAGAGGCCATGCTGAGGTCCAGGCAAGCGCCCCAGAGAATTATGGACTTGTTTGTTCTGGACAAAACCCCTGGAGGATCATGGACGTGTTTACAACTTTAAGAAGAAGGACCGTGGGAAATAAAAGAACTCTGTGTATGTGGCTGAGGCAGCGTTTCCAGCATTGCCAGATAAGAAAAGTAACAAGAGAAGAGTCTAACCAAGGACAGACCATTGTTTCTCACTAGTGGTGAGGCAAGTGGTGCAAAAACCGGATATTTCTGGATCGGTCGTGGACACACCAGTAAGAAGAAGGGGGTGTCACTAACAGACATCACCCCACCTGGACTGTGAGCAGCCAGTGGATGCATCCCACCGGCCTGGCCCCTGCCGAGGGGATATGTACCACACCATTTCCCCCCAGGAGTTGGAGTCCATCGATTCGGCATATTGGGGTGATGTGCACATTGGACTTCCACCTCAACCAAATTAACCAACATTCCCTGGGGTCTGGCCAGCCCCAGAGGGTGAGTGTGTGTGAGTGTGTTAAACTGAATTAAGAATTAAGCTGCTAAATTGGGTTAAGGAGTAGATGTAGATTGTTATTCTGTTCAAATATTGCTTTTAATGCCTTTTAATGCTTGTGATGCCTTGTATTGTTGTTTTAATTGCTTAGTACTAAATATACATGTAGCGCCCCTCTCCACCTGGTTACTTTCTTTAAGGCCAATCTGCTTACAGGTTTTGATGGAGAGGTCTGGGTTCTTCTGGATTCTGCCACCCACTCAACTTTATTTTTTCCAATGGATTTATTTGGCGGTGCCTTCACCCCCCTCACTCCTTCCTGGCAGGGTCACCAGGGCAGCTTGGGAGAAAAATTCTAACCCAGGGTAATCCCCATGTATTTGCCAGATAGTTGGAGACTCCCAGAAACACATAGGCTGTGCCTACACTGGGCCACATATTCCGGAAAATCAGCTGCTTTTCTGGAATAAGCTGCGAGCTGCCTACACCGGCCCCTTGAATTTCCGGAAAAGCACTGACGATCTAATGTAAGAAATAAGCTGCTTTTCCGGAAAAACTATGCTGCTCCCGCTCGGGCAAAAGTCCTTTTTCCGGAAAACTGTTCTGGAAAAGGGCCAGTGTAGAGAGCCAGTCTTTTCTGCAAAAAAGCCCCGATCGGGAAAATGTTGATCAGGGCTTTTTTCCGGAAAAGCGCGTCTACATTGGCCACAGACGCTTTTCCGGAAAAAGGGCTTTTCCGGAAAAGCATCCTGCCAATGTAGATGCTCTTTTTCCGTAAATACTTATAATGGAAAACTGTTCCGTTTTAAGCATTTCCGGAAAATCATGCCATTGTAGACGTAGCCATGCACTATAATAAACACAGTTATATTAAACAGGAGACAAATATAACAGAACAGGGTAAAACACTATTTTTAAGTTCACCGGTGCCCAACAACTGTAAGGTTAGTGTCCCGTTGGTACGTGCACTTTGTTGGGGCCCTTGATGACTTTTGACCACAAAATTCTTCTCTGCAGTGGTTTAGCAGTAGGGCTGACTGGGTCCAGTACAGCCCAAAGGACTCATAAGCGGGAGAAGGTGGTAAATCCCTCACAGGTTTAATATGCAGCAGGTAATAAAATCCCCAAGCAAATTCCCTGACTTACTAACTAAGGGTATGTCTACACTACAAAGTTAGTTCGAACTAACGGACGTTAGTGCGAACTAACTTTCATAGGCGCTACACTAGCGCTCCGTTAGTTCGAATTTAATTCGAACTAACGGAGCACTTAGTTCGAACTAGGTAATCCTCATTCCATGAGGATTAAGCCTAGTTCGAACTTACTAGTTCGAATTAAGGGCTGTGTAGACCCTTAATTCGAACTAGTGGGAGGCTAGCCCTCCCCAGCTTTCCCTGGTGGCCACTCTGGCCAACACCAGGGAAACTCGTCTGCCCCCCTCCCGGCCCCGGGTTCCTTAAAGGGGCACGGGCTGGCTACGGTGCCCGGGCCAGGTGCAAGCCTGCCAGCACCCAGCCAGCAGACCCTGCACCTGGCACGGATCGAGCCACCCACCCGATAACCCCCAGCCCTCCCCCTCTTCCCGGGACCAGGCTGGCGGCTCCTGGGAGCTTGCCCAGGACTGCAAGAGGCGGGCACCCTCCTGGGCTAGTGCGGACATCGTGGACCTTGTCCACGACCTCCGCACTAGGCACAGGAAGTTGGCCGTCTAGGGCAGGAGAGCTGCCAGCCTGGCCACCTAGGAGCAGGTGTGCATGAAAATCAAGGGAGACCAGTGAGACCCCCGACCCTGAGCTTACTGCCGACAGCGGCCAACCCTAGGGACCCTGGAGGGGATGGACCGAAGACAGTGACCAAGCCATTTGTCTCGTGCCATCCCTCTCCAGCCTTCCACAAATCTTGGGCAGGGACACCACTCCTACCCCCTGGCTAATAGCACTCCATGGACCCAACCTCCATGACTTGATCTCACTTCCCTTTCAACTCTGTTCTAGTTCTAGCCTTCACAGCCTCCTGCAGCAAGGAGTTCCACAGGTTGACTCTTTGCTTTGTGAAGAACAACTTTCTGTTACTAGTTTGAAGCCTGCTACCCATTCCTTTCCTTTGGTGTCCTCTAGTCCTTCTTTATGGGAACTAATGAAGAACTTTTCTGGATGCACCCTCTCCGCCCAACTCCTGCTTTTAGAGACCTCTATCCTGTACCCCCTCCGTCTCCTCTTTTCTAAGCTGAGAAGTCCCAGTCTCTTTAGCCTCTCTTCATATGGGACCTGTTCCCAACCCCTGATCACTGTAGTTGCCCTCCCCTCTCCCAGCCTCTCTCTTCCCCTCTCCCACCTCCTTTTCCCAGTCTCCCCCAATTTTGTTCAATAAAGACAGATTCTATTTTTGAACACAATTGTCCTTTATTTTGTACATCAGGAATGGGGGCTAGGGAAGGGTAAGTGGAAGGAGGTGAGGGAGGAATGGGGTACGAGCCCCTGATGGGGAGGACTGGGCTGGCTCTGCGGGCTTCTGGGGGTGGAAGCTCTCCTGCAGCCCCCCAATTGCCTCCTCTCCGCAGATGGCAGCCTGCGGCAAGTGCAGCCGGGCTGATGGCCGAGTGCTGTGATGTGCCCAGTGTGGGCAGTCCGGGAACTCCAAGCCAGGACTGCTTTGCTAGCAGGGCACCCCTGAGAACTGTCTGTCCATGGTGGGGTCGGGACCCTTTAAGCACAGCCCTCAGCTAGCCTGAGACAGCATCTCCACGCTCTAAGTCCTCCTCTGATGCCCTGCCGGCACTGCTTCCGGCCATCCTTAAGCCTGGTTCAGGGTCTACTTAATGTGGACATGCTAGTTCGAATTAGCAAAACGCTAATTCGAACTAGTTTTTTAGTCTGGATCCGTTAGTTCGAATTAGCTTAGTTCAAATTAACTAATTCGAACTAAGTTAGTTCGAACTAACGTTGTAGTGTAGACGTACCCTGCCTTACTAACTAAAAGATGCTGCACTCACACACTCCATGGATGAGGCTCAGGTTCAGAGATGACTCGGTCACTGCAGAGGGGCTGGTCTCTTCTGGCAGGGATCCTCCTCAGGCAGGAATCAGGCTGCTTCAATCCCGGAATTTCCCCTCACCACAAAGGGGTGCCAGGCTCAAGGTGCAGGCCACACAACTGCACCAGAATTCAAACTATAATCTCCTAGCCCAGCATTCAGACACACACAGCAGGCAGCAGCCCCGAACCAGCAGACGGGAAAGAGCTGACCATGGTGGCTGGTCTCACCCAGGGAGCGGGAGAGCCAGCTCTGCCTCGCTGGGGAAGCCTCCCAGCAAACTCCACAAACTGGGAATCAACAGTGGAGACATAACACCCAGCTGAGGGATCCTGCCTTCCGGTCCCTAGAGGCTAGTTCTCAGGGGGAACCCTGCATGCAGGCCTGGGGTTCACTAGCTCCCACACAGCCAGCTTCCCCTTCCCAGGCTGGCTCCAGACTCTCCCACCAATGGCTCCTCCTTCCCCTCCTGAACTCCCTGGGAGGGGCATCTCACTCCCTATGGGTTGCCGGGCAGACTCTGTCCCTGGTAGGGAGGGGGAGCCAAGGCAAACTCCGTGCGCCTGTCCCTGAGCTGCCAGCAGACAGAGCCCCAGGAATCTAGGTCATCTCCTTGGGGTTACAGACACATATAGGCTGTGTCTACATTGGCACCCTTTTCTGGAAAAGGGATGCTAATGAGACACTTCCGAATTGCAAATGCTGCAGGGATTTAAATTTTCCCTTGGCATTTGCATGAACATGGCTGCCGCTTTTTTCCTGCTCGGGGCTTTGCCGGAAAAAAGCGCCAGTCTAGACGGGATCTTTTGGGAAATAAAGCTGGATGGGGAGCAGCCTCTGGGGTGCCAGGGCCAGGACACCAGCCTAGCAGAGGATGGGTGGGAGGTGGCAGTGACATCACAAAGGGCCTATTGTATGACCACAGCCTATTGGGGGACAGTGATGACCTCACAAAGAGTCTCTGGCAACAAGCACTCAGGACAGAGGTGCACGGCCGGGGCAAACGCCGAGTTTCCTGCGGCTTGGCAGCAGCATGGCCCCTTCTCAGGGTCTCTGCAGGGGCCGGATGGAGAAGTGGGACCGAGGGGCGGGGGCAGGAGCCTCGTCGACATTTTCTCCTTCCCTGCAGCTGGTCCTGTCGTCCCAGGTGACAAGGTAGGAGCCTCGGAAAGGTTTGGAGCCTGCTCAGTCTGGTTCCCCTTTGCCCCATTCCCTCTCTCTGTCTCGCCTTCTCCTGCGTCTTTTTCCCTTTCCCTGCCCCACCAAGCAGGAGGAAGTGTTGGGGAGTTGGGACAGTGGGAAGCCTCACACAGAACTCAGACTGGCAGAGTTCTCGGAGCAGGTGACCTGGCCCTCCATTTGGACGTGTGCTGAGACCCACCCCCCACCTCCTAGCTCCCAGAGTCTTGCTCCCGAATGGCCAAGCGGGTGGTTACTGACGGAGGACACTTGCAGCCTTTTGTTCTCTTTCAAACCGATTTCGGGGAGTCATTATTAACAGTTCCCAGCCATGCGGGAAGTGCCTAACACCTGGGGTTCCACAGGGGTCTGCTTATTAAGTTTGCAGATGACCCCAAGCTGGGAAGGGTGGCAAGTGCTTTGGAGGACAGGGTCATACTTCAAACTGATTTGGACAAACTGGAGACATGGGCTGAAGTAAACAGGATGAAGTTTAATGAGGAGAAATGCAAAGCGCTCCACTTAGAAAGGAACCACCCATTTCACACATGCTGAATGGCTAGGAAGGAGTCCTGCAGGAAGGGATCTAGGGCGTCAGAGTGGACCACAAGCGAAACAGGAGTCAACAGTGTGACACTGTTGCAAGAAAAGCAAACATGATTCTGGGAGGCGTTAACAGGCATGTCGTGAGCAAGATTGGAGAAGTCATTCTTCTGCTCTACTGTGCACTGATTAATCCTCAGTTGGAGTCTCGCTGCTGATTAGGCCTCTGTTGGAGTTTTGTGTGCAGTTCTGGGCACTGCATTTCAAGAGAGCGTGTTCTACTTCCAGAGGAAAAAAAGGAAACTGTGAACCGTAATTTGAATACCTTTCTTCCGGGGCGGGGTTTTGTTTTTGTTTTGTTTTTTGAAGAGGCATTTCTGGGGCCAAATGTCACAAAAAGCCCTCTTTCAGAAGCTCCCTTCTTCCTGATGGGAGGAGGAAGACTGGGCTTCCAAAAGAGTAGGTTTCCACTTCCAGCTGAGCAAACGTGTTCCCTGGATGTAGCGGGGGCGGGGATGGGCAGGTGTGTGTGTGGGGGGGGGGGGGGGCGTGTTTCTGGGATACAGCAGTATATACCAGGCCTGAGAGGGGACACGAGAGCAGTTTTCAAGTGCCTAAAATGGGGTTATAGGGAGGAGGAGATAAATTGCTCTCCTTGGCCTCCGAGGAGAGGACAAGAAGCAATGGGCTTAACTGCAGCAAGGGAGGTTTAGGCTGGACATGAGGAAAAACTTCCTGTGAGGGGGGTTACACTCGGGAGATATTTCAGAGCAGACACCTGTCAGGGATGCTCTAACGGTGCTTGGTCCTGCCGGAAGGGTAGGGGGCTGGACCCAATGATCCGTGATGGCTGGTGCCCATTAGTGGTGGCTGGGCTGTGGCCGGTTGGAAGGCCTCTCTGTGTCCTAAGGGGGTGCTTGGGGGCAGGACATCAGCCTGACTGGGGTTGGGAGGGCAATGACACCACAAAGGCCTATGGAGGGGAGGGGCTAGGGAAGGGCTGAGCTCATGGAGATCCCCTGACAGCTGCACGGCAGGGCAGCCTCAGAGACACCCCCCAGCCCTTTCTGGCTGTGTGGGAGCCCCCCAAAGAGGCGGGGCTGGAATCGCTCTGAGACCGACCCTGCTGGGGGTGACCTGGGCCAGCCCTTGGGACGTCCCCGGAGACCTCTCGCCCGCCCCCCTCTCCCAATCTCGCTGCTGATTGGCTGAGCCGGGGGCCACGGACAGGGAGGAGGTTTCCCGGGTGTGACCCCCCTGCCCTTCCTTTGCAGGCTCTGCACGGCCGGGGTCCAGGCCTCCAGCTGGCCCTGCAGGGGGACCGGCAGGCACAGCCCCACACAGGTGCCAGGAGAGCTGGTAGGTGAGCATGAGCAGGGGTGTGGGGGCAGTCTTCCCTTAGCACTGGGGTAGGGGGCCATGGGGACCCTGGGGCAGGGCCGGCAGGACAGGGCTGTGTTGGGCCTTTTCTCCATCCGGGACAGGTGAAGGGGATGGAAGTTGAAGTCAGGGCCTGGCTGGCTTTGGGATAGGGACCCTCAAATCCCATACACCTGGCGGGGGGGGGGGGGGGGGCTTGTTGGCACAGCCTGGGCACTGGTCTATTGACCCGGCTCTACCTCTCTCCCCCGCAGCACGTCAGCTCCTGCATCACGCCCACGGTGTCCTAGGGGAGAGCCAAGGCCCAGGGAACAACAGAGCCGGTTGTAACCTCCCCCCCCGCATTTCTGCATGGGAGGCGAGTGACCTCTGAGCCATTCCCGGACCCTGGGGTGGGCAGGCGGCTCCCGCAGGGCCGGCAGCGGTAGGGCTGCGGGCTGGCAGCAACCCCTGGGGAGGGCCAAATCCGAGCCAGGCCTGAGCAAGGTGGCCAGTGTCCGGTTTGGAACCGGACAGGCCAGAATCTGAGGTTTCTGTGTGGGAAAGAAATGGAGACAATAGAAATGAGACAATGGGAATGGGCGGGATTTCCCTGGGGAGACGGAATGTCGATTGTGATGTCATGTCAAGTGTGTCCAGTAGTTTTGTTGAGACCATCTGGCAACCCCAGGCCTGAGCCAGACTTAGGCCCAGTTCAGGGGAGACCCTGGGACGTTAGGGGCCCATGTTCCAGCCAGACTCCTGCCCCGACCTGGGTCCCTCCTTGTCCCCCTGGAGCATCTGGGGGTGCAAATCCCCCTGGAGGGCCTTGCCCACCGCTCTTTGCCCCAGGAGCTGGGGGTCTCGTTAGCTCCTCTCCCCAGTGGCTTCAGCGGAGGGATGTGGGGAGGGAGGCGCCTGGCCCAGGGGGGTTGGGAGCTGGCAGCAGGACTGTCAAAAACCAGACTCTCCAGTAGAAAACTGGACACCTGCCATCCCTAGCTGGCAGCAGGACACTGATGGGCCCCGTCTCCTCCCTTCCATCCCAGCTCAGCACAGCCCCCACTAGGGAGCTTGGGGCCCAGCTGGGACTGTCCCTCAGGGGCCCAGCCGAGGACACCGGCCGGCCGGCCAGGGAGGGTCCTGACCCCTGTGCCCACTGCTGCTGCACCAGAGGTGAGGGACCCCGCTGGGCAACGGGCCCCCAAGCACTGACACCGACAGACGCCAGGCTGGGGGCCCTGCTGAAGTGTAGCTCCCTGATCCTGCCCCCCCCCCCGGGAATGGGAGCCTGGTTGCTACACACCAGACCCTCTGGGACCAGCCCCACGGAGGGTGAGTCTGTCTCTCTCCCCTCCCCCACACTCCATGTAGGACCAGCCCCTCCCCAGGCCCCAAGGCACCTGCTCTTTGTGGGGCCAGGGATGCAGCCCGCTGGGAACCCAGCCCCAGCCAGGGCCCTAGGGCAGCTGGACTCTGCAGGGGAACAGCTCGGGGGAGAGGGGCATCACCAGCTCCTGCACTGATAGCCCCGGAGGGGTCTGGCCCTGGGGGGCACTAGAGAGGTGCTACGCCCATCCCAGGGCCCAGCTCCCCCTACCCCCTGGTTCCCAGGCACCGCGTCTGACAGGCCCTTGCTCTCTTGGGACAGGAGGAGCCCGGCCACGGGGACACGCCAGCTCCCCTGGTCTGACCCTGGCCCCAGGTGCCTGCAGCTCGGCAGGGGCTGCCCCAGGGCAGGTGACGACAGCTGGGGAGGGAGCCGCCTGCGATATCAGCACCTCGCTTTCCCTGCTCACGCTGGGAGTGGAGCCGCAGCCACGGCCGGGCACCGGGGAGAGGGAGGGGCTTCCCCCCCGCCCCTACCGCTGGGGATAGAACCATCCACCCATCTCCTGTCTCTGGACAGGGACCTGCACAGCCTCGTGAGTCAAGGCCAGCTTACGGACTACAGCCGTTAGGCTGAACTGCCTGACTAAAGGGGCAAAACACTGGCCATTGGGCCACACTGCCCTTAGAAAAGGGGCAAGGTACTGACTGGCCATTGGGCCACACTGCCCTTAGAAAAGGGGCAATGTACTGACACTGGCCATTGGGCCACACTGCCCTTTGAAAAGGGGCAAGGTACTGACTGGCCATTGGGCCACACTGCCCTTAGAAAAGGGGCAATGTACTGACACTGGCCATTGGGCCACACTGCCCTTAGAAAAGGGGCAATTACTGACTCTGGCCATTGGGCCACACTGCCCAGAGGAGAGGGGCAAGGGGCTAACTCCGGCCATTGGGCCACACTGCCCAGAGTAAAGGGCCAAGGGGCTAACTCTGGCCATTGGGCCACACTGCCCAGAGGAAAGGGGCAAGGGGCTAACTCCGGCCATTGGGCCACACTGCCCAGAGGAAAGGGGCAAGGGGCTAACTCTGGCCATTGGGCCACACTGCCCAGAGGAAAGGGGCAAGGGGCTAACTCTGGCCATTGGGCCACACTGTCCTTAGAAAAAGGGGAAGGTGGTGTCTGGCCATTGGGCCACATTGCCCAGAGGAAAGGGGCAAGGTACTGACACTGACCATTGGGCCACACTGCCCTTAGAAAAGGGGCAAGGTACTGACACTGGCCATTGGGCCACACTGCCCTTAGAAAAGGGGCAAGGTACTGACACTGGCCATTGGGCCACACTGCCCTAAGAAAAGGGGCAAGGTACTGACTGGCCATCGGGCCACACTGCGGTTACGGACTCCACCCACTAGGCTGCCCTGCCCTATGCCGGGCTCTGCCAGAGGGAAGCTGGGAGCCTGCAGGCTTTGTGGCCAGAGAAGCTGTCGTCCCCTCGGCACCAGGCGCGAGTTGGACCCAGGGGCCGGATGGTGACGATTCCAGCCCACGGATGGGGCGTGTCGTGGCACAGACTGAAAGCTGAAGAACTCACCCAGAGGCCAGGACCAGGGCAGCGGAGGAGGAAACCGGCTGGCCAGAGCAGAGAGGCCAGATGGAGGCTGCACTTCGGGGACCGGCTGAATCTGGAATAGACGGAGGGGCCTCCCCGTCGCGCCGCTTCCCCCCGGAAGACAAGCTCAGGCAGAGAAGCCACCGCGAACCCGGCACCTCGCAGCCGTACCCTGGGCGCTCGTGGTCTGGCCAGGCCTTTCCCAGGGAGACTCCCATCCAGTGCAGATCCCTATGGAGGGGGTGGGGAGCCTCAGGCATGGGGGCCGGATGCAGCCCCGGCTGGCGGGGATCCGGCCCCTGAAGCTCGGGGCTCCCCCCTGCACTGGGGGCCCACGCTGGGGAGAGGAGGGGGGCTGTTTCTCACTTGTGGGCAGCCCCCCATAGATTTCTCTTTGGGTAATTAGCCCCGACCCAGCAAAGGTTCCCCACCCCTGCTCTGTGGGGGGTAAAGGTCCCTGGGAACCTGACTAGGGCCCCACCCATTTCACAGCCAGGAGACGTGCAACGGGGGGAGAGGAGGGGATGGGGGGATGGCGAGGGGAGTCTGAGTTCCCCACGTGGCGAGGGGCCTGGAGCGTCAGCTGCTCCCTGGCCTGGCTGGGATGGGACAGGAGTTGTCCTGCCCCAACACGGGCACTCGCGGAGGGAGCAGATCAGAGCCACCCTGAGGGGCAGGGAGAAGTGAGGGTGGAACGGCTCTAGCTCTGCCCCACAGGCTGCTGGGAAGTGAAATTGGCACTCTTGGGGCGCCCCCACCCGCATTGCACACAATCCTAGTTTGGGCCAGGACCCAGCCGGTCGGAGAGCCGGGAAATTTCCCAGGGAAGCCCCCGGGAGTGTGCCAGGGAGCAGCGTGGACATGGTCTGGCTGTGAAATGGGCGAGGTTGCAGGGGGACGCCATGGGGCCCTAGTTCCGGCATATTCCCTGGAAGTTGTGGGAAAGGGTCTGCCAGAAACTCCTGGCCCTGTTGGTCTCCAGTGTCATTGGGGAATCCCCTAGTGCAGCCTTTCTCCAGCTGGGGCTCCCCACCCAAAAGGGGGTCCCAGGGCCAGGGGAGGGGGCTCGCGAGCAGGGTCACTGGCCGCCTGGGTTTTCCCAGCCATGACCTCGTCTTCAGGCCCCAAATCTTCCTCTGGGCAGATGTTTGGAAATATTAAAAACTGTCGGATTTCTCCCGGCTTTCCCAGCTGAGTGGCTGGAGAGCAGCGGCTACTGTCTGGCCATCCGGTTTGGGGGCAGCCCCATTGACAGCAGCAGCACAGGAGGAAGGGAGGCCAGGTCCGGTGTTGCCACCCTTCCTTCTGCACTGCTGCTGGCGGGGGGGCTGCCTTTCCATCTGGGTGGCTGCAGAGCAGCGGCCCCTGGCAGGTCACCCAGCTCAGAATTCAGCGCCAGCACCAGCTGCAGCGCAGAGGGAAGGGGGCATGATAAGGTCTTGCCTCCTCCCCTTCTGCACTGCTGCAGGGTGTGGGGCTGCCTTCTGACCCGGGTGGCTGGAGAGCAGTGGCTGCTGGCCAGGGGCCCAGCTTAGACGACGGCGTCCCTGCCAGCAGCAGCACAGAAGCAGGGTGGCTCCGTGTTGTGTCACTCCTACTTCTGCACCACTGCTGGCGGGGGCCCTGTCCTCCGAGCTGGGCGCCCCAGGAGCAGCCACGACTCTCTGGTCACCCGCTCGGCCGTCAGTGCTGCCCCAAGAGCGGTGCAGCAGGAAGTGCAGGAGGGGCGGGATTGCAGCACTTCCTTCAGCACCGCGGCGGGTGTCAGCCCTGCCTCCCAAACCGGGTGACCAGAGAGCGGGTGCCACTGGCCAGGGGCTACCTCAGAGGGCAGCGCCGATACCAGCAGCAGCACAAACTAGGGGTGTCAACGTGTGTAGCTGGCTACACGATTAACCGATACGTCTGGGCTTATTGCTTAATCCTGTCGCCTCCACACACCCCTCCCCCGGCTGCCTCAGGAACAGAAGCAGCAAGAGGGGGGGAAGGTGGGAGCTGGTGTCTGCGGGGATCCAGGTATTAAGCTGCCTCCCCATGAGCACCACATCCCATGGAGCTGCCTGGCCCGCACCATGGGCTGCTGCCTCTCATAGAGATGCAGCAACACGCAGGGTGAGGGAGTCAGGCAGGAGCTGGTGCACACGGGAAGCAGCTTTTAAGACAGCTCCCCATGTGTATCAGCTCCTGTGGAACCACGTCTCACCCATCCCCCTCCACTGCTGCCTCCCTATCAGCGTGGGGGCAGGGCAGACATGAGATGAGATGTTCGGGGAACTATCTTCTAAGCCGGCTCTCCACACAGGCCAGCTCCATGGAGCCCCCTTTCCTCCCTCGCTGTCTCACATAGAGGAGAGGGGGACGGGGGGTTGCTCGAGGGGAGCTGACTTAAAATCTAGTTCTCCGTGAGCACCAGTTCTGCGGAGCTGCCTGCTCCTGCCTCTCTCATTCCAGAGGAGGCTGCTGCAGAGCAGCCTCTGTCCGGGGCTGGCACAAGCTCTCGTCGCACAGAGGCTGCTGTGTGGGATGCTGGTGCAGCCTCCGTCTGCTGTGTGGGATGCTGGTGCAGCCTCCGTCTGCTGTGTGGGATGCCGGTGCAGCCCCTCATTGCTGACTCAGGCACCAGGGACTATCGAATAATCATGGAATTGCTACAGTTTGATGCAGTGACATGATTGTTCAGTGACTCCCTGTCTGACATCCCCAGCAAACAGGGAGGGGGCCCTGGACGGTGCTCCCCTCGTCCTTCTCTGCCTTCGCTGGCACTCCCGCCGGGCAGCTGGACAGTCCGTGCTGTCTCCGGTAACAGTGCAGAAGGCAGGTGGGCTGCTGCAGCTTTGCCTCCCTGCCTTCCGTGCCGCTGCTGCTGGGTAAGGATGTTAAATAATGATTCACGGACAAGTTGAGGAGTCGATGGAATTTCCAGTGGCTACTCAACTAGTCGATGGGCACTTTCTGCACTTTGAACTGGACAAGGGCCCCAGCAGGGCCTCCTGTGCACTTCAAAACGGGAACTCCGTGTGCAGCCCGGGGCCAGCAGGAAGTTCCACTGACTTGGCTTTACGAGGGTCCTTCCGCTTTGAAAGGCTCAGGATCCTGGAGGCTCTTGTGCATTTCTGAGTGGAAGCACCTGCATGGAGCCTGGAGTCAGCAGCGGACTCAGACCCCTGGCATCCCCGAGGTCCATGCGGCGCTGCTCCTTTGGAGAACCCCCTTTTCACACCTTTTCCCATGAGCAGGCAGCGCCAGCACCACCAGCAGCGCAGAAGGGAGGGTGGCCTGGTGTGGCGGTGCCTCCCTTCCCTCTGCACTGCTGCAGGTAGAGGCTCTGCCTACTAATGGGGAGGCTGGGGGCAGTTATAAGGGGTCAGGTGCCCAACCTGGATGGCAACCCCACCGCCAGCAGCAACGCAGGAGGGAGGGGAGCTGGTCTGGTATCGCCACCCTCCCTGCTGTGCCGCTGCTGGCCGTGCCTCTCCCTTCTCAGCTGGGCAGCTAGAGAGCGCAGGCACCATGTGCACAAGGCCGCCTGACCCAGCAGAGCCACCCTCCCTTCCGTGCCACTGCTGGGGGCAGCCCTGCCTGCCACACTGACGCTACGTCTAGACGACAGGCTTTTGTCCACAGAAGTTTTGTCGACAGATACTGTGGACAAAGCTTCTGTCAACAAAGAGCATCTAGACTACGTCCAGTTCTGTAGACAGAGCAAGCCGCTTTGTCAACATGACAGTGTAGACGCAAAGGGCAGTGGAGATGCAATAGCGCCTTCTGGTGACAGAACTCCCTCGACAAAAGGCGTCATTCCTCGTAGAATGAGGTTTACAGCTGTCGACAAAACAGCGGAGTCAACAGAACTAAGCAGCAGTGTAGACGCAGGTATAATTTTGTCGACAAAAGTCCACTTTTGTCGACAGCACCCTGTAGTCTAGACATACCCTGAGTGGCCTGCGAGTGGCCCATGCTGGCAGGACTCCCAGCTGCAAAGTCAGCGCCAGCAGCAGCGCAGGAGGAAGGGAGGCCTGGTCTGGTATCTCAGCCCTTCCTTCTGTGCCGCTGCAGGCGGTGGCGCTGCCTTTGGACCTGGGCGGCAGCAGAGCAGCGGCTGCTGTTGTGGGGCCCAGTTCGGAGGGGGCCCCACTAGCAGCGAGTGAGGGGTGGTCACTGACGGGTCCCCCAGCTCAGAAGTCAACGCCGCCCCAGCAGCAGCGCAGAGGCAGGGTGGCCTGGCATGTTGTTGCCACCGTTCCTTCCGCACTGCTGCTGGCAGGGCTGCCTTCTCCGCTGGGGACCACAGAGCAGGGGCCACAGGGGAGGTGCCCAGCTCGGAGGGCAGCTCCGCTCCCAGCAGCAGCGCAGAAGGAAGGGGAAGTGGCTGCCATTGCATCCTTCCCTCTGCCCCCTGCTGGGGGCATCGCTCCCTTCCAAGCTGGGTGGCCAGAGCGAGCGGGATCCCAGTGGGGTCAGTGCCAGCAGCAGCAGCAGCGCAGGAGAAGTGGAGGCAGCGATGCCGTTGCCACCCGTCCGTCTGCGCCGCTGCTGGCCAGGTTGGGGGCAGAGAGCAGCTGCCCCTCCAGCCGCCCAGCTGGGGAGGCCAGGAGAGATCAGGGACATTTCTTCTTATTTCCAAACTCCGCCGGGATGGGGACCTGGGGACTGAACACGAGGCCACGGCTGGGAAAGCCCAAACGTCCGGTGCCCCCGTGAGCGACCCTCCTGCCCTCGCCTTGCCGCCCCCTTCTGGGCAGGGACCCCCAGGGGGAGAAACGCTGCACTAGGGGATTCCTCTACGACCCCGAGGGCCACCACGGCCAGGAGTTCCCGGCAGCCCCTTTCCCACCACTTCCACGGAGGAGGCGGCAGGTTCTCAGGGGAGGTTTCCCCGACTCAGAGATCTGCCTGGATGGAGAGTGGAGGAGCAAAGGGAGGGCCTGGCCAGGATCGCCCAGGGCCAGGGCAGGGCTCACACGGCAGCACCCGCGGCAGGGAACCTGTTGCTCAGCCAGGTCCAGAACTCTGTGTCTCCCGGCCACTGGGGCCAGCCCAGATGTATCCAGCCTCCTGATGACTTGAGAGTCCCAGCTGCCTCTTCCTGTGTAGCCTGGAAGAAGAAAAGCGACTCGAGACCTCCAAGAGATGCTCCCTCGATGCCAAAATCTCCACCCAGCTCAGGGGTAGCATCAGCAGGAGCCAAATAAAAAATTGTGAGATTGGTTTCAAATAAATACATTACAGAGAAATACACAAATTATGTTTTTATGAGCTTTGCTTTCTGGGCCCTAAGCGCACGCTTGGGTCCGTCTCAGCCATTCCCTGCAAACCGGAGGACTTGAAACACTTTTCCCATGACAGCCGAGGGGGCGGCTACACCCAGGGCCTGTGGGGACAGAGCGGTGCCAGCAGAGCCCCCTCACTGGGATGCAGCCCACAGGCACAGCAGGGGTGTTTCCGTTGCCACGACAACAGCCCCTCCCCAGGGAAAGCCCTCCCAGACTTCTAGCTGGAGCAGTCATGCCTAGCAGTCAGAGCAGGGGCTGTGGGTCAGAGCTGGGCTCAGGAGTCCCTCAGCAGCTGAAAGGCCGGTCTCCTGGGCTCAGACTTGAAGGGCCGAAGGGACCATCATGAGCACCTGGTCTGACCCCCTGCACCTTGCAGACCCTAGAACCTCACCCACCCCTCCGGTCCAGCCCCAGTCTCCCTGGCTGTGTTACTGACGCCGTCACGTCACGGCTCAGCGGTGGCAAGGGACGGAAAATCCCCCATTGACACAACTTGATCCCAGCCTGGGACCCTGCCCCACACTGCAGAGGGAGGCAGCCTCGTCCACCCTGCCCCCACGGGCTCTGCACATCTCCCCCTTGACAGTCCCTTCCCACCCCTAGACATGGGATCAGTCGGCGCAGGCGTGTTCTGGCCGGAGCCCCCAGCCACACGGCGGGGAAAGAATTGTCTGGAGCCGCTCAGCACCGGGGAGCCCACATTTCCCTCTGCGGAGCGCGGGACAGCCGGTCCAATTCCTCCCACTCACGTGAGTTCAAGGGCTGCGGGTGGGAGCTGGGCAGCACAAACGCTCACACTGACTCCCAGTTGCCTGAGCCCCCGTGTCGGGGGCACAGCCGGGGGGTGGCTACCCCTCGAGATGAGCCCTTCCAAGGGCGTTGTGCTGCCTTTACTGCAAGGCCGTGCCCTTTCCCCACACTCAGTGTTAACCTGGCTGGTCAGCCATGTCTGGAGGGGTGTCTGCTAACACCTATGTGACTCCGCGGCCTGGCACCCAGAGGGGTCCCCTCGGTTAGAGGCTCCCAGGCCCAGAGGCCTCGTTGAGAAGTGAGTCTCCTCTCCCTCCTGAGACATATGGCCAAGAGGTCCAGTCCATAGGTCAGTCCCTTCTATCAGGAGCAATAGCGCCTAGCTCAGAGGTGAGTGCAAACTTCCAGAGAACTCTCTTGCTTCGGGTAGTGGGGTTATCTAGACCTGGGCCCTCCCGCTACCCTGGGTCCAAGCCCCGGGCCCTGTTGGCCGTGGAGCAGGGACTCCGACTCCGACTGCAGCACGCTGAGCTCTCAAGGAACAATCCCAGCTCTGGTGCATCTCTCCTGTCGTGCAGTCTCTGGGCAGCATCCCGTCCGAGGGCTTCCGTGGCTGCTGCTGGAGTCTCCCGCCACCTCCTGTTACACAGAAATCCCGCCTGGCTGCAGATGAGCATTCATGCTTCCCCCTCCTGAAATAGCATTTTCCAAGGACCCTTTGTGGAACCCTCCCCATCCCCAGGGTGAAATCAGATTTCAAGTGTGTTCCAGCACCAGCTGACAGGGTCCCATGTCTCTGTGCCACAGCTAGGGCTTCCAGGGAAAACACAAAGCCATTTCCAGATTAGTGCTCTGAGCACTGGGCCGGCAAGGTCCTTACTTACCATGAATGGCTTTGTCTACAAGACCCAGATTAATAACACAGGTATTGGGGGAGTGGGAGCCGTGTCAGTCTGTGTCTATAAAAGCAATGAGGGCTCCAGTGGCACCTCAGACTAATGGATTTATCTGAGCATCAATTTTTATGGGCAAACCCCACGTCCTTGTTACTTTCCTACGTGCCTCCAGCGTCCATCCAGGACCCATCACATGCTCCATGTCCAACGCCAAGCCCTGAGACACACCCACACGGGCTCCAGTCTGTCAGGGAAGGTCTACACTACCCCGCTAGTTCGAACTAGCGGGGTAATGTAGGCATACCGCACTTGCAAATGAAGCCCGGGATTTGAATTTCCCGGGCTTCATTTGCATAAGCGGGGAGCCGCCATTTTTAAAACCCCGCTGGTTCGAACCCCGTGTAGCGCGGCTACACAAGGCATGAACTAGGTAGTTCGAACTAGGCTTCCTAGCTCGAACTACCGTTACGCCTCATGAAATGAGCACTTGAGGTGTGGATGCTCCACCGGTTTTTGCACAAAAATTGCAGAAGAAAATTGACAGAACAGAGGACTTTTGCTGGTAGAGTTATTCCTCTCCCCACAAGGAATAACTCCTTTTTTGCACGACAGCTCTTGCACAAAAAGGCAGGTATAAATGCTCTGCAGGGGTTTTTGCACAAAGCAGAAGTTCTCTAATGCCCATTTTGTGAATGGCAGTCAGAGCTTTCTTGTGCAAAAGTGTCCATGCAGTATGGACACTCCCTTGTGCAAAAGCACATTACATTTGCAATGCACTTTGACATCTGGATGCGCGTTTGCACAAGAAGTGTTTGCATGAGAACTCTTCCACAAAAGGCTTCTTGTGCAAAAACCCTGCAGTGTAGACTAAGCAAGGGGATTGAGCTGTCATTGATTGCCACTCTTGGGTTAAACCAAAGGGGAGTGAACTATCTCTCTCACCCACACAAACACAGACTGTGATGGGGCAGGGCTTATGGACATGAATATACATAACTCAAAGGTGGTTTGAGCAAATGATTTCATCTAACCTGTCCATCTTCATGTCATGATCCACTGGTTCTGTTTATCTTACTCTGTTGTATGTATCTGTGACGGCGCGTTGGGGGTCCCCCGTCTCCTGCACCCTGAAATGGCACAAACAGACTGCACCAGCCGGTGGAATAGAGGAAGTTTATTGCCTCTCCAGGATACAGCACAGCACAGTTGTAATCTGGTCACAGAGCTGGGCTAGGATGCCTCAGGCCCCCTTGAGATGGGGGAGACTGGGCCCCTAAACTCCAGCCCCTTTCCCTAGGCTGTCTCCTCCATGCTCCCAGCCAGCCAGCAACTAACTAACTCCCTTCCAGCCCTGCCCCCCAGCCAGGGCAGCATTCCACCTTCCTTTGTTCCTCTCCATGGGGGGTGTCTGGCCACTGGTTTGCATAGTGACTCATCCTGTTTTGCTGGGTCGTGGTACCCACGGCAGCCAGTGGGGGTTACCCCAGAGCCAGCAGCATAGAAACCAGCCAGGTACCCCCACTACGTCACAGGGGGGGCTACGCTGGTGAGTCGGGGCAGCGCGGGGAGGGACATGAGGTGCAGGGGGAAGGGACGTGGGGGGCCGGTGACTCTGACCCCCCCCCTCCAGTGATGCTCATGCCGGGCTGTCTGTGCCGGCGGCCTGCTGGTGGGGAGGGCGGAGCGGAGCAGCGTGGGGAGCAGCAACCCCAGTTCCAGTTCATCTTCCCGCTGCCGGACGAAGCCACCCTGAAGGCTGTCGCCTCGGTCCTGAAGTCCCTGGACAACGAGCACACCCTGGAGGAGCTGTGAGAGTGGGTCGGCCAGAGCGGGGGTGTGACGGACCAGGCCGTGTCTGGGCACAGCTGAGGGCGTCCGCTCAGGGCGAATTGCTCAAATCCGGGGCTTCTTACAGCCCCCTTGACTGGTGACCTCTCCAAACAGGCCACAAACCAGTCCCACAGAGCGCTTCGGCAACCTGCCTGAAGCCTCCCGAGCAAAACCCCTCCGACACCCCAGCAATATCCGTGCCCCAGATGGCCCCGGGCCTATACACAGGTGGGGGGTCCTAGCACCCAATCCCACCTACCCCGAACAAGTTCTGTCCGGTTCCAAGAAACCAGCCACAGATCCCCGGTCAATTTACCCTCTGGACCTTACCCACAAATCACACTGGGCCAATCCTTTAGAATCTATATCTAAAGGTTTATTATTACAGGAAAGAAAAGCATGAGAGTAAGGTTATTAAAGTACAGTACGTTACATGCACCGAATCTCCCAGTCCTCGATGCAGGCTCTAGCAGAGATGTTACAGCTGCTGGTTTAAAAGTTCTTATTGCACATCCTACGATCAGGATGGGTTCACAGGTCTTCCGGGCTCTTCAATCCCTGCAGTGCTGCCTCTGGGATGAAGTGCTGAGCTGAGAACAAAATGGCATCGACCACATGGCCTCTTTTATCCCCTTCCTGGCCTCTTCTTGTATGCAGCAAGTCACCTGGTCAGAGTCCAATCTCTATGTTCCCTGCTGGCTGCCCTCAGGTGACAAATCCCATTCTTTGGGTGTGTCCATAGCCTATTGAGAGTCATTGTTCCACAGGGCTTTGCTACTCAGCCTGTCCATAGCCATGCTTAACCACATTCACAGAAATATTCAGCTTCCACACAGATTA
Organism: Pelodiscus sinensis; assembly: GCF_049634645.1. Lineage (NCBI taxonomy): Eukaryota > Metazoa > Chordata > Testudines > Trionychidae > Pelodiscus > Pelodiscus sinensis. Next base: position 1,746,894 of record NW_027466048.1, read on the forward strand.
CAGATTCCTACCTACACACACAGACATTATACACTCACATAAATAGCGTACATAAGATCAGCAAACAATAATCTCCCATTTAATACCCCACATGGCTCCCCCCACACCAATTTCTGGGGCCAACACCCCCACCAAGGGGTGCAGCAGCGATCTGGCTGCTTCCCTCCAATTCAGCAACGTGACAGGGGGTGAGAGCAGGCCCGGAGGAGGGGGGGTTGGGGTGCAGGTGGAACAGGGAAATGGCCTTTGAAGCCCCGCCTGGTCCTTCTCCTCTGGCCTGGGACGTGTCCCCTGGACCCTCGTGCCTGGATCCAGGCCCATCTGGTCTGAGGGAGATGCCCCAGTGTCCCCTCTGCCTCACGGGGCCCTTTCTGGAAATCTCCCCTCCCCCAGGGCTGTAAGGCCCCAATCCAGCCTCTGCCCACACCAGGGCCCTGGCCTTGGTGCCGCTCGGTCCCTTCCAATTCTAGCTGGGTGGGGGCCGTGGGGCAGGTGCGTCCTCACCCCTGCACTGCCGGACTCTCCCCCCAGCAGTGCCCTGGGCCAGCTCTGGTGCGTGGACCCCTCGTGCTGGGGGGGAGTGGTCCCCCGCCCTGCTGAACCCACCCGTGCCTGGCCCCTTCCCCTCTCCAGCGGGGCCGGCTGCTCCCCACGCTTGATCAGAGGACACCCAGCCCCCCCTTCCCCCGGCAAGTCGGGGGCAGCCGCATTCCCTGGACACGGCAGAGACCCCCTGGAGAAAGTCTGCAGGGCAGACGGAGTCTTGGAGACCCGCATCCCCCCCCAGGGCCCCAGAGCCGCCTCCCAGGGGGGACCAGCCCAAATAGTTCCCCGAAATGGCGCGAACAGCCCTGGGGTTTGGGAAGCCAAATGCTGGGGTCAGGGCACGGCTGTCTGCCAGGTGGGAGCGGGACTCCTGGGGTCTCCCCCGGCTATGGGAGGGGAGTGGGGGCCAGTGGTTAGAGCAGGGGGCTGGGAGCCAGGATTCCTGGGGTCTTTCCCTGCCTCTGGGTGTGGGGGGCAGTGACCACACGGGGGTGGCAGGTCTCCAGAACGGGCACAGACAGGACCATGGGGCCCCTGCCCACACACTAAATGCGCCGGGCGGTGGGTGAGTGGGGGGAGCCCCAGCAGGGTGTTAATTGCTTGGGCATTAGTGGCTGGGACCAGCTCCTGTGCCTGGTGAGGGCACTGCTGGGGGGAGGGGCGTGGGGAGCCAGTGGCTGGGAGTGGGGAGGTCCAGCCCTGCCCTCCAACTTTCTCCCCCAATCAGTGTTCAATGGCTGCTTGGGGGCGGGGCCCGGTGGAAGCAGGGGGCGGGTCCGTGTGCGCCGAACAGCTGGTCTTGGGATTCCAGGCTCTGCCGGGTTCCCTTCGGGGCCTGTGCTGAGACCAGGTCTGTAGCCCAGGCGGTGCAGGGGGTGATGTCGGGGGCGGGGTGGGAAGGGGGGGAAGGACACGGGGGCTTGGTGTTGGTGGCTCTGACCCCCCCGTCTCCCTTCAGCCAACGCAAGGCCAAGGCAGAGCTCCTGTGCAGGCAGCATAGAGCCGGGGAGATCAGCTGGTCACCTGAAGACATGGAGCTCTTCCTGGGTGCACTGGAGAGCGCAGGTGAGAGCAGAGCCACGGGATGTAGCTGGACCAGGGACATGGCCCTTTCCGGCTGAACTGCACCCTCTGCCCCCCCTCCACCAGACGGAGCAGAGCGCTTGGAGGCGGGGTGATGGCGGCTCAGGCAAAATGGCGCCTGCTGCAGCTGCCTGGCACCTCCCCTCCCCCCCGGCCCCTCCGCGCTTGCTGGTGCAGTCCCAGCAGGGGATGCACAGGACCTGGGGTCTGTCAGCAGCCCCCACACCTGAGCTGCCGCACGGGGCAAAGTGTCCCAGGCCCAGAGTTGCCCCCAAGGGGGACCAGACCAAATAGTTCCCAGGAATGGTGCAAACAGCCGTGGGGATTGGGAAGCAACACACTGGGCTCAGGACATGGCTGCCTGCCGGGTTGGGAGCGGGACTCCTGCGGACTAGTGGTTAGAGCACGGGGGCTGGGAACCAGGATTCATGGGGTCTTTCCCTGCCGCTGGGTGAGGGGAGCAGTGACCACGGGGTGGGGGACAGGTTTCCGGCCCGGGATCAGCAGGGCACAGACAGGACCACAGGGCCCGTCCCGCTGAGTGACACTGAGTGGGGGGTTGGTCAGTAACACCCTGCAGGCTGCTCCCTCGGCTGCTCCGAGTCTGTCACTGAAAGGGGCTGAAGGTGGTGGGGGGGCCCGGTCCAGCCCTGCCCTCAAACTTTCTCCCCCAATCAGCATTCATGGGCTTCCCGGCTGCCAGCTGTGAGCGTCTGGTGCTGGCAGCCACATGGCCCTGGTGGTACAAGGGGCTTCTTGCCTACAAGGGCGCCCTGCTGACCCAGTTTCTCAGATCCAGTTTTTCATCTCGTGAAATCCCCAGGGTCTGTTCTGCAGAACTTATCCCATCGGTCCCCGGCCTGTAGCAATGCTTGGGAATCTTACTCCCCATGGGCTGGACTCTGCACTTGTTTCACCTCATCAGATTTCTTGTGGCCCAATCCTCTAATCTGTCCAGGTCACTCTGGACTCTATCCCTGCCCTCCAGCATATCTACCTCTCCCCAGATTAGTGTCACTCCGCTAGAAACCGACTCCCAAGCTGACATCGAGCCGTTGATCACTACCCGCTGGGCCCGACAGTGTAGGCAGCTTTCTATCCATTTTACCGTCCATTTATCCAAACCACATTCCCTTAACTTCCTGGCAAGTATATTTCGGGAGACCGTATAAAAAACCTTGCTAATGTCAAGGTATATCACATCCGCTGACTTTCCCATGTCCACAGAGCCAGGTACCTCATCATAGAAGCTAATCAGATTGATCAGGCAGGACTTGCCCTTGGTGAATCCATGCTGACTATTCCTAATCACTTTCCCCTCTTCCAAGTGCCTCAAAATGGATTCCTTGAGGATCCCTTGCATGAGTTTTCCTGGGACTGAGGTGAGGCTGACCGGTCTGTAGTTCCCTGCATTGTCCTTCTTCCCTTTTTTAAAGATCCAGTCATCCAGGATCTCTCCCAATCTCCACCACTTTTCACAGATAACAGCCAAAGGCTCCGCCATGACATTTTCCAACTCCTTCAGTACCCTCGGATGCATTAAATCTGGGCCCACGGATTTCTGTATGTTTAGCTTTTCTAAATAGTTTCTAACTTGTTCTTTCCCCACCAAGGGCCATCCACCTCCTTCCCATACTGCTTAGCCTAGTGCATTTATCTGGGAGCTGACCTTGTCTGAGAAGACAGAGGCAAAGGAAGCCTTGAGTACTTCTGCTTTCCTCACATCATCTGTCACTAGGTTTCCTCCCTCATCCAGGAAGGGCCCATCCCCTCTCTGATCCCCCTCTTCTTGCTGACATGCCTGTCGAAACCTTTCTTGTTCCCCTTCACATCCCTTGCTAGCTGCACTTCCAATTGTGCTTTTGCCTTCCTGATACCCCCCTGCATTCTCGACACAGGGATCTGCAAACTCTTCCAGCAGAAGCCCAAAGTGGACAGTGACCCAAAGACAGGGGTTAAGCTCCTCAGCCAGAGTGCAGGTGAGTGCGGGGCCTTCAAGCGGGGGGGTCTGAATGGGGCACCGGCTGTGCAGGGGGGCTACATGCAGGGCTAGCAGAGGCTCAAAGGGACCCCCAGTGGGTGGGGTGGGGGGGTGTGGTGGTGTGAATGTGGAACCGGACCGAGGGCGCGGTGCCCATGGGGGAGGTTGTGAGGGGCTCAGAGAGGCTGGGAGAGGGGATGTGAGGTGCCTGGTCTTAGCCCTCCAAGAGAGCAAGTTTTCTCAAACTTTGGCACCGTGTACATGGGCTACGTTTGGGAAACACGCGTCCCTTCCCACCGAGCTCTGCAGTCGGTTCAGGGCCTGAGCCCGCAGCAACGTCCCCAGCACTGGCCCAGGACTCCCTGGGGAGAAGTTGTAGACTCAGGGGAGACACCCCGGCATTTCCTCTCCCTCACGGGGCCCTTCTTGGCCGGAGGCATTTGCACATCCGCGTGGTTTAGCCAGGCTAGGGCCGAGTTCACGTGCCAGGGGCTGAATTCCTGCTCCTGGCCCAATTCCTGCTCACTTGGGTTCAGGCCTCAGGCCTCACCCCAGTCCCCTGCTTCAGGCTCTTTCTCCTCTCCCTGCTGTGCCCAGTCGTAGGGGTCAGAGCGGGGAGCCAGGCCGAGCCCCATGGACAGGACTCCCCAAGGCAGAATGGCTGGACAGGCTTTGCTGTCTGTTCCATGGCCCCTGGGACCTGCCCCCGGCTTCCCGCACTCTGGGGATGGTGCTGACCACGTCTCCGTTTGCACCTGGCCCCTGAATTGTTGCGGGGTGGGACTCCCTAAACTCCCTTACAGCTCTGCTCACTCCATGTATTCCCTCCTCATCTCCCCTCCCTATGAGCTCTTGGTCTGGGGCTGCTCAGGCGCCCCACTCCCCAGCCGGTCAGCTGAGCTCCCTGCCATTGTGGGTGCTCTGAGCCTCTGGGAGGAGCTCACTAAACAGCTGTGCAGCCACGCAGCTTCCAGGGCACTTAGCTGTCACCTCCCTTGGGATGGGCCGTGGGCATGGAATGAAGCTAGGTCCTGTCCCGGGAGTCTCCACGCTCACTGCTCTGCCTTGTCTCCCTCCACAGGGAAGGAGCGATATCACCGCAGACAAGCCGCGGGTGAGTGCTGAGTCGTTCCCCTGTCCCTGTGCTGCTCACTGTGCCCCCTGGGGCTCAGCAGTCTGCCCCCCACCCCTTCCGTCAGGTGCATCTGGCCAGCTGTGGCTCTGGAGGTGTCTAGCCTGGCTCCTGGCCTAGTGGCTGGGGGTTGGTGGGACATGCCCGACACTGACGGGGGTGTGGAGGGGGGAAGCAGGAGCTTCAGCCCCACTGATTAACTGGGGTTTGAGCTCCTGAGTTCCCAAGGTGCTTCTGAAAGCCCCATCCCCGTGTGCCCAGTCTTGGGGCAGTGCAGGGTCTTAGCCCAGGTAGAAGGTATCTGCCCCATGTGTAACTCTGCCGACTCCCGCCAGCTCCCAGCGTCGCCCCACACCTCAGGGCTAAGTGCATCCACTCACCTAGGACAGCCTTACACCCACCCTGAAGCAGGGGGATGCTGGCACGAGGGACTGGGGGGTCATTGCCAGAGACTCTAACGCCAACTTGCCCTTCGCCCACCAGGCAGTAACCAGGGTGCAACCCCAGCACTCAGGGGAAGTGAGGGGGGAACGGAGGGGGGGAGACTCAGGGAGAGCCCGGGTCCCTTTCCAGAGTCCCCCAGGCCCTGCCCCTCTGACCTGCCGGCTGGGGAGCCAACCCCTGGTCGCCCACAAAGACGGGTCCCAAGCAGGGTGGCTGCTGCACGGGGGTGGGTGACCGGCTTGCGGGGTCCGTTCCCCTCCACGTGGGCCCCGGTCAGAGCCCCCCCTCCCCTGAGCACCCGTGAGCCGTACAGTGTGACCGGCCCTGCCCGCCTGACCCTGCCTCTCCCTGCCCAGTTCCTAATGTCTGACGGAGCCGTGGGCCCTGCAGCCGCGGAGGGTCCCGACTGAATCTCCTGCCGGGCTCTGGACTCGCCCCTCGCTCCAGCCTGCTCAGCGCCAAAGCTCCGCGCTCGCCTTTGTAACCCAGCCCTGGCCCGGGGCGGGTCCCTCCATGGGGACATCACTGGGGGACTTTTCTAGCTGGTCGCTCTGCTTGCAACAGGAGTCTTGTGGTGATGACTGTGGTGCACTGGGCAGCCGTACCCTTGGGACATCCACTGGTGGCGGTGTGGGCTGGGGGTGACCCCTACTGGCCGGTGTCGGTAGCACGGCCCAGCAGGACGGCTGCCTACGGTCACCTTCCTAGGCCAAGACCCAACCTGTCCGACCGGTGGAGGGCAGGGAGGGGACAAAGGAGGGAGGTTTTGGGGGGAAGGGGCAGTTGCTGGCTTGGAAACATGAAGGGAACAACGGAAGCTGAGGGCGAGGGTCCAGGGACGATTGACCCCCCCACCCCAAGGGGTCTGAGGCTGCCTGGCCCTGACTCCTGTAGCCACATCACGTCTGTGCTGGGCTGTACCCTGGAGAAGCAATAAGCCCCCCTGTTCTACTGGCTGGCGGAGCCTGTTCCCACTGCTACGGGGGGCAGAATCGGGAACCCCCACACGCCGTCACCATAATAAACGTTCTTTCTCGTTTCTTTGTATTAACCTGCCATCGGTTAATTGTTGTGTCCTGGTTTTTTCCTTAGGGGGGAGATTTCCCAAGTGCTCTCCCCCAGGTTTTTTTTCTCATCACTTGGGTGGTGGCAGCGGATTTTGTCCCCCAAATCTAGGTTAAGTTTTTGAGGGGAAGTTTTTACCACAGCCTGGAGAGATCAGGTTCTGGGTACTTTTGCAGGCCCCACTTCCGCATTTATCATGCCAGAGTGGGGAAGGAGCCTATGACATCCGCACCCCCCAGCCCTGGGCAAGCACGTCCAGCCCTCCACAGTGCTCCAGCTTCAGCACCTCCAACCCCATCCCGGGACACGAGATAGCGACAGGAGGGGACACCGCCCGTCAAGGGGTGACCCTCCCCCGGGAGCTAACAGATCTGGCAGCCCCAGATTAGCCCCACCTCCAGGAGCCCCTGTCAGGGCTATGCCCCACTTTGGCACAATAAATGCAGAAGTTGGGGGCCAGCAAGAGCACCCCAAACCCTGCCTCTGCAGGCTTCCCCAAATCCCCAATACCCAGTTTTTGGGGGACCTGCTGCCACCATCAAGTGTTTGGAACCCACAAGTGGGGCAGACAATGGAAACCAACCCCGGGGCACCCCAAACTCTGTGTCCCCCAAAGAGCTTGTGAGAGGCGAGAGAAAAGCAAGCGGCCGCCTCTGGTACTGACCTCTCTGGCAGACCCCCGTCCTCCCCCCCGAGAGCTCTTCCCGGACACAAAGTCCAGCCAACACCAGCCCCACTGAGCTGCTCCCCCTCCCCCTGCTTTTATAGCTGCCTTCCGCTGGAGCATGCCCAATAGGGATCTCAGGCGGGGACCCTCGCTCAGGGAGCCAGGTTGAACCCCTGCAGCCCCAGAACGGGGTGGGGTACTCATCACACTGCCCACGTTCCGCTCCCATGGAGCCCTGCCTGCAGGAAGCAGGACGTCCGCCCGTCTCTGGTCCACGCCCACCCACCCACCGGGGTGCTTTGAACAGACGCACTCATTGCAGCAGTGAGCATGTCATTGGGGGCAGGACAGCCAGGCCCTTAGCCTAACTGTGCCCCCTCCCTGTGCCCAGCCAGCTGGGGGTGTGGGGGTCTCCAAGCAGGCAGCAAAATCAGTCACAAGCCCCGAACTCCAGCCTGACCCCCGCTAGGGTCCTGCCGCCACCTGGTGGCCAAAGACACTCACTGCACCTGCCCTCTCACTCCCCTCCCATTCCTGCCCCTGACCCCTCTGGACACTCGCCCGCCCTCCCTCCCCTCCACCCCAGAGCCTGCTGTGACTCAGGCCTCCATCGGCTGCCAGCTGCTCCCCACAACCTGCACACGGAGATGCAGCCACCTCTGGGGAAGAGGTGGGGCTGTTGGTACAGGGGCTCCTCGCCCAGCACTGAGAGGCAGCCATCCCATGGGCGCAGGTGTGGGGCTTTTTAGCTAGCGTTGCTCACCTGGGACAGAGATGCAGCCACCGCTGGGGCGGGATGGGGCGGTTGGTGCAGGGACTTCCTGGCCTGGTGCCAAATGCAGCTGTAGCTGGGGTGCAGCGCAGCAGCCACCTCCTAGACACACGGCACAGCAGTTTGGGACGGGAAGTGCAGGGGGTCCCGGCCCCACTGGTAACAGGACCCAGGGGGTCAGGACCCAGCTGGGCAGGAGGGGCCCAGGTGTGGGCGTTGTCTGTTCTGCATCAGCAGCTGGGGCCATTGCTGCTGCACACGGGGCCCTGGCTTGTGTCAAACCAGACGGAGCCGCAGCAGCCTCCATCGGCAAGAGGAACTGGAGTCCCGGAGGTCCAGGGACCAGGCATGGGTGGGGGTGCATGGAGGATGCTGTTCAGCCCTTTTCTCCCCAGGGTGCAGGACCTGCCAGTGTCTCCCAGAGGGGCCTGGCAAGGTCAGTCCTGGGCCCAGCCCTTCCCCACGTGCTGTCTGGGCACGGGGTGTTGCCAATGCGATGGCCGCCCTGGGATGTGAGGCACAGAAGGTGGCTTCCAGGCCTGAATTTTCGGTGATAGTTTCCAGGAACGGTGTGCTTCAGTTTCCCCTCTATACTGCATTGTTCGTGGTAGGGGTGGGAATTTGCTGTAATAGTTTTCAGGAAGATGGTGTCTGCCTCAGTTTCCCCAGCATGCTACACTGTTCGTGGTGGGGGTAGGGTGGGAATTTGCTGTAATAGTTTCCTGGAGGATGGTGTCTGCCTCAGTTTCCCTGACATGCTGCACTGTTCGTGATGGGTATGTGGGTGGGAATTTGTTGTAATAGTTTCTAGAAAATCCCTGCAGGAAACATTTCAAGGACACCGTAATAGAGGCTCAACTTAAATGTACCCCCAAATTAAAACACAGTGGCTGCGTCTAGACTGGCATGATTTTGCGCAAATGCTTTGAATGGAAAAGTTTTTCCGTTCAAAGCATTTGTGCAAAAGAGCGAAGAATTGTTTTGCGCAAAAGCATCCGTGGCCAGTCTAGACGCGATTTTGTGCAAGAAAGCCCCAGTCGCCATTTTGTGCATCGGGGCTTTTTTGCGCAAAACAATTCTTCCCTGTCTACACTGGCCCTCTTGCGCAAGTATTCTTGGAGTATCCCCCTGTTCCCATGTGAGGTCCCAGAGACACAGACCCGGGGGAAACTTTCCCTGCCAAAACATAGGCCGAGAGCTAGTGCCTACGGCACCCACAGGGAGCACCCGGGGTGTTGTGCGCCAGAGTGGAGCCTGCCCCCAAGCCTGAGAAGCTCACCTGGAAGTGGGGTGAAAATTTCGGGGTGCAAGAGGCCCAGCCCGATGGGGGGCAGTGTTGTAGCACCACAAAAGGTCCCCTCGGTGCACTAGTCACCTCTGGGTGGAGGCATTGCAAACCCCTTGAGGCCTGACCCACAGCGTTTGGGTGGCTCTGACCTTCCCAGGCTGACAGTCCCTCAGGTGCGGCAGGGCTAACAACACACGTCGATGGTACAATGAGCTCTCGTGGGCACAGCCCGCTTCTTCCACGAGAGCTTGTCACCCCGGCTTCATGTGTGGTCAGCCTCTAAGGTGCTGCAGGACTGTCTGGTGCATCTGAAGTGTTTCTAGTTACAGGGGAACTTGACTCCCCCCAGGGGCTGTGTCCACACCACCAAGAGAATTCAGAAAAAGAGACGCAAATTGCAATTTGTGTCTCTTTTTCTGCTTTTCTTCTGAATGAGGCTTTTTCAACATTCGGCCAGTCTACATGGGGACAAATGCTGGGAAAAAACCCTCCTTCAGAACATCCCTTCTTCTTCCGACTATGAAGTTTACAGAGATGTCAAAAAAAATGCCTCTGTTTTTCCAAACAAATTTTCAGTAAAGCAGACTCACTCGGTCCTTGGACACAGCAGACCCTTTCCAGGATATCCTGGGAAAACTCTGCAGTCTAGATGTACCCTGAACTACACTGACTAGTTAGCTCCAGCTGTCACGCTCAGCGTGGTCTGCTCCACATCGGTAGGTTTCCCACGCCGAGCTGCCTGAGGATCTGGGGACATGCCAGCCCTTCCATTCTTCCACAGCAATGTGATCCTTTCCATCTCTCTCTCCATTTCCCCTGTTCCTCTACTGGTCTCCCCAATCAAAGCCCCAAGATGAGGTCCCTGCCCCAAGCTAGAAGCAGTACAGACACTGAACATCTTTATATCCCAGGAGAGTGCAGTTTAGGGCCCAGCCTCCTGCAAGAGCACTCCCCAAATGGGATCAAACCCCAAGAAATTAGATAAGCCAACTTTAACACTGAAAGGGGGAATGTGCACACTGGTTGTCATCCCCCCCCAGGTAACAATTGCTTACACTGGGTTTGATAGAAAACAAAAATTATTGTATTAAGTGGAAGCAGTAGGATTTAAGCTGTAATAAGTGAGCAAAGTAAGTTACAATCAAAAGAAACAAAAATGCTTGGCTATTTCTACACTGACACCTCAGCACAAACTCACCCTAAAACCTCTTTTCCAGTTGCCACTCTAAATCAGGACTCTCTTCCACACCATGGAGCCTGGCTTCTTCCTTCAGGTACAGCCCAGCCAAAAGACCCTTTGCTTTCCTACTCTTTTTGTTAAGGAGTTGAGGCCGCTCCCTTCCAACCACTGCTCAGACTTAAGGACAAAAGATTGTTTTACAGTGGCTCATCAAGAAGTTTCAGGTAACCCCCTCCATGTCTCCCATTCACGCACTTGAAACTCACAAAGTATTCCCCACTCCACCTGTCTAATTTTACACATTCAAATGATACATACAACAGAGTAAGATAAACAGAACCAGTGGATCATGACATGAAGATGGACAGGTTAGATGAAATCATTTGCTCAAACCACCTTTGAGTTATGTATATTCATGTCCATAAGCCCTGTCCCATCACAGTTTGTGTTTGTGTGGGTGAGAGAGATAGTTCACTCCCCTTTGGTTTAACCCAAGAGTGGCAATCAATGACAGCTCAATCCCCTTGCTTAGTCTACACTGCAGGGTTTTTGCACGAGAAGCCTTTTGTGGAAGAGTTCTCATGCAAACACTTCTTGTGCAAACGCGCATCCAGATGTCAAAGTGCATTGCAAATGTAATGTGCTTTTGCACAAGGGAGTGTCCACACTGCATGGACACTTTTGCACAAGAAAGCTCTCACTGCCATTCACAAAATGGGCATTAGAGAACTTCTGCTTTGTGCAAAACCCCCTGCAGAGCATTTATACCTGCCTTTTTGTGCAAGAGCTGTCGTGCAAAAAAGGAGTTATTCCTTGTGGGGAGAGGAATAACTCTACCAGCAAAAGTCCTCTGTTCTGTCAATTTTCTTGTGCAAAAGCACGCTTGAGGTGTGGACGCTCTGCCTGTTTTTGCACCAAAATCTTGTAGTATAGACATAGCCCTTGAATGTAACCCTGAAGTGGATTGTTAATTCCTCGTTTAATAAATCCATACTAGTATACCCCTGGGGTGGTCTCCAGTGAAATGTGGGGTAACTTTCATCTCTGTCTGAACTGTGGGACTGAGCTGCTAGAGGAGGCTGGATTCAGGGAAATGTTTTACCCAGACACATGCTCGCCCTTGTACAACATTGACACCGTTTATGCAACTTTTGGACACTTCAGAGAATGGCTGGTTATTTTCTGTAGCCACCACAGGCCTGCACAGAGCCCCCCAGCAGTCCAGATTTAAGCGCTGATAACGATTGTCTGTGAGCTGGAAAAACGACCCAGGGGGCAGCAGTGAGCAGCCTCACTCCCAGCCCGCTTGGCCGCGCACCTGAGGGGAGCGGAACTCTCGCCAAGGCGGGAAAATCCGGTTAGAACCGGTTCCCCAACTGTCTCGGAATGTTCCAGAGGGAGGGGGCAAAGCCCAAGATGGAGCCCCGGGGTCTAAGGAGACCGACTCCATTTTGTTTTACATTTTTTGAACATTAAAAGCACAAACATATAGTCATTAAACATGCTGTAACCCACACACCTAGCGTGGTTACTGAGTACGGCAAGTGGCACTGAGACCACTGCAACAGTTAAGATCAAGAGACCTGTACAGCATGGCCTGAGTGCCAGCTGGCTTCTAGCTCAGAGGGTAGAAGCTCCTAGAATTAGCTCCTGAGGTCCCAGGTTCAAATCCCAGGTGCTGATGGTGGTTACAATACTGCACAATTACAGTATATATTCCAAATTAATCTCTAACATGGGCTGTGGAGGCACATGACCCCCCACTGGCAGGGTCTGACCAGGTCCTTTTCCATGGAAGGGTTAATGCAGAAACAGAACCCCCCACAAAAAGAATCCAAACAGTGAACCCAGAGCACAGGGGGAGTTTGAAGGAATTGTTGCTGAGCTGTGGGGTTCAGCATCAAACCAGCTCCCAGCTCCCACCTGTGGGGCCTGGGGCCTGGAATTGTGGTGGGACCTTGCACCTGGGCGCCAGCCACAGAGACCCCACCCTGCTGGGCTGACTGGGCCTAGGCCCTGCAGCTGAGCCAGTTTCTCACCTCCACACAAGCTCAAAGGGGAGGGAGAAGCCCTGTTGTCTTAGGGCAGGGGAGGAAACAGGAGGCTGTCTGCACTTTTTGGGCTGTGTGTGCCTGGCTTTGTCACGGCAGGTCTGCCCCTCAGCACAGTTTGCTCTTCTTGCTGCTCCCCTTGGTTCTCTCTCCTTTCCTCAGAGAGACCCAGAAAATCCCAGCTCACACGGAGGACGGGACTTGGCTTCCTAATTCCCTCATTGATCTGTCCAACTTGTCAGTGAGGCTGACCTGGAGCATTGGTCTCTTCCCATTGTCCCTGGGGTCTGTCGGTCTCAGGGCCCTGATTTCTCATGGACCCTTCCCCTTTTGATACTGGGAGCTGGACAACCAAACACTCCCACTGTGTTTTAGTAAGTGGCTAACAGCCCCCTCACATTCTGGCTGAGCAGAGGGGGGTAGTGGGTGGGGCTGCTAAAGGAAGCTTACAAAAAGTGGAAACTTGGACAAATGACCCGGGAGGAGTGTAAAGGTATAGCTTGAAAATGCCGGGGGGTTATCAGGAAGGCGAAAGTGCAAATGGAATTGCGACTGGCTAAGGATGTGAAGGATAACAAGAAAGGTTTCTACAGGCATGTTAACAAGAAGAAGGTGATCAGAGAGGGTGTGTGGCCCCTAATGGATGAAGGAGGTAAGCTAGTGACGGATGATGTAGGGAAAGCTGAAGTACTCAGTGCGTTCTTTGCCTCTGTATTCACGGACAAGGTTGGCTCCTGGACTTCTGCGCTAAGTGACGCAAGATGGGATGAAGATGGACAGCCCGTGGTGGGTAAAGAACAGGTTAGGAACTATTTAGAAAAGCTAAACATATACAAATCCATGGATCCGGACTTAATGCATCTGAGGGAGTTGGCAAATGTCATTGAGGAGACTTTGGCTATTATCTTTGAAAAGTCGTGGAGATCGGGAGAAATCCCGGATGATTGGAAAAAGGGAAATGTAGCGCCCATCTTCAAAAAAGGGAAGAAGGACGATCCAGGGAACTATAGGCCAGTCAGTCTTACCTCGGTTCCTGGAAAAATCATGGAAGGGATCCTTAAGGAATCCATTTTGAGGCACTTGGATGAGAGGAAAGTGATTAGGAATAGTCAGCATGGATTCACAAAGAGCAAGTCCTGCCTGACCAATCTGATTAGCTTCTATGATTAGGTAACTGGCTCGGTGGACATGGGAAAGTCAGCGGATGTGATATACCTTGACTTTAGCAAGGCTTTTGATACAGTCTCCCACAATATTCTTGCAAGCAAGTTAAGGGAATGTGGATTGGATAAATGGACGGTAAGATGGATAGAAAGATGGCTAGAAGGTCGGGCCCAGCGGGTAGTGATCAACGGCTCGATGTCAGGATGGCGGTCAGTTTCTAGCGGAGTGCCCCAAGGTTCGGTTCTAGGACCAGTTTTGTTCAATATCTTTATTAATGACCTGGATGAGGGGATGAATTGCACCCTCAACAAGTTTGCGGATGACACTAAGCTGGGGGGAGAGGTAGATACGCTTAAGGGCAGAGATAGGGTCCAGAATGACTTAGACAAATTGGAGGATTGGGCCACAAGAAATCTGATGAGGTTCAACAAGTAGAAGTGCAGAGTCCTGCACTTGGGACGGAAGAATCCCAAGCATAGTTACAAGCTGGGGACCAACCGGTTAAGTAGTAGTTCTGCAGAAAGGGACCTGGGGGTTACAGTGGATGAGAAGCTGGATATGAGTCAACAGTGTGCCCTTGTAGCCAAGAAGGCTAATGGCATATTAGGTTGCATTAAGAAGAGCATTGCCAGCAGATCCAGAGATGTCATTATTCCCCTGTATTCAGCTTTGGTGAGGCCACATCTGGAGTATTGTGTCCAGTTCTGGGCCCCCCACTACAAAAAGGATGCAGACGCACTGGAGAGGGTCCAGCGGAGGGCAACCAAAATGATTAGGGGGCTGGAGCATATGACTTATGAGGAGAGGCTGAGGGAGTTGGGTCTATTTAGTCTGCAGAAGAGAAGAGTGAGGGGGGATTTGAGAGCAGCCTTCAACTTCCTGAAGGGAGGTTCCGAAGAGGATGGAGAGAGGCTGTTCTCAGTAGTGACAGATGGTGGAACAAGGAGCAATGGTCTCAAGTTGTGGTGGGAGAGGTTCAGGTTGGATATTAGGAAAAACTATTTCACTAGGAGGGTGGTGAAGCACTGGGATGGGTTCCCTAGGGAAGTAGTGGAGTCTCCATCCCTAGAGGAGTTTAAGTCCCGGCTTGACAAGGCCCTGGCTGGGTTGATTTAGTTGGGATTGGTCCTGCCTAGAGCAGGGGGCTGGACTTGACGACCTTCTGAGGTCTCTTCCGGCTCTATGGTTCTATGATTCTATAATGCCTGGGTGGGGTTAGTGGCCAGGGGAGTTAATGGCTGAGGTGGGGTGGGGGGAGCGGTTACAGGCCAGGAAGGTTAGTGGCTGAGATGGGGGGTGAGTGGCTGGGGGGGGGGGGTCATGACAGAATGGGGGGAATGAGCAGTGTGGGGAGCTACTAATAGCTGAGGTGCGCTGTTAGCAGTGGTTAGCAGCTGTGCTTTGTGTGTGGAGGGATGTTACAGGCCAGGAGGGAAAGTGGCTGAGGTGGGGGGGTAAGTGTCTGGGGCATTTATTGGCTACTGGGGAGAGCTAGAGATCAGAGGGGTTAATGTCTGATTTTGGGGTTTCGAGGCCAGAAGGATCAATGGCTGAGTTGGAGGGGGTTAGTGGCCGGGGGGTCAATGGCTGAGTTGGAGGGGGTTAGTGGCCAATGGCTGAGTTGGAGGGGGTTAGTGGCTGGGGGGTCAGTGGCTGAGTTAGAGGGGGTTAGTGGCCAATGGCTGAGTTGGAGGAGGTTAGTGGCCGGGGGGTCAGTGGCTGAGTTGGAGGGGGTTAGTGGCCAATGGCTGAGTTGGAGGGGGTTAGTGGCCAATGGCTGAGTTGGAGGAGGTTAGTGGCCGGGGGGTCAGTGGCTGAGTTGGAGGGGGTTAGTGGCCAATGGCTGAGTTGGAGGGGGTTAGTGGCTGGGGGGTCAGTGGCTGAGTTAGAGGGGGTTAGTGGCCAATGGCTGATTTGGAGGAGGTTAGTGGCCGGGGGGTCAGTGGCTGAGTTGGAGGGTGTTAGTGGCCAATGGCTGAGTTGGAGGGGGTTAGTGGCCAATGGCTGAGTTGGAGGAGGTTAGTGGCCGGGGGGTCAGTGGCTGAGTTGGAGGAGGTTAGTGGCCAATGGCTGAGTTGGAGGGGGTTAGTGGCTGGGGGGTCAGTGGCTGAGTTAGAGGGGGTTAGTGGCCAATGGCTGAGTTAGAGGGGGTTAGTGGCCAATGGCTGAGTTGGAGGAGTTTAGTGGCCGGGGGGTCAGTGGCTGAGTTGGAGGGGGTTAGTGGCCAATGGCTGAGTTGGAGGAGGTTAGTGGCCGGGGGGGTCAGTGGCTGAGTTGGGGGTGTTAGTAGCTAGGGAAGTTAATGCCTGAGATGGTGGGGTTAGTGGCTGAGTCGGGGGGAGGGTTAGCAGCAAGGAGGTCCATGGTAGAGGTGGGAGGGGGTGAGTGACTGGGATGGTTCATGGTTGACGTAGGCGGGGTTAGTGGCTGGAGGGGTCAATGGCTGGGGGGAAGGGTTAATGGCTGATGTAGAGGGGGTTAGAGGCTAGGCAGGTTATGGTGGAGGTTGGGGGTTTAGCGGCTGGAGGTGGGGGGGTGGGTAATGGCTGAGGGGGGCAGGTTAGTGCCCAAGGGGGGTGCTCAGATGACGGGGAAGGATCCGGGCTCTGGGGATGAGGAGCGGCTGGATTCCCAGAAGGGGCGGCACGTGTCCTTCTTCCAGCGCTGCCTGAAGACCCTGCCCAGAGACCCTCGTCCATGGACTCCCCGGCTACGGGCCCAGCTGGGGAGGTGATGGGAGCGGGATGCCGTTTCTGTGGGTCCTGAGCAGCTGTTAGGTGGTGGGTGCGAGGCTGAG